>NC_092877.1:94268864-94630530 GCF_028372415.1 Notamacropus eugenii
ATTGAGGCAAACAGGGATATGTTACTTGCCCAGGATCACACAACTAGCAGGTGTCTGAGGCTGGATTTAAACTGAAGAAGATGAGTAGACAATTGCAACAGCCTTCTGATCTGTGTCTCTGTTTCAAGTTCTATCCCCATTTTAATCTAACTTCCACTCAGCTGTCAAATTGATTTCTCTAAAGCATAGATCTGATTATCTCCCACATTCCATAAACTCCAGTGGCTCCCCTATTGCCTCTAGGAGTAAAACTAAAATCCTCTATTTGACTTTTAAAGACTTTCATAACTTGGAGCAGGGACTCTTTTTTTTTTTTTTTTTTTGCTTTATTGGTATCATCCCTGCTTAATATGGTACCTGGAACATAGAGGCACTTAATAAATGCTTGTTGACTACTGCAATAAGCTCTTGAGGAGTCTCCTTGTATTCAGTTTTTCCTGTGTCCTCTCCCTTCTCCTGAATTGATATTCCTTAAGCACATGTCTGACCTTGTCACTTCTCCCTTCCAGAAGTTTCAGTGGCTCCCCTGAAACTGACTCACTTACTGGAAATGAAGATGGCCAATAGAAAAAGTCCTGAATTTATAGTTAGAAGATTTCTCTTCATAAATGCTTGCTGAATTGAACTGATCTTAGTTATCTTTAGCTATGAAAGATTTTTAGTTAAGAAAGTCAGTAAGAACTAAGTTCAAATCTTCCTCAACACTTATTACTACTTGTGTCACCCTTGGCAACTTATTTAACCTCTTTCAGCCTCAGTCTTTCAGTAGGAACTGAGTTCAAATTCCATTTCTGCTACTTCCTGTATGTGAGACCTTGGGCAAATTTCAATACATCTCTGGGCTTCTGTTTATTCATTTGTAAAGTGAGTGGTTTGGACTAGATGACTACTAAGATAGTTTCCAATTCCCAGTTTATGATCCTATCATCCTGCCCAAGATACAGGCATGGATGTGAGGATGGGGGTAAGAGAAGAGGCATTCAGGGCAGAGAATGCAACAGGTTTATGATTGCTGGTGGGGAAAGTACTCATACAGAATCAGTAACCATAGAGACAAAGATGCAGGTGTACCTCAGACTATAAAGAGGTATCAATAGGCTTCAGGTACCTTAGGGTCACAAAAGGAGATTAACAGACCCACAAGAGGCTACCCATTTGGGCTTTATATACTCAAGTTAACCTAAGCTTTCTTCAGATCTTTTAGCTCAGTTTGGGAATGCTGGAGTTCTGTTCCTCTCACAAAGGAAGAGGATCTCTGTTCAGAGATGCAAATGAGGAGCTGGGGCTTCATAGGGAGGGATGAAGTCTCTAGCAGACCTGGTTACCTGGTTCATCATAGGTGGAAATTAGAAGAAATTGGTTGGGATATTTAAAGAGGGCACTGTGGAAGGAGTGGTCAGGATTAGATTGGGACATGCTTGGGATAGGGTTGAAGAGGAAAGAAATGAAACAATATGACTAGAAATAATTTTCATAATGGCTCATGATTAATTATGACAGATATAGGGAAAGAAATAACATAAGGCATAGGGAAATAGTAGTGGCAAATGGACAGTGAAACTCATACTCAAGGGGTGTTATAGAGGGACCTGGGATACTGATGATGATCCATTCCCTTTCTCCAACTCACATCCAAAGAATTGTATTAAATAGAATTTCCAGTGCCCAATGTTTTTAAATATAGGTTTAACAAATAGCAAACTTTTGCATACATTGGCTTCTATTTGTGGGTTCTCTGGTCTGTCCTATTACTCTATTTCTTTTTTTCTTCTCCCTACTATCAAACAGTTTTTATTGTGCTTATATTTTGTATTACTTTGAGTCTTGGTGAGAATTTCTTCACCCACTTCTTTTGAATACTTCTTATATCCTTACAAATCTATCTGTCTATCTATCTATCTTTTTCATATGGACTTTCTTGTAATCTAGACAATTCTGTGAATGAATTAATTCTGTGAATATATATATATATACATATATGTAATATATATTCTGCAGCTATTTTGATAGATATCACAATAAATCTGTAAATTAATTTTGTAAGTATTGATGTTCTAACTATATTTGTTCCACCTAATCATAAGCAAGAGTTATCCCTCCATTTTTCAGTTCTAGGTCCTAGACTTATGTAAAAATAAATTTGAAATTGTCTTAATGTAGGTCTCTCTTCCACATTTTAATCGGTTAATGCCCATTTTAAAAAAATGTTATTATTGCAACCTATCGTTTTCACTTGGTTTTTGTTAGTGACATATAACAATGCAGATCAGATAATGATTGGGAAATTTTCCCCAAAATTATTAACTATGAATACACTTTGACTCAGAGATAGCACTCCTCAGTCTGTATCCTAAGGACATCAAAGAAGGAGGAAGAGATCACAAATATTTGCAGCAACTCTTTTTGCAGTAGCAAAGAATTGTAATACTCAAAAAGTATCCATTAAGTAGGAAATGATCAAATGAACTATGGCATATGAACATAATGCAATACTATCGTGCTGTAAGAAATGAAGATAGAAATAGTTTTAGAGAAACATGAGGAGACGTATATGGACTGAGGTAGAGTAAAATAAGCAGGAATAGGAGAACAACTTATATTTCAACATCAGTCTTATAAACTTAAAAACTCTGATCAACCTAATGATCGGTCTTGATTCCAGAAAACCAATGATGAAAAATGCTCTGACAGAAATCCAATGGACTAATACACATAATGAGTCACACATTTTTGGATGTTGCCAATATGGGAATTTGTTTTACTTGACTATGCTTGTTTGTTGAAATAAGGTTTTGTTTGTTTTTTTCATTGGGGTAGGGGAGAGAACAGAGGGAGAAAAAAGAGAAGCTTATTGACTAAAGGAAAACAAAAAGACCAAGGACTCAGGTTTATCTAACTAGGCACTCGTAGTTCCAACTGCTTCTGGGAGATGGGAGAGGATTTCTACCTGTCTTTTCCCTTGCTGCAAGTTCAAGGGAGAGTAAGTACTAAGAGAACTCCCAAAAGGAAAAGTGAAGTGTTTCTTCTCAGTTGTTCTTCTAGCCTACTGAGTGAGTAGCTCCTCTTGATTTTATGGCCATTCATATTTGATGCAACCGCCATCACTGATGACCAACTAGCAGTTGCTAGATCATTTCAACAAGGCTGTATAGTTCAGCAAAAAGTCAAGGTATGTGTCTTATGCCAGGGATCAACCTTGTTACAAATACAGAACTAAGTAGGCAAATAATTGGAAAGACATTCATTGATAATGGCAAGGCCATACCAGTATGAGAAAACTGACAAAATTAATTTAAAGATTTAGTGGTTTATGCCAACCAGACTACCAAATAGACACTTCATAGAACTAGAAAAAATAATAACAAAGTTCACAACATCTAGAGTATCAAAGGAAATAAAAAAACTATATTATAAAACAGTAATCATCAGAAACCACTTGGTATTGGTTTAAAAACAGAAAAGTAGATCAGTGGAATGCACTAGAACCATTAATAAAAGATCAATAATCAGAAATAACCAAATTTAGTAGACTAATGTTTAGTAAATCCAAGGCTGTAAACTACCTTAAGGAGGATTCTCTATTTGAAAAAGTCTGTTGGTAAGACTGGAAAATAGTTTGTTTTTTTTGAAAAGAGGATTTATACTAGCATCTTATACTATGTGCCACATGAATTCCAAATGAGTAATGATGATGAAATCCTAACCAAATAAAGGATAGAGGTGATCATAAAAGAAAACAATAGACAATTTTGGTTGCATGAAATTGAAAAGCTTTTGTACGAGCAAAATAAATGCAACTAGGATAAAATTAGGGAATTAGGGGAAAAAGTGTTGGCATCAAATATCTTTGATAAAGGGTCAATGTCCAAGATACATAGGCAATAATAATAATACCAAGAACCATTCCTCAAGAGACGAGGAATCATTGGTAATGAAATCAATACCAAATGGTTTTGTTCCTCAGGACTTTCAAGGGAAGGTCAAAAGTTATAAAAATAGATAAAATACTTTTAAGCACTATGTATTTAACGTCTATACAAATACAAAGAAGATAGTCTCTGGCCTTAAGGAGTTTACAACCTAATGTGTGTGTGTGTGGGGGGGGGCAGAAAACACATAAAAGGATGGTGGAAAGTGGGGGAGGAAGAGAAAAAAGCATAACTTCATGATGAATTGATGACAGGGAAGTGCTATAAAAGACTAGCCCTGGCAAGAGAAGGTCAAAGCTGACCCATCAAAGCCCCTTGATCAAGGAGCAAAATACAAGGTTCTAATAGCAGGGAGATGAGGAAAATAATTAGGAAAAACAGCTTGAAAAGAAGAATGACAAACTTTTACAACCATATGAAAGACTTCATTAATAAGGGAAATTACAATCTAAAGTACCTCTGAAATTAGCACAGTGCCTGGCACATAGTAGTCACTTAATATGTTGATTGATTGATTGATTTTACTGCCTACTATGCAAATAAACAAAGATGACAAAAGACCAGATGTGGACAAAGTACATGGCAGGGAACTGAACATGTGACTGTAATTGCTCATTTAACTGTGCAGAACCTTTTGATTCTGCTCCAACAGGCAGCCTCACTATCATTATGGAAAATAGCTACAGCACCAGAAGCAGGTCTTTTGTGTCCCATCTCTTCCTTTGCCTTTCCTTTGCCTCTTCTTCTATAGTCTATCCTCTATCCCCTTTGCTGTTTTTCTTATTTTTATATGTTTTTATTGATATCTTGTTTCTTAAATCATTATACTCAAGAATCTCTCTCCTCCCCCATTCAGAGAGCTTTCCTATATAAAAAATAGTATTGTTTAGAGAGGCAGCTAGGTGACACAGTAGATAGAGTGATAGGCCTTCAGTTAGGAAGACCTGGGTTCAGATCTGGCCCCAGACACTTACCAGCTGAGTTACCCTGAGCCAGTCACTTAACCCTGTTTGCTTCAGTTTCTTCATCTGTAAAATGAGCTGGAGAAAGAAATGGCAAACCACTGCCAATCTTTGCCAAGAAAACCCTAAGTGTAGGGGGGCAGAGCCAAGATGGTGGAGTAACAACACGGACTTTCTAGAGTGCTCCCAACAAGCCTGACCAAATACTTGTAAAAAATGGCTCTAAACAAATTCTGTAGCTGCAGAATCCACAGAATGATAGAGTGAAGCAAATCTCCAGCCCAAGATAGCCTGGAAGATTGCTGGGAAGTGTCTATCATGCCATGCTGGGAGCAAAGCACAGTCCAGTGTGGACCACAAGTGTACAGAGAGTACCTGAGCAGGTCTTGTGGGGACTGAATGTCTCACATCTGTGGTGGTTTCCAGACTTCATGACCCCAAAACGCTGAGGACAAATTGGAAGGTCAGTGGGAAAAGCCTGTGGGACCAGTGTGGGAGAGTGGGGTGTTTTGGGCCCAGATCCAAGGTGACAGAGGGGGGAGGGGGAGGAGGAACCTACTGCAGCCACAGCAGTAGCAGGGACAGCTGCAACCACTGTTTCTGGAGCTCTAGGCCCACAGATTATACAGAAATGGTTGGGGAAATGAGAAAAAAAAACAAAAAAAAATATCTTACTTTGGTGACAAGAAGACCAAAGTAAGCAAACAGAAGAAAACAAAGTCAAAACTTTTCCATCCAAAGCCACCAAGAAAAATAGGAATTGGTCATGGAAGAGCTCAAAAAGGATTTTGAAAATCAAGTAAGAGAAGTAGAGCAAAAATTGGGAATGGAAATGAGAGTGATGAAAGAAAATCATGAAAAATAAGTCAACTGCTTGCTAAAGGAGACTCAAAAAATTGCTGAAGAAAACAACACTTTAAAAACTAGACTACCCCAAATGGCAAAAGAAATCCAAAAAGACAATGAGGAGAAGAATGCTCTAAAATGTAGAATTGGCCAGATGCAAAAGTAGGTCCTAAAACTCACTGAAGAAAATAATTTCTTAAAATTAGAATGGAGCAGATAAAAGCTAATGACTGTATGAAAAATCAAGAAATTATAAAACAGAACCAAAGGAATGAAAAAATAGCAATGTGAAATATCTCATTGGAAAAACAACTGACCTGGAAAATAGATCCAGGAGAAACAATTTAACAGTTATGGGACTACCTGACAACCATGATCAAAAACAGAGCCTAGACATCATCTTTCATGAAATTATCAAGAAAAATTGCTCTGATATTCTGGAACCAAAGGGTAAAATAAATATTGAAAGAATCCACCAATCATCTTTTGAAAGAGATCTAAAAAGAAAAACTCCTAGGAATATTGTAGCCAAAGTCTAGAGTTCCCAGGTCAAGGAGAAAATATTACAAGTAGCCAGAAAAAAAAACAATTCAAGAATTGTGGAAATACAATCAGGATAGCACAAGATCCAGCAGCTTCTACTCTAAGGGACTGAAGGGCTTGAAATATTATATTCCAGAAGTCAAAAGAACTAGGATTAAAACCAAGAATCAGCTACCCAGCAAAACTGAGTATAATACTACAGGGGAAAAAATGGTCATTCAATCAAATAGAGTACTTTCAAGCATTCTTGATGAAAAGTCCAGAGTTGAATAGAAAATTTGACTTTCAAACCTAAGAATCAAGAGAAGCATGAAAAGGTAAACAGGAAAGAAAAATCATAAGGGACTTACTAAAGTTGAACTGTTTGCATTCCTACATGGAAAGATAATATTTGAAACTCTTGAGACTTTTCTCAGTATTTGGGTAGTTGGAGGAATTATATACATATAGACAGAGGGCACAGCATGAGTTGAATAAGAAGGGATGATATCTAAAAAAAAAATAAAATTAAGGGGTGAGAGAGAAATATATTGGGAGTAGAAAGAGAGAAATGGACTGGGGAAAATTATTTCTCATAAAAGAGGCAAGGAAAAGCTTTTTTGATGGAGGGGAAAAGGGGGGAGGAGAGAGGGAAAAACTGAAGCTTATTCTCATCACATTTGGCGTAAGGAGGGAATAGCATACAAATTCAATTTGGTATGAAAATCTCTCTTACTCCAGGAAAGCAGGGGAGAAGGTGATAAATAGGGTGTGGGAGGGATGATAGAAGGCAGGGCAAATAGGAGGAGGGGTTAATTAGTAGTAAACACTTTTGGGGGGACAAGGTCAAAAGAGAGACTAGAATAAATGGGGGGAGGGATAGGATGGAGGGAAATATAATTAGTCTTTCACAACATGATTTTTATGGAAGTTTTTTGCATAACTACACATATACAACCTGAATTGAATTGCTTGCCTTCTCAGTGAGGATGGGTGGAGAGGGAAGAAGGGAGAGAAGTTGGAGCTCAAAGTTTTAAAAACGAATGTTAAAAATTGTTTTTACATGCAACTGGGAAATAAGAAATACAGGTAACAAGGTATAGAAATCTATCTTGCCCTACAAGAAAAGAGAGAAGATGGGGATAAGGGAAGGGAGGGGTATGATAGAAGGGAGGGCAGATTGGAAGAAGGGGTAATCCGAATGCATGGTGTCTTGGGTGGAGGAGGGGAGAGATGGGGAGAAAATTTGGAACTCAAAGTCTTGTGGAAATGAAATGTTGAAAACTAAAAATAAACAAATTTTAAAAATAATAAAGTACTATAGAAATTTTTAAAAATTTAATTTAATTTAAAAAAGAAAGAAAACCCCAAATGGAGTCATGAAGAATCAGATACAACTGAACAACAAAAACAATTTTAAGGAAAAGAAATAAAACTGATCAATTTATTTATCCCTTCCACATAACAACTTTCCCAATTTATGGTTTTGAAATACCATGGGTTGACATAAGAAATTAAATGGGAACTTTGGAGGAGTTTTGCACAAGCTGCAGACAGCATGTGAAGGCCAGCAGATGATACAGAATCTATGATGAAATACTTGACCCAAATTTTACAGTAAGGTACTGTAAACACCCCACTAAAAAAAAGAAAAAGAAAAAATTCAGATTTCTTCTCTGGTACAAAGGGAAGGCCAAAAAATTTTACCTAGATTTTCCAGATTGCAGGGGCACTGAGCCCCCTACCTCCCACAATATGGAAGGACAACTGTACATAGAAAAAATTTAAAAAGACATGCAATGTGTAACTCCTGTGAATCTCCCACCTCCATGAATTTGGGGGGTTGGGGCATCTTTTCACATCTCTTCAGTCCTGCTTGATCTGTGTAATTTTGTTACATTCTGATTGGTGTGGAGTTCTTTCCATTGTCATTATTGTAGTTCATGTGTATGTTTTCTTGGCTCTGCTTACATCATGAGTTAGATATTTCCATGCTTGTCTATATTCATCTCACATATAATTTCTTACAGGACAGTGACATTCTATTATAGCCATATACCACAATTTGTTTGCCCATCGCCCAGTTGATGGGCATCTACTTTGTTTCCAATTCTTAGCTATAAAAAAATTATAAAATTATAATTTAACTATAAAAAATTAAAATATTAATTTTTTGTTGAAAATATTTTGGAATAAATGGAGTATAAGCTCAGTAAATGGAGTTTCTAGATCAAAGAGTATGGATATCTTAGCCACTTTATTTGCATAATTCCAAGTTGTTCCCAAGTCATTTCATTCCCCACCCTAATCCTTGATTCTACACTGTCCTGACTTCCCAAACTTCAGGCTCTTGAAAGCTAAAAGTCTGTGCGGGCACAGGTGTTGACAGTTGGTGAGTTGCGACATAGATATTTGAATCCAGTTACACATATTATTATCATGACTACTGCTGTCACTTCTTTAATGACCTCTGTCTTCTCAATTTTTAAGCAAAGTCTAGGGCACACTGAAAAATGATCTTAATTCAAAGAGTTCTAAACTATTTCTTAATGTTTCTAGAATGCTAATAGCTCTGCCTTGGATGGTAATGTTATTCTCATTGTTGAATAGTGAGTCAACAAATACATACACTACACACACATGTAAAAAACATACACACATATACAGTATACACCCATATTGTATATATATACACACAAACACGTATATATTGTATTTATACATATTACATATACATACACATATATTTATGGCTGTGTGATTTTGGGCAAGTCACTTGACCTCAGTTTTCCTCAGTTTCCTCATTTGTAAAATGGGGATAATAATAGCACCTACCTCCCAGGGTTATTGTGAGGATGAAATTCGATAACATTTGTAAAGTGTTTAAGCTCAGTGCCTGGCATATGGTAGATGCTATGTGTTAGATATCATTATTATTAATTATTATTACTACCTTGCGACCTCAAACAAGTCATTTAGCATCCATGGGCCTCAGTTTCCTTCTATGAAAAAAGAAAGACTGAGCTTGAGGGACTTTGACCTGCTCTAGATCAGTGATGCTATGGGAAAGTTGAGAGGTCCATAGAATGAAGTGAGAGCAGGAATGTGGGAAAGTGATGGAAAGGCAGGGTAGCACCAAGTTTTAGTCTGAACTTTATTCGGAAGACAAAAGAGAACCACAGAGCATAGGGATGATAATGTGAATTAATCTGGCCATGGCATGAGATAAATCCACAATGGGAGAGAGTGGAGAGTGGAGCCTTCTCTGACTAAGACTTCCTAGGATGGGCCATCACTGGCAGATGCACTAGATCCAATCTTCTCCAGGCTAAATGTCCTTAGTGAGTACCTGAATAGACCTTGGCCTAAAGGGGCCAAGGTCTCCCAGTGCATCCTGGGTCATCTCCAGTCATCCTGATCTGGTTACTGGATTCAGATGGCTCTGGAGAAGAAGTGAGATTGGTGTCCTTGCACAGCCTTCCATCACTCAAAACAAAGTTAGGTGCAAGTCATGTCATCATTTCTCTTATGGCATAGTCTGCTTCGGCAATGAAGGACAAACACAATAATATTATGCATACACACATATATTGTGTACGCACATCTGTTGTATATACACGCTATACAATAACGTATGCATTGTATATATATTGCACCTACATATACACATATTGTATATATACATATACATACATATATATTGTATATACACACATGTATAATGTATACACATATATATTGTATATACACATGCACAATCAGACATATGTATTGTGTGTATATATAAACACACACAAATATTTTAAAGAGAACTCCAAGTTCAACAATGTCTTCATTCCTTTCCAGGTCTGCACTTCACATATTTTAATTACTCTCTACCCCTGCAGTCTGTTCCTCTGATTGGCTGGTTCTTCTTAGAGCCTGTTTTAGGGAGGACATCGAGGTTTAGCCATATCTTCATTCTTCAGTTTTCTCCTGACTCTCCTAGATTTCCTCTACAATGCCCTTCCTCATTCCTTTTCAGCTTCTTTTTGTGTACTGTTTTCTCCAACTAGAATTTCAGCTCCTTGAGGACAAGGGCTGTCCTTTTGTCGTCTTTAGTATAGTACCTGGTATATAGTAAGTGCTTAATAAGTGCTTGTTGACCTTACATAAACATATATAATGCACACATACATATACATAATACAATCCTCAATTTTCAACCAATTCAGCTCTGCTTTTAGTGTATTTTTATTGGTTGTTGTTTCCCCCCCAGGATATCATTCAGTTTTTGGTATATTATGTGAACATCTTAAGGGGAAATAAATAACCTTTTGCTTATTTTCCATTTGTCAAAAGTGAGTGGAAAAGGTATGGATTTCCTTGTTTACAAACTCATATACCACCACAAATAGAATCTGACAGATCAACCCACTTTCTGTTTTTTCCCCTTCATTTTCCCCCTCCCCGTGCTCTACAGTCCAAACAACTAGGGATATAGTTTAACGGAAGGGATTCTATTTCCCAATAGCTAATTGGTCAAGATAAGCTTGAGTATAAGCCACATCAAAAGGAGAAGCCGTTACATTGACAGTTGTTCACAGAACCTGTGAGTCATGGAGTGCCTGGGTTTCCACATAGCATCTTTTATTAGTTATAAGGCAGTTAATACTTTCCACTCAATAAGGCAAACTATTGCCCTTTCTGAGATATATGTTTGATCAAGTCCCCATGACACAATATTATGTTCACCACTATCATCATCATTTCATCAGGAACAAATCTCTTTAAATTCAAATTTCTTTAATTAAATCTTTTAAAAACTGTGTCTGACACTCATTATAGAATAAAACTTAGCTCATGACAAATATCTTGTACAAAACTTTTCAGCTGAGCTTTCTCCTTCCAGATTCAGTGAAACTTGAGCTTGAAGGAGAGTAGCAAAGGCGGTAGCAAGAAGTCCCACCTGGAATGTGAGATAGACTAAAAATAGAAGGTTATAAAGCCCAGATCATCTCAGTGTCAATGAATGGCTTATTCATTTGTTCATTCAACAAACATTTACTGATTTCCTACTGCATGTAAAGGAAGGGTAGCTAGGTGATGCAGACTATAGAGTGCCAGGTCTAGAGTCAGGAAGACTCTTTGAGAGTTCAAGTCCAGCCTCAGACACTTCCTAATTGTGTGTGTGTTCATTCTTCGTTGCCGAAAAAGACCATGCCATCAGAGAAATGATGACATGACTTGCACCTGACTTTGTTTTGAGTAAGGGCTGTGCAGGTCATCAGCCTCACTTCTCCTCCAGAGCCATCTGAATCCAGTGACCAGATATTCATCAGGATGAATGGAGATGACCTAGAATGAGGCAATTGGGGTTAAGTGACTTGCCCGGTGTCACACAGCTAGTGAGTGTTAAGTGTCTGAGGTGAGATTTGAACTCAGGTCCTCCTGACTCCTGCACTGGTGCTCTATCCACTGCACCACCTAGGTACCCTTCCTACCTGTGTGACCCTGGGCAAATCACTTAACTCTTTGTCTCAGTTTCCTTATCTGTAAAATAAGATGGAGAAGGAAATGGCAAACCACTCCAGTATCTTTGCCAAGAAAACCTCAAATGGGGTACCAAAGAGTTGGACATGACTGAAAACAACTGAACAATCACAAAAGCAATGTGTAATGAATAACATGGGATAAAAAAAAAATTAATACAGCACAGTCATTTCCCTCAATAAAACCTACATATATTCTTGTAGGGAAGAAAGGCCAAATATATAATTAACTATAAAATTTAAAAATATCATAAATGCCATAAGAGAGGGATGAACAAAATACTGTGGGAATTGAGAGGAGGAAGAGATTGGCTTTGATTGTAAGAGGAGTGAGGAATAAGGGAAGCCTTGGTAGAAGAGGCACATGAATTGGGCCCAAAAGATTGAGTACAATGTCAATAAAACAGCATCGTTTCAATCAATTGGTCTATACATTAAGCACCTACTAAATGCCAGGCACTGTGCTAAACCCTGGGGATACAAAAAGAGGCAAAAGACAACTCCTGCCCTCAAGGAGTTTATAATCCAATGGGAGAATCTAATAATAATAGGGGAAAATGCATTAGTTCAGAGAATTTGGGTTCAAATCCTAGCCCATATACTTTCAATCTGTGTGACCTTAGGAAAGTTACTTAACTTTGCTGAGTTTATATTTTCATCTATAAAATGAAAGTTAGACTGGCTAGCCTCTGAAGTACCTTTTAGCTCCATATAATTTATGCATTATATATTATAAAAATATATAAAATGTATTCTACAAGCAGGATGGAACTTGACCATATCTCACAGTTTGGCAAACAGGTACATTCAGAAAAACAGCAAATTCTGTACTGACAGATACTTCAAGATGGGGAGGAGTCTAGTGAGCTATCTTACTGGATGTATCTAGAGCTATCTCACTCCATCTTGTCACAAGACTCCAAATGCTCATGATTATATTCATTTTGGGGAAGTAATACCCTTCTATTCTTTTTTGTTAATTTCTCTTCCCTGAAGAGTGTTGTCCCTGGGCTCCTCTTCTCTCACTAGTGAGCAAAATTCTGCCCATCTCTCCTTCTGTCTAGGAAAATGTACAGTTCTCACCATCTCTTTTGCTAATAACGGGCTACAGTTGGAAAGTAGCCGAAATAGTTTGAAACCCAGAGATACCTGATGTGAACTGGATTAAATACCTAGGTATCACTATTGCAAATGGTTGGCATTTTTCTCAGCCTCAGGTTATTAGCCTGAAGCGAGAATCATGCTGTCTCTCAGATGGCAGAACTGAAGTAGAAACTATGTAAAGATCTCATGTTCTTTTTTTTTTAATCATTTATTTGTTTTGAACATTTATTTATTTAAAAATTTTGAGTTCCAAATACTATCTCTTCCTTGAGAAGGCAAGCAATATGATATTAATTATACAGGTGAAATCATGCAAAACATTTCCATATTAGACATGTTACAAAAAAAAAAAAAAAGAAAACGAAAACAATCCAATGAAAAGCTAGAAATATGAAGAAAGTGAAAAGGCATGCCTCAATGTGTACTCAGAGCCCATTAGTTCTCTCCCTGGAGGTGGATAGCATTTTTCATCATGGGTCCTTAGGAATTGTCTTGGACCATAGTCTTGATCAGAGAAGCTAAGTCTTTCACAATTGATCATTGTCATGATATTGTTGTTACTGTGTACAATGTTCTCCTGGTTCTTCTCACTTCACTTTGCATCAGTTAATATAGGACTTCCCAGGTTTTTTTGAAACCATCCTGCTCATCATTTCATATAGTACAAAAGTATTCCAAGAGCTCATGTTCTAATGATTTTATTCTAAAATAAAAGGAGGAAGGTGACTGAGATAGTTGCCTAGAGGGTAAGGAACAGAACAATCTGAAGCCAGGAGATAAAGACAGGGGGAAGTGGTCAAGAGAGAAAGAAAATACATGAAACAGATTAAGAGAGAAAATAAAAGAGGGATAAGAAAACCACAATAAACTCTCCAAGTTTCTAGTATTCCAGCTTCTTGATGTTCTCTCTGAAAAGCTGGAGAAGAAACCTTCGTTAGACCAGAGTAATTGACAGGCTGCACAGGGCAGTTTGGACCCTTTCTTACTTTATTAAGCATTCATAATATTTTAAAAATCCTTAGAGATCAGAATAGCCTAGCCTTCTCATTTGATTAAGGAACCAGGGCCAGCAAAAGGAAGCCTGATGAAAAGGACCTTTTCCCTGCCGACAAGATCTTTTTAGTTCATCTTTTTAGCCCCCTCTTCTTCTCTCAGGAGATTAAGACATGTTCTTTATTTGAGTCCAGGACTTTTGGACAGCCAATCACATCCCTAAGGGATAGCTTGGTGCAGTAAAGATATCAGGTCCAACTCCCTTTTTTTCCACACACGTTCCCCAAGATTAGCAAAATTCCTTGAGGTAAGAACAGCTCTCCTGCTAAACACTGATCTGTTCTTCTAATTTCTAAAATTAACCCATTACAGGGAGCTGAATTTTGAACTCAGTTTAGAGACAAAGAACCATGACTTAAGATAAAATACATTACATAACAAAAGAAATTATAGGACAGAATCAATTAATTATAAATAGGAACAATAAGAAAATGATCTTAAATCTTCTCAGAGCTATAGTGTGTATAAGAAGTGAGGTGAAAAAAGTCTTACTGGAGCCAATCATTGGGGGATTTGAGTACAAGAGGATTTTCCTTTTGTCCTAGGGATTGTAGAAACCATCAAAACTTCTTCAGATGATGAGTGAATCTGTTCTCAGCTGCCCTCAATAAATTGAAGTTCATAGGCCAGGAAAAACTACATCTTAGGTCACTGATTGATTATTTGGCCTTGAACAAAAAAGCACTGACCCCATAGTATCTGAAAACTCAGGATGTTTGTATTTTGAAGTTGAAGTCAGTAAAGAAGAATGACCTATAAATCTAGTACTGGTTGAGATTGCTTTTTGTTGGAAGGGGCTTTGGGGTTAGGTATCCTGTGCATACTCTTGAAAGGTATTAGGTCTGTGCTTTCCCCTGCTTGGGAGAAAAATGAATAGTCCAATGATCTTCTGACCTTCAGGGATTCAAAGGGCAATCAAGGTCATTAAGGGTGGGGAGAAAAGCAGAAAAACACCACTACAGAGCTGACATGAGAATCTGCTGTGGGGTGTAGCTTTCTTACAGCAAGAATGTGTTCATCTTGTCCACCTCTTTCCTCAGATGAAGGCAATACAGCTGTGGGTTTGGACACAGCACTCTCACCTTCTTAGCCCAGGCCTTGCTCTGGTGGCTAACCTCCATCTCTCTGAAACCCTAGAAGGAGGAAGTGGGGAAGATCCCAGGTGCGTGAGAACTGATGAGTGGGGCCCAAACAGAGAAGTTGTAAGAGTTTTGGAGCAGGGTCTGCACAAAGGTCAGGGAAGCTAGGAAGCCACCAGTTATGCTGGCAGAAGGATGTAGTCTAGGGTAGATTGTGTCACCCTGTAGGTACATGTACTGTTATAACCTTAAAGAGATTTAGGCACCTGAGCTAATCCTGGCTCCTTCAGGGAACTGTCTTCATTTTTCTTGGGGTAAGAACTAGGAAATATGCACACTGCCCTAATAAGTACTATTAGCATCAGACAGGATGGCTTTACCTTTGTTACTTCAGCTCTGGTTTTCTCAGAACAGCCACCAGTTTAAGGCATGTCATAGGATAAAATATATAAGGTGACAGTTTAGGCATAGATTTGGAGCTGGCCAGGACCTCAGAAGCCATTTGTTTCAGTGCCCTCATTTTATAGATGAGGAAACTGAGGCCCAGATATACGGAAATAACAGGGCCAAGGTCCTCTAGTCCGCCTGACAGGACTGGACTCCTTAGGGCCCTGGATTTTCCCATACCTTCTAGCAGCGCAGATCACTGACCCACTCCAGACTATTTGCATTCCTTAATCCCACTTACACCATCTAATTGGCCTACTTGACATTCCTTTCACTGGCTCACTCCAGACTACTTAGCACTTTTTAATCCTATTCGGATCCTGTAACTTTCCCTTCTGTATCAGTCTCACCCCCATTAAGTTGCTGGTTCTCTGGGAACTCTTCCTGCTTCTATTGGCATTAATAAATGACAATAAATCTTGTCATTTTACTAGAAGAAGGTTTGAGTGTGTGAATTCATTCCAGGCAGATGCAGCCCTGTATCCTGACATTTGGGGTTCCCAGCAACCCCAAACCACATCACATCCACTTGGAGTCCCAGTTCCTTGGACTCCTGAACTAGTACCCTTTCCATTAACCTATGCTGCCTCGCACTAATCGTCACCAGGGCTTCAGTTTCCTCTTCTATAAGAGCTGGAATAAATGATTTCTAAAGTTCTTTCTCCCCTTCAGTTGTTTCAGGCTTCAGCAGCAGCTTTGGCAACATGCTCCAAAGGTTGGAAGGGTCCTCTTGGGGAGAGAGCTGAGGGCTGAGCATCTAATAGGAGACTTGGCTTTGCTTAGGTCTGGCCTGAAACAAACTATTTCAATTCTCAGTGTCCTGGCTTCTTTCAATGAATTTGAGAATATCTATCCTACCTACAACTGGACTGACATCTCCTCACTTTACTTAAACACTAACAATAGTGTTTAACAGCGCTTTAGAAACAGATCACAAAGTCTGAGTTTTAAACCAAAGGCTATCAGAACTAATGTGGCTTCTTCTGGCCTTTAGAAACACTTTAGTTGGTAACTGTGTGGTGAAAATGTAATTTGATAGCCCTCAGAGTGTGTTCTCTGAATAACCTGGGAGAGGAAGTGCCCCACTTGACTGTGCCTCATTTAATGATAAGGTTTGCAGAAACACACTGTAATTCTGGCTTCCGGATTAAATGTTAAACGAATGAAGGACATCTCAGGTTTGCTGACTCCTGAATCATTAAAATGATCTGATTACACACAATATCTATCACAAGCTGAAACTGTAGACTTTCAAGCAACGTTTTTCCCCAAGGGCAGTCATTATTTTGGGTTCTTGCAAAATAAACAGCTCTTTTCTTTGAGAAGACCCTCTCCCTTCCTCACCCTCTGCCCCTGCATTTCATTGCAGAGACTGCTTGGGTGGTATTTGTACCCATGGAAAGACTCTGACAAGGAGGCTATCCAGGGAGATTTCCCCCCCGCTAAAAAACCCAAACTGTTTAATGATATCATAGTCATTTCTGGAAACTATCCCCCTTTCTCTTACCTCCCTCACCCTTCCAGGAATCAAACACTTGTTTTGCAATAGAAAGTTAAAGGAAAACACCCTATACAGTAAACTTTTCTGACTGTATAGAACATTCTGCCTCAGGTGTCCTCATCTCTCTGCTGAGAGGACAGAGTTACATTTCTCTACCTGTTTTCTAGAATTGTTCATGATTTTTCCTTGCAGTTTTAAAAATAGTTGTATTTACATCATGTATATTATTCATTTGGTCCTTCTTACTGTCTTTTCATACTTATTTTCCCAACAAGACTTTTCAGAGTTCCCCAGTATTCAGACAAGGGAGTCCCTTCCTGTCTGGCCATGCTCCATGCTAATATGTCTCCCTCCTTCAAGATTTTATTGAAAAGGAAAGCAGCCAATTTCAAACAAACTAAGAAAATAATGAGCAGTGTTGTCATACATTAACATGGATGGAAAATGAAAAAAAAAAAACACAACATTTTAAGTGCCAGAGCAGGAGAGATGAGACTAGCATGAACATGTCCCAGTAAAGATGCTTTTCTGGGTGCGAGTTTACTCACAAGGGGGTTGCAGATTGGTACAGTGGGGAAAACATGAATTTTAATTCATGGGACTTTATGTTCAAATCCTGGCTTTCCTACTTACTATTCATGTGAATTTGAAGAAATCATTTACTCTCTCTAGACATCAGTTTCATTATCTATAAAAGGAGAGGAACATGTGCAGCAGTGCACACTGTAATTCAAGCTACCTAGACTTTTGAGACATATCTCCTAACCTTGGAGTTCTGAGCTGCAGTGGGCTATGCTGATCTGATCATGTTAAATTTGGCATTAATCCTGTTGAGCGTCACCAGGTTGTCTGAAGAAGGGGTTTGCCCAACAGGTTGGAAATGGAGCAAGTCAAAGCTTAGTTGCCAGTCAGTAGTAACATTGGACCTGTGAGTGGCCCCTACATTTCCAGCCTGGGCAAAATGAACAGACTCAGTCTTTAAAAAAAAAAGTGGGGGATGGGTTGAACTAGAAATTTGGTGCTTCTTAAACTGGGTCAAGTAACTGAATGTGGAAGTCTTGAAAAATTTGACAACAGCAAAAGGTTTCAGAATATGCAATGACCAAAAATTAATTAAAAATCAAGCGTAATGAATCTGATGTGTTTCTGGCAGCTCTTGCTCAGGTTGCATCGCACAACTTCACCGCAGCCTTGATTCTGAACACACAACATGCGCACTTTGCTCTGTGCATGTCATCATGCCACACAGTTCCAAGGAACACTGCCAGAAATACCTCGGCTCAGATTTGAGATTATTGCATGTCATGAATTGCCATGTTTTTACTGTACATAACAAAGTTTTCTGCTCTTCTGCTCATAGTTTAATTATGGAAAATAAAGACTTTTATTATTTTCCTACTGTCATTCCTTAGCATGTAAGTATCAAATTAGTATATCTTTGGATTGTATTGTGATAGAATGTTTGATTTTAAAAATTCCTGTTTTCTCCTTCTTTTACAGAAACATAAGTGTTTAGAGCAAATAATGACAAAAGCTCTTTATTATATTTCTCCACCATCACCACTGTATGTATGTGCGTGAACATCAATTTTTAAAATTAAGCATAAACAAATGTAATTTCATAAGGTAAAGCTAGTATTTGAGAAATTATTAGCAATATTTATATTTTAGGACAAAAATATTTTTTTGTTTATGGATAAGTGGCTAAATTTAGGCAGAAGAGGTAAAAATACTGATGACAATATATGAGAGTCTTCACTACCAGGCTGTAGTATACTTAAATTGGCAAGAAAAAGAGAATATGCTGAATCATTTTCGCAATGTGGATTTACTTCTAATAATGATGGTGATGTGGAAAAATCTCTTTGCTTAATTTGTAATGAAATTTTGGCTGCAGAGAACATGAAACCAGTTAAACTAAAATGACATCTTAATACCAAGCATACAGTGTGCTATAATAAAGCAATGGAATATTTTGAACGACTTTTAAAATCTTCAAATAAAGAAAAACAATGTTTTGAGAAATTTGTTGCTGTCAACGAAAAGTATTTATTTGCATCTTATGAAACTTTTTATTTAACTGCAAAATCTAAAAAGCCCTGTGTGATAGGAGGAAATCTCATGTTACCTGCTGCTATTAAAATGTCAGAAATAGTTCATGGGAAAAAGTGTGAGGACGAAAGTCACAGAATTCCTTTATCAAATGATATTGTTTCCAAAAGAATCTCTGAAACTAGTAAATTAATGACCAGTTCCAGCAGCTTATTACCAGACTTAAGGGCAGCCCAAAGTTTGCAATTCAGTAAAATGAAACAACTGATATTTCTAACATGGCACAGTTAGTTACTTTATGTAAGATATGTTTGTGAAGGAAGAATACATATGGAATTATTGTTTTGTCATCCTTTGGAAGAACATCCAAGAGGGGAAGTTATATATTTTAAAGTTTTAAGATTTTTTTTCACAAATGAAAGTTTACAGTGGAGAAATTGCATTGGAATCTGTAGTGCATTCGTCCTTTGTTGCCAAAGAAGACCATGCCATCAGAGAATTGATGACATGACTTGCACTTGACTTTGTTTTGAGTGAATGAGGGCTGTGCTGGTCATCAGCCTCACTTCTCCTCCAGAATCATCTGAATCCAGTGACCAGATATTCATCAGGATGACTGGAGATGACCGAGGATGAGGCAATTAGGGTTAAGTGACTTGCCCAAGGTCACACAGCTAGTGACTGTCAAGTGTCAGAGGTGAGATTTGAACTCAGGTCCTCCTGACAGTGGAGAAATTTTGTTGGAGTCTGTAAGGACGGTGTTGGAGCAATGATGGACAAGAATGTTGAATTTGTAGCAAAAGTTAAAGCTGGTGGCAATGAACATATCACTTTTAGACTTCATGATCCATCAGGAGGCATTCACAGCCCCCCAAAAAAATATCACTAGAGTTATATATTGTGCTTTGTGATAATATGAAAATCATTAACTTCATTAAAAGTTGTGCCCTTAACAGTTATTTGTTTTCAAACCTCTGGAAAGACACAGACTCCTATCATAAAAACTTATTAATACATGTAGAGGTAAGGTGGCTCTCAAGAGGGTGAAGTTTAAGCAGATTACTGAAATTGAAAGATGAAGTTGTTATATTTTTGACTGAACAGAAATCTGATTTTGTAATTTTTTTCATAATGACTTACAAATTTCAAAACTGTTATTTGTTAGATATTTTTGAAAACTCAATGATTTAAACATGTTGCTTCAAGGAAAAATTGTAGCATATTTATGTTAAAAGATAAAATTGGAAGTTTTACTAAAAAAAAAGTTAGCAGATGGAAGAATAGGGTGGAAAATAGTTCTTTAGAAATGTTTACAGCTCCAGATGATTTTGTAATTGAAAATTACCTTCCTAAAAGATTTAATTGTAAGATTTAACAAAGATACGAAAGATTTAATTGTAAGAGTTCAAATTGATCATCTGAAGTACCTAGAAACACAATTTCAGCAATACTTTCCTTCAAATTTTGATCCTCAAAAACTAAGCTGGGCTCATAAACACAATTTCATTCAACAGTAGGAGCCCTGTCTGTTGATCTTTGTGCTAATTTCTCTGCTTATATTTTCTCCATATTCAGGATGCTGACCTTTCCTCTGAACTAGTGAGTGTAATTAAAGTAAGATAGTTGACCCCTTTAAAAGCTATCTTTCCTTTAGCAAAGCAGATCAAAGAAACTGTGCTGGCAGGCCATCCTGGGTGTGTGAAGGTGCTTGTTACTATAGTTTTTCTCTCTATGCTTTTACCTCCTATTGAATGCTTTGGAATATATTTAATTTATTAGAACTTGTCTGAAGCAAGGTCACCTTAGGCTTGGAAACACATCATGTTCATGATGGTTAAAAGACAGGGAGCTGGTAAGTAGACATCAGCATGCTTTGTTGATGCCATATCCCACTGGGAAGATACTGCTTCTGGAGAAGCATGATGAATGGAACATGCTCAGATATTTTGTAACTGGTTCCATTTTGCTAATCACATGTAGAGGGGAGCCTTTTTGACTGGTTCTGTAGCTGGAACCAATAAAGAATTGGGTTCAAAAGGTTCTAATCTACCAGAGTCAGTCCTCTTGATCTGACTTCTTTCCTTGATCTGGCATCATTCAGGGGAGAGACTAATAACTTTTGTTATCATGTGTGTCCTGATTTTTTGTTTGGAACATATAATGACCACACGAGCAGGAGTCATAAGAAGAAGATTCTTGTTCTTAGCTCTGCTACTGGTTGTATAACCATGGACAAATCACCTAATTTTTTGTGTCTTTGTTAAAGCAACAAATAAAAATTATTGTGACCAGGGTAAATTCAATTGTGGGAGTGATAGGTGGGTCAGAGAACAGATCACCCCCCTGGAGAAGAGATGTCTCACCCTGCAGAGAGTACTGTCTCTCCCCTTTTGGCATAGGTGATGATCCCTAAGACCCCAACCCTTGAGATAAAGCAAGAACAGGAAAGAAAAAGAAGGAGATTTTGCGGAAGCTAGCCTGGGACAGAGAGTGCCAAAAGCACCTGGACATCAGTGATGGTGGTCTAAATCAGGGAAGGAAGTAATTATTGGAACAGGACTACCTCAGGAAGGAAGTATGCCCTTCCATGTTAGCATTGTGGGGCAATGCCCTCGTTATGCCATCTTATTTACTACTTTAGTCTTAGTTTCCTAATCTCTAAAGTGAGGAAAATATTTGCCCCACCTACATCATAGGATTATTGGGGATATCAAATAAGATAATGCACGTAAAAGACCTTTGAAAACTATCAAGTGCTCCCTATGTGTAAGATTATCTTGGTTGGGCTAGAGTCAAGTATCCCAGGGAAGGCTGGCATGGGGGAAAACCTGTTCTTTGGGGAATCTAAAGGGATGAAAGGAGAAAAGATGAAAAAAGGAGGCAATGGCTTGTTGCCTCCAGGAAACTCTGCTCAGTGTGACCTCCTTGGGTCACTGTGGTCACTGGGTAACTGTGACAAGTTATCTGGCATATTCCATAAGGGTAGTCTACCCCCAGAGAATGTTCAATTGTAGAGGAAGCAAAGGGAGTCATGATTACAAACACTATTATCTTATGTCTCATTAGCATCTCTAGGGTAATAGTTATTCAAAAGCTTCTGGAATTTTGTTGACAAAGGGAAGTCATGAAAGTGCTTGGTTTATTCCAAGCAAGAAAAACATCTGGATGATCCATAGGCTGTACATTTCTTTTAGGAGCAAATGCAAACTGAATAATACTTTTAGCCTGTTTTTATGGAGATGTCCTGATAAATAATGGCTATTCTTTGGGTTCCAATAATTTTATTACTTTTATAAGAGCAACTCTGTAAGAGTCAGAATAATACTGGATCTTTTTTTTTTTAAACTCAGATCTTTGCCATTGACTACTTCTGAGTTAAAAAAAAAAAAGATCCAGTAACTGCAAAACACCCTGCAAAGGAGTCAGCTAGGTGGCATAGTGAATAGAGCACCACACCTGAAGTCAGGAGGATCTGTGTTCAAATCTGTCATCAGACACTTACTAGCTGTGTGACCCTGAGCAAATCACTTAACTTTGCTTGCCTCAGTTTCCTCATCTATAAAATGAGCTGAAGGAAATGGAAAACCACTCACTCCAGAATCTTTGCCAAGAAAACCCCAAAATGGAGTCACAAAGAGCTCTGCATGACTGAAAACGTCTGAACAAGAGGTTCCTCAGACTATATATTACCCAAGAAAATAATGGGTAGGATACGACCGTGATAATTATCAGGGAGCTGTAACTTCCTTAATCTGCTCCCCACTTGAGTTTCATTTTCTGAACCTTCCTTGAGCTTACATGAGCTGAGATGAGTGATTTTGACAAAGGTTGCATCACTCCTTGTGACCAGAAGAAAGGTGATGACATCTCCAGTATCTTCTTGTCACTTTGGGAAATCCCTAATTATTATGATGTTGTTAAGGGTGGTAAAAAACCATCCCTGCTGCTCAGAGAGATAATGGATTTCACTATTTGCTTGTGGTCTTCTTCTCTCCTGGCTAGGGAGATATGGACTGCTGGGGCAAAAGGAAAGGTTTTTTGTTTTTGTTTTTTCCTTAGCTCACAGTGTACAATTCCTGTAAAACAACAGGGCTTAGTCTCCTGGCCTTCGGAAGGAGTTTAGTCTGTTTCTATGAGCAAAATTTGAGGTTTAGGCCAAGGGAGTTCCAAGATCTTTCTAAAGGTAGCATTCAATAGCAACTCATTTATATGGCACTGTAAGGATTTATCATTTAAGATTTTAATTTTTATTGACATCTTTTGTTTTTGCCTCACCTTTATTTCCAAATGTATCCTGCACCCACCTTCTCTACCCAACTAGTTTCTAGTCACAAGGAACAAAAAAGAGAAAGAGTAAAACAAAGCATTTCAGCTAAACAAACAACACATCAGCTGAGTCTAACAGTCTATTAATATTCAACACTTATACTGCCCCAAAGCAACAAAGAAGGGAGAGAGCTACATTCTCCTTCATCTTCTTCTTCTTTTTTTTTTTTTTAAATTTTCTGCATGGCTTCTTCATCTTCTTCAGCAACAATCTTGAGTATTATAATTTCACAGCCTTCGGGTTTTTTTTCTTTTTTTTTTCATTTTTTTCCATTTCCATTTTAGTCTTTGTATAGGTTGTTTCCCTGGTTCTCCTTACTTAGCTGAACCATTTCATATAAGTCTTCTTTGTATTTTTCACAATATATTCATGTACCACAATTGCTTAAACTTAGATGTTCCTAATTGATGGACATCTCCTTTATTCTCAGTTCTTTGCTATTGCACAGAAATACTGTATGACTATTTCATTGTAGGGGGGAATGTTATTTTTTTTTGTCTGTAACTGCAATGAGATCTCTGGGTCAAGGAGTATGAACATTTTCATTCATTTTTTGTCTTTAGCATAATTTCAAATTACTTTCCAGAATATTTGGATCAATTCCCAGCCCCATCCACAATTTATAAATGTGCTTATCCTTTTACAGGGTCTCCAACTCTGACTCTTCCTCTTTTTTACTCACCTTTGTCTATTTGTTGAGTATGAAGAGTTCTTCAGAGTTCTTTTGATTTATGCTAATCTTTTTTAGTAATCTGAATCACTCTTTCATAGTGTTGTTAATAGCTTGCAATTCCTTTGAGAACTATTTGCTTTTATCTTTTGATCACATCCATTGGATAATGACTTCTTTCCTCATATTGTGGAACCCGTATTGTGTTAACTCCTTATCTATCAGAGATATTAGATCTCTGTGTGATGCAAAAATTTCCCCCAATTGATTACCTCTCTTCTTATTCTAGTTGCCTTGATTTTTTAATATAAAAGCCTTTCAATTTCATATAACCAAAATTATCTACTTATATTTTATTATTATCTCTATCCCTTGTTTGTTCGGTTAAAAACGCTTCCTGATCTGGTTCTTTTCTATTTTCTTATGGTGTGACCTTTCATATGTAGGTCTTATGTCCATTTTGAGCTTTTTGTGGTATAAGGTGCAATATATTGGTCTAACCAGAGGTTCTTAATTTTGTGTGTGTGTGTGTGTGTGTGTGTGTGTGTATGTGTGTGTATTGCAAACTCTTTTGAAAGTCTGGTGAAGCCTTTGAGCCCCTTCTTAGAATAATGGTTTAAGTGCAAAAAATAAAAAAGAAACCAATTATATTGAAATACAGCTCTCAACATTTAAAAATTCACAAACCCTATGAAATCATGAGCCTCTTAGAGAACTCCTAGTCTAAATCTAGTTCCTGCCAAATCGCTTTGCAGTTTTCCTAGCAGTCTTGTCAGACAAGATCTTCTCTAAGAATTTTGTGTTCTTTGGTTCATCAAACAGTAGTTTATTTAATCGAGCTCTTCCTTATTAATTGTTTCACTCATTTTATCTGTTTTTTAACTAGTACCAAATAGCTTTGATAATTACTGCTTTATAGCATAATTTGAGATCCAAGAGTCCTACTGCTCTCCCATTCCTCATTTTTTTTCATTATTTCCCTGAAGGTTCTAAACCTTTGATTCTTGCACATAAGATAGTTATTATTTTGTGTTACTCTATGAAGTATGTAGTTGGCAGTTGGACTGTTGTTTGTCAAGTTATTTTTCAGTCATGCCCAATTCTTTGTGACCCTGTTTGGGGTTTTCTTGGCAAAGATATTAGTGGTTTGCTGTTTTCTTCTCCAGCTCATTTTGCAGATGAGGAAACTGAGGCAAACAGGGTGAAGTGACTTGCTCAGGATCATATGGCTAGTAAGTGACTGAAGCCAGACTTGAATTCCTGAAGATGAGTATTCTTGACTTCAAGTCTGGCACTTTATCCACTGTGCCACCTAGCTGCCAGGTAATTGGATTAGGATCTCATTAAATCTGTAAAGATCTGATTTTGGATCCTGCTTCAAACACATCCTATATGTGTGACCCAGGGAGAGGCACTTAATCTTTTTCAGGATCAGTTTCTTCATCAGTAAAAAGGGAGTAAGAATAGTACCTACCTCACTGGATCATGTGAGGATCAGATGCAAATCTTTAAGTGCTATATAAATGTTATTTATTATTATTGTAATAGAGTTCTGGAACAATTGTATAAGGATTCTAGTGATGTCTCCCCATGTGAAGATACTGGGAATCCTGCTTCCTGCTTCTCTCCCCTGAGACTAAAGTAAAGGAAAGTATGCCTCTGAGGTATTGGAGAAAATGGTTGCACTTTATTCTTGCTATAGCTTTTAAGTAAATATCCCTTTGTAAAAGTTAATTGATATTAAGTGGTAAAATGGAAGTGGGGAACTAGTCCCTGACCCCTAATAATGATTGTTGTTATTGGTGGTGATAGGAGTACATAGCTGGTGGGGATTTGAGCCCATGGCAGTAGAGAAAAGATCTCCTCCAACCCCTCAGAATAACCTAAAATCCCGAGGAGGAGATGTAGCCTGCCTGGCTCTTGGAGAGGGAGCAAGACCAATACCCACAGAAAAGTAAACTTTTCAAACTGAGTGGACAGTGTAACATGGGTCTGGCATTCATGTAAAGCACTTCTAATTCTTTTGTGGTTGTACAGTTTCTTCAGATGTGTCCAACTCTTTGTAACCCTATTTGGGGTTTCCTTGGCAAAGATACTAGAATATTTTACCATTTCTTTCTCTCTAGCTCATTTTTTAGATGAAGAAACTGAGGCAAACAGAGTTAAGTGACTTGCCCAAGGTTACAACTTACAACTGGTAAGTATCTGAGGCCAGATTTGAACTCACAAAGTTGAGTCCTTAACCAGGTCTGGTACCCTAATCCAGTGCATCACCTAGCTGCCCAGAGTACTTTTAATAGCATTTCCTAAATAGAGATCCTGAGGGGAGAGTCTCAGAGAGTCCTGCTGATGTGGAATGAAAGTGCTTTGGAGAGACTATGGAGCATGCATGGGTGTTAATTTAGGTAGTACCATTTAAAAAGATATATTGTCATGGTCTAATTGTGGGCAATTAATATTCTCTCATAGACTGACATTTTGTAGTTTCCTTGAGTGGGACTGCCCTTTCCATTATCTTTTCCTGGAATTTGTAGATGCTGTATAGAAGTGTTGATTTTTGTGGGTTTATTTTGTATTTTGTTACTTTACCGAAGTCATTGTCTCAATTGATTTCTTCACTAGTTCTCTAGAATTTCCTAAGTAAAATGCAATGTCACAAGCAAATAGAGATAATAGAGATAATTTTGTGTCTTTTTAAACTCATGTTTATTCCTTTAATTTCTTTTTCTTGTCTTACTGCGAACACAAGGATTTTTAGAGCTATATCAAATAATGGGGGAAACATGGACAATCCTTTTTTGCTCCTGTACTTCTTGGTGAAGGCTTTTAATGTTTCTCCAGTGCAAATAATACTAGATTTTCATTTTAGACATATGCTTTTAGTCATAATAAAAATGACCTTTTTACAACTATGCTTTTTAACTGTTTAAATGAATTTTTAATCATTTTTTCCACATCTATTGACATAATCATTTATGTTTATCCCCCCTCTATGTTAAACCATACAATAATTGAAAAAAATAAGATTAAAGGGGAAATCTTGGTTCTACACCTCATTCTAGTTAGCAATTCATCTTGTTCATATTGAATAATTTGTGGGGATATACTGTCATAGTCATTTGTCAAGATTTCATTTAACATTTTTAAAATTATATTCATTAATGATAATGATCTGTAATTGCTTTTCTTTGCTTCATCTTTTTTCTGGTTTAGATATTAGGACAATATTTGTCTCAAAAAAGGAGTTTGTAGGGTTTTCTTTTTTCAGTTTTCAAGAATAATTTGTGTTAGTATGGATCTTAATTGTTCTTCAAACATTTAACAAAATACACTTAAAAATCCTTCTGAACCAGGATTTTTTTCCTGTTCCCCAAGTCCCTTTGGTAGTTCCTTCACAGTTAGCTTAATTTTATTTTCTGAGATCAGAGAACTTTAAGGTTTATGAGGCCTTTCCTCCCAAGCTTATACCATCAACTCCCTGAATTTTCTTTTTTGACTTTGAATCCTCAGTAACTAGCAAGGTTCCTGGCACCTCACACATAAGAACTGATTGTTGAATTGAATTAATCCTGTGAGGTAAGTAGTATTAAAACAAACCCCTATTTTATAAAGAAGGAAACTGAAGTTCATGGAAGCTAAATGATTTGCCCGTTGTCATGCACCACTGTGCATGACAGATGTGGTGGCAAGATGGAGACGCTTGGATCTCATAGAATTTAATGCTGGCTCCGTGTTGCTGCCTGCTCAGTCAGAAGAGAAAGAGACTAAGGAGAGACAGAGACTTGACCCCTAACTGCAGCCAAAGCGTCCAATGCTCATTTAGGATTTTTATTTTCTGAGTGGGGTTCGCCTCTCCTTGTATGTCCCAGGTCTGATTACAAACAACAAATACTTATCCAGTGTAATGAATGATGGTTGTTTGTATAGACTGAGGAAGATATCCTGATCTTTGTGGAGAGTCAGGACACAGATCCCTGAGCTAGAGAGGTGTAGTATCATCATGCCCCTAGAAGAGTATAAGTTTCCCGATAAACAGGAGAGCCTATGAATAGAGTGATACAATTCTATATACATATTTGCAGGCCTACAGGCAACATCTGTCATGTTTTCTATGACTGGAAATGCTAGACGTTATATAGTCCTCTGAGGAAAACATTTTTCACTGGTGAGTATTATTACTTTTTGCAAGCCCTCATTTGAGTTTCATTGTTTTATTTGGCCTTAAAATAACTTTGTTCTGTAAAGCAGACTGACAGAAACTACGTCTAACCAAGATAACAAAAGCTGAACCTGGGCAGAACCAAACTTTTCTATAGGCTTATCCTATTCTATAAAATGGAGTTGCTTGAAAGTAGGTGATGCAACATGCGGGGGTACCCACCCCTTTACTTCATTGGAGATGTTTATTAGAGCTGGAGAATCTATGAAGTTCTCTTGTGAGATGTCCTGTTAAAACCTTACAAGTGGCTCATGGGATCACAAAGTTAGAGCTGGAAGAGGCATTTGAGGTCATCTACTTCAACTATCTCAGTTTACAAATGATGAAACTGGACCCAAAGAGGTTAAGCAATTTGACAAGGTCATAGAAGTAGTAAGTAGTAGAGATAGGGCTTTAACCTAGTCCCTCTTACTCCAAATTCAGTACTCTTTCTATGATACAGGTAAAGCCCTTTAGAAGAGCTGAAGGGGGTCATGTTATCTTCTAAAGGACTCTGAGCAGAATAAAGCTTCACAAAGAGATCCTATGGAGGAAGAGGAGCACCAGGGCTGTGAAGAACTGCAGCAAAAAATATTATAGAAGTCTAACGGCAACATCTGCCATATTGTCTATGACTGGAAGTGCCAGATGTTATACAGGCCTTTGGGAATATTGTGCACTATGTGCATTGTTATTTTTTGCAAGCAATCATTTGAGTTTGTTTCATTTGTTTTGCTTGACTAGAAAATTACGTTGTTCTAGAAAAGACAAAAATAAGGTATAAACATCTCACACTTTATAACAAGATCCAAATAAACAGCAATAAAGGTAATATGAAAAAAAGTTAAATTTGGAGGACTTGGTTCAGTTCCTGGTTCTTCTACTTACTGTGCAACTTTGGATGACTTCCTTTAGAGAGACTCAGTTTCCTTATTTGTAAAATGAGGAATTTGGACAGTGTGGTACAATGGAGGGAGCAGCTAGGTGGTACAGCAGATAGAACACTGAGCTTGGAATCAGGAACATTCATTCCAGCCTCAGACACTTCCTAACTATGTGACCCTGGGGAAGTCACTTAACCCTGTTTACCTTAGTCCCTCATCTGTAAAATGAGCTGGAAAAGAAAATGACAAACCACTCTTAATATCTTTGCCAAGAAAATACCAAATGGGGTCACAAAGACTTGAACGAATTGAAATGACTGAACAACAACAAAGAAATAATGGAAAAAAATGCTAAATTTGGAAGATGAGTTCAAATACTGGCTCTTCTATTTACTGTGCAACATTGGACAACTTCCTTTTGGGAAACTCAGTTTCCTTATTTGTAATATGAAGGGGTTGTACTATATGACTTTCAATTCTAAATTTTTGATCCCTTGATCCTAAGACAAGGTGGATTCAAAGCTTTCTTCCAGGTTTCTCTGTCATAGCGAGGACTGGGAATGTGACATCTAAAAGTGCTTCACTTTAACAACTCCCCACTACAGCAAAACAACCTGAAGCTCTCATGAAGTTAATTATAGAGAGATTTTACTCATACTACAATAGAGAACAAGTTACACTCATTTCGTGGCCTCTTTTGCATCCAGAATTCGCACTAGTGTTGTGTATCTCCGGTTCAGTACTGTGGGCATTGCCCAAATAACTTCGGAGTAGTTCACATCGGCCCCAAATCTAAGTGTGTGGTTTAGCTCTCCTGCACATGGAGCTGATTGGTGAATGTGCTGAACTACAGTAAACTGAGCCATCTTAACCACAGAGAAGTGTTTTGTTTCTCTACCGGATACACCTGTCAAAAAAGCCGGGTGCACCCAAGCGGCACACAACACCAATGGTTTTACTCTTAAAAAGATTGCTCCCACTAGATAAACCAGAGCTTTCTCTTCATTTCCCTGTTACGTGTACTGAATATACTATGTGTCTCTAAAGCAATGGAACCATTATGCCTTTTGGGGGGTAACAAAAACACCAGCACTTTTCCATCCAAAAGCATGTTGCCCGTTTCAAAGTAGTCACCTTAGGATACTAGATGATTATTTTAACAATTCAGTCATCACTCAAAATGGTTTTCAGCATTTTGCTTTTGGCAATACTTTCAAAGCTAATTCACAGGTTATGCCAGAGAATTCCAGACTTCTAGAGAATCCTAGACTTAGAGTATTTGTTTAGCCATTTAACTTTCAACAGGTAAAGAAGCCATCTTGTATGATGGAAAGAATTGGAGTCAGGAAATTTCAGTTCAAAGATTTGGGGAGGACTTCTGAGATCATCAAGCCCTCATTTTATAGGTGAGGAAACTAAGGCCCAAACTAAGAGAGATTAAATGACTTTCTCAACAGGTAGTAAATAGTTGAGCTGGGACTTAAATGCAGGTCTTCAGACTCAAAGTTCAGCCCCCTTTTCCACTACAATATATTTCACCTGCAGGTTTGGATTCTGGATTTGACACTGTGTGACCCTGGGCAAGTCAATAGCACAGGTTCCTCATCTATAAAATAAGAATGACAATAATATTTGCATTGCTCACCTCATGAGATAAGTCAAGCAAATTGTAGGAGGTACTCCATAAGCATGCAATAAATGTAGATGCCTATTATTTTGTGGTCATTATTCTTTACCCTGTTCCTCAGTTCCCAGCAATAGCACTTTCCAGTTTGCTTGGTTGTCATTTACTAGACTTGGGTCTGAATGACTTTGAACTGTTCCAAAAAAATTAACTCTATCCTTGAAAGAAAGATTTACCACCCTTGAGAATATTCAAAAGAATGGGCCCCATGCTGTAATCCTAGGGCTCATGGTGAGATGAGGAAGATTTATAGGCCCAAGTTCATAAGGGCATATGAATGGCTTGTGAAAACTGTCAAAAAATGAGTTGGGAGTTGTGATCCTAGCCCGACACTAGGAAAAGTCATTTTCTCCTGTGTGCCTCCCACAGCTGTCCAGAACCCAAACAAAGAGACACAAGGAAACAATAAAGGACAGGACCAACCACAGTGTTGATAAGAAATACAGTGACATTAATCAGATGAAGCCTTTAGCAGAATAAAAGTACAGTTTCTCCTCATTCCCTGCCAGGCATGTTTTGTCTGCAGAACTGCAGCTCTGAACTTGACCCTGTGAGTTTTCACTCCCAGAAGGTAGCTTGGATCTAAGGAGAGGAATGGCTGATATTGCTTCTGCCGCTGCTGCCAAGGTCATGCCACCACTCCATTGCCTGGCATAAGCCCCCTCCTCCCGCTCCTGCGTTCATTCTCCTATTTCTCCTTTTATTTGCCCAAATCCCAAGGGATGGGAGGTTTCCTTGTCTCAGAAGATGATCAAAAAATTCCAAATCCCAGAAGTCCTTGCAGACCAAGTCACTCTTAACCCCCTCTAGAGGAGGCATTACATTTTTCCCTTAAGGTATGGAATTTTACACATCCTTATAAAATTAGCTGTGACAGTGTTCTGTACGTAGGACCAAATACATATTGGTACATAACAGAAGGAAGGTGATTTACCCAGCATTCTAGATAATCAACTTAGAACATCATGTACAGCAAACAGCAATAAAATATGCAATAAACACAGAGAACTGCAATATATCCTTGAAAGGCTTCTTCCATGACTATAAGTCTAAACAACATGAAGGATACATTGCACAGACATTCATAGTGATACATACCACCTTCATAAGACAAAAAAAATACACATAACAATGTGACATAAAAAGTTTGAGACATAGTTTCTGGGTAATTAGTAATTTTATTAATTATGTTAGCAAATGATTAATAAAAAGGGCCCTCTCAAATGTCAAAAACCCCTCATGGAACCCACTCAACACTCTACATGCCCTTGGGTAAATGGTTGTTCCTGAGTGAGGGTGACAATCAACTGTAACTGGCTTAAAATTAATGAGAAGAATGAATATTATAGTGAGAGGTGGACTCATTCTAATGAGGGGCTAGGGGTTATGACTTTGATCTCTCATGCTCCCAGATCAAGTGCAGCCTTGGGCAACTGAAGCAAAGGATCTACCCTCCCCCTCCTCCAAATCTGAGTAGAACACTACGAGTTTTCTCACTTGGGTGGGATCTGAGCAAGATTGAGGAGAAAGTTAATCCAGTCTTATTACTAGCAATGTCTTTCAGAAACTGGCTTCACCTAGTAGAGAATAAGGAAATATGAATGGAAAAAACCCTGCATCTCCCCAATATTTAATTATTTAGTTATTATTTCTCTCAATAATATGAAAGACAGTGAGCCTACTGGTCAGCAAGACAGACCAAAAAGCACGGCACAAAAATATAATGAATAGAGGCAAAAATAATAGGTGAATCTATAATTGTATACAATTACTTTTTCAAACCCTTCATAACCTGGCCCTTTCCTGCCCTCCTGTCTTCTAACTTTGACCTAGTAGCACTGGCCTCCCTGTTGTTCTGCACTTGTGACATTCCATTGCTTGGCTGAATTTTCACTGACTGTCCATCCCTGAAATTCTCTCCCTGAAAATCTCTTCGCTGCTTCCTGGCTTCCTTCAAGTGCCAAGTAAAATCTCACCTTTTGCAAGAGACCTTTTCTAATCCCCCTCAATGCTACTGCCTTTCCCTCTGTGATTATCTCCAGTTTACATTGCATTCATCTTTTTTGTACCGGATCATTCGCATGTGGTCTCTCTTAGCAGATTGTGAACTACTTGAGGGTGGGGACTGTTTTTGTTTTCTTTATAAACCCCCCCACACACACACACACTTAGCACTGTGCCTGGCATATAGTAGGCAATTATTATTAATGCTTGTTGACTTGTGAGAAACAAAGGAAAGTTTAATTTCCACAAGATCAAAACATCCAGTGGGGAAAGCTAATCTGTGACCTGGCAAACTCAGGTGAAGAAAGTCAGAAACTTGTGTGCAGGCTTGACAAGCTATTTGAAGGAAAGCCTATCAGAAGGGAGAAAATCCAACATTTCAAAAGATTGTGACCCAAAAGAGAATGGACCAATATATCCTCTGATGGGAGGATCTGTCCTGCATGAGCTTTATAAAATGCTCTCACTTTCAGATCTCACTCTCTCTCCCTTTCTGAAGAAGGGTGGAGTTCACCTTGACCAAGGCGTTCAATTCCTCTGAACATTTTAAAATAAATTTTCACCTTGACCAAGGCATTCAATTCCTCTGAACATTTTAAAATAAATTTTCCTTGATACATTTTTGTGTGTCAAGTTCATCTCTAACAGATCCAATTTGACTTTCAAGATACACATTACATGGGCAAACACTGGCGTTATCATCTAGTGGCTTAACAGTTTTCCAAGTTTCACCGGGGACATGATTAGTTAGTCTGTTCACTGGGTAGATTGTCCTAACTTTTGCCGCCTGATGACCCAGCTGTCCTAAACCTGTAGTAGTGATGAGGAATGCATGTCCCTTGCCCTTCTTCCCCAAAAGAATTTGGAAGCCTACTCCTTGAGGGGGGGAAACAATGAGATTCAAATAGAGTAATCAATGAAAGTCCATTATCTCAGGTACCACTTAAAGCCACTTTAGGAGATAATGAGATTCAAATAGGTGAAACTAACTGGGGTCCCCCAGCCCTGCTGTGTGCTGGACGTTGGAATAATAATAATAATGATAGATAATGTTGAAAACTCTGAAATACTTCCCCTGATTACCTTATCTTCCTGACCACAGGTTTTTCTTTATAGGAGTCCCTAGACTCTATGGACTGGTTTGCTTTCTCTTTAAGCAGAGAGCTTTCCCCCTTAAGCTGGGATCTCCTTTAAATTGGGGTCTCCCTTTATGGGTACCTCTCTGAAGAGATTGTGTCCCTTGGGGGAAGCTACCCCCTCTCCCTTGGGGCCTACATTCCTTAGAGAGCTTCCACCAGTACGCCTTTAGTTGGGGTCTCCCTTAATTGTGTCTCCCTTAAGCAGTAGAGGAGTCTCCTTGGTGTGTTGTGTTATACACAATAAATGCCTTGACTTGATTTAGAAATGGCCTGAACAAATTCTTTTGAGATGACCTTGCACCCCAATATTTTGGGGTGCCCCTGTACTTCATCAATAGTTGATGGTATTGACTGATCTTAATCATCATGGGAAATATCCCTTATGTGGCTCATCTAAATCTGACCCTATAAGGTGCTTAGGTTTGCTGGTCACACTACTACATTCTAAGGGATGTAGCTTTTATTCTAGGAGACTCTTTCATTGCAAACCAGGCAGAAAAAGTGTTGCTTCTGAATTATGGATTTTCCTATCAATAGTATTAGATTCTGGGGGGTTCAATACATAGGGTCTTCTTAACTCTGAACATTTTGTTTCTGATCTGTTATCTGGATCAGACAGTTCTTTCATGACTGGCAAATGATCTCTGTTGCTTAGAGTCTGTTGAAGGTGAGTGTCTCCTAGTCTTAACCTGCTCATTCAGGTTAAGTAAGATTATAGTGAGAGGCCACTTGGCAATAAGTGATTGTGATGAATTGTCTTGAATAGATCCCCATCAGTTTCAGCAGCTACTGTGTAAATAGATAAGTTGCCCAATCTCTCCACAAGTAGATATGGGATAGCTTTTTTGAAAGTTCTAACCATGATCATGAGTACTATCATTTATTGCTTCCATCATTCTTCCTGGATGAAGCACTTTCTTGATGTTAAGGTTGGGGTTTTTTGTTTCTTTGTCTTTGCTTCTTCCTCAATTGAGAGACATACTTATTATAAGTATTTGCAGTCTTACCATCATTCCCAGGGACTCTCAAATACAAGTCAAGAGGTATGTGTGGCTCACAGCCAAGCATCAGCAAGTAAGGTATAAAATCAGTCATATCATTCTTTGGTAGAATTATAAGCAAATCTACAAAAAAGTCACGTGGTGGTTCCACAAAGAATTTTGTTCCAGTCTCAGTATCTCAATGCATTCATCAGAGTATGGCTAAAGTGTCTAAGTTGTGGGTCTCCATGAAAGTGCTAAGTATTTTTCTAGACTTCTCAGTGCCAGCTTAAGCTCACATCTATTTGGGCAGCATATTTTCAAAGTCTCTACCTTGGTATGGATGGATCTTGGTAGGAAGTCTATTCATGGAGAAATATTTTTCCCATTGTACTTCAACAACTCTAGAGGCTTTCTGCTTTCTGATTAGGTATTCTTTTAAATATGTAGTAAAGTGGTCCATTACCATAAGTATAACTTATGTTGTTGTAACCTCCTTCCAAAGATAGGAAGTCAACTCCGGAAACAAATTCCAAAGGTCTGTTAATGCTTAATTTTCTCCAAATATTCAAGGTCAGTCATTTTTCTTCACTCACAATGGACACATCTCACATTTTTTGGTGATATGTGCATTCATCTTGGCCACTAAAATTTGTTTCTTACTTTCTGTGGGGTCCTTTCTAGCTTTATCTGTCCAAGATCATCACCTAGAATTTTCATGGCTAGAGTGTGGTATGCCATGTACAGCAATAGTTTCTTCCTGGTTCCTTATTGTGGGATCAGTGACAGTCCAGTCTAGTACTCCCTAGTGTAGCAATAATTTCTGCCATTGTCTCAACAATAAAATGTCTTCAAGAGATCTGCACTTGGGGTCCTTGCCATTATGGTCTCACTTCTTGGCTTGAATCAATTCATGCATCCTTTCCACAGTCATCTGTTCTCTTTATGTGTCATCCAGAGACAATGGAGGCATCTAGCATGCAATCTGGGGCAAGTTTCAAACTTTCAGCTGTACTGTCATTTGCTTTTAGTCCAGTCCTCTGGTTGTTGCATAGAGCTCTAAGTCTTTTTTTAGGCATTATCACTGCTTCAGTGGCCTGTGGTCTTCTGTACAGTGCAGCCACATACACATGAGTCTTTCCTGGTCAATAGTAAATGCTAAATTTATAATTAACTAGTTAACTAGATAAACAGCACCTAATTTGGAGGTGGTCAGAATATATCACTGGATTATTTTCTGTCCAAACTTGCATCTTTGTTTCACATATACAGTCTTTAAATGGGGAAGTGAGTCTCACTGTCACTAAATCCCTACTGCCTAATACAACTGGTTTCATAAGAACTTCAGTCTCTTGGTACAGAAATTCTCCCAATCCCTCCAAGATGACATCTGTGTGCAGGACAACAGAGTTACTTGGGGTCAGTTCCTTGAGGGTAGGGTCTGTTTTTGTCTTTCTTTGTATTGCAAGTTCTTAGTGTAATGCCTGGCACAATGTAAGCACTTAATAATACTTGTTGTTGTTGATGATGATGGTGCACGTGTGAGAGACAGTTAACCAAGTCTTTGAAAGCCTGTCTACACCTGTATGTCCAATGGTCCCCAAAGGGCTTTGCTGGTTTCAAAACAACTTTGTGTTTCTGTCTTTGTGCTTCTGTACTTCTTCAATAATATATGCTAGGATGAGGTCATTCAGTGATTTAGCAGTTGTAGCATGGCTTTTAGCAGTTTTTTAAATAGTAACCACCAAATTCAAGAAAAAGTCTTCAGATGTCAAAAGTTCTTCAATCATACCAAGTCAGGGGTGCATCTATCTTATCCTGGTCAGTGTTTATACTCTATTGTAATGTAATGTGACTCCCACCCTTGACAGAAGCTCTCTAAAACTGGCACTTGTCAATTGAAAGTTTCAGCCCATTCTTCTTAAGCAGATCTAATACATTTTATATATATATGTGTGTGTGTGTGTGTGTGTGTGTATGTGTATACATACATATATATGTATACATATACACACATACATACATACATACAATTTAGTCTGTCATCATGTTCCTACAGAGACTTCTGTGGAAAAGAACAAATGATGTCATAAAGGTATACTAAGACTGTAGATCATTCCTATCTCTGGCTAATTTCTCCATCAGTCTTTGAAAGGTTGTACATGCCCTTAAGATACCTTAGGGCATATGTCAGAACTGGTAAAACCTAGACAGACATATGAAAGTAGTTTTTTAATATCCTCTGCCACTATACAGATACAACACAAAAACTACATATTACTTAGCAGACGATTTAGGGCATTTTCAACTCAGCATTGAGTATTGGTTGACTTCAGTCCTCTTGTCCAATATCTGGAAGCCTATTCACACATGTATCTTCCCATTTTCTTTGGTATCACCACCAATGAGAAAGAGGGACTATTAGACTCTGTGACACCAATAAGTCTTAAGACATTCTCTGAGGTCAACCATAAAGGGATAAAGGGACTTTTCTAGGTCTTTTTCAGGATAGTTATGAATCAATAAGCTGAATCTAGTGAATAAGTAAATTTAGCCTGTATATGGGAAAGACAAAAGATCTATTCAAGAAACAAAGATATCAAGAGAACATTTTATGCAAAAATAGGCATGATAAAAGACAAAGATGCTAGGACTTAGTAGCAGAAGAGGTAGCAAGAATATACAGAAGAACAACACAAGGAATATCTTAAAATCACCAATAACTGTGATGGTGTAGTTACTGATTTAGAACTAGCCATCCTAGAGAATGAAGTCTAGTGGACCTTAGGAAGCACTGCTAAATATAAGGCTAGTGAAGTGAACAGAATTCCAACCAGTTATTTAAAATCCTAAAAGATAATGCTGTTAAAGTGCTACACTCAATATGCCAGCAAATTTGGAAAACTCAACAGTGGCCACTGGAGTGAAAAACCTGTTTACTTCCCAATCCTAAAAAGGGCAATGCCAAAGAATGTTCAAAATTCTGAATAGTTGCACTCATTTCACATGCCAGCAAGGTTATGTTTAAGAGTCGGCAAGTTAGACTTCAGCAATATGTGAACTGAGAATTACCAGAAGAACCTAAACCAGGAAGAGCCAAAACAAAGAAAGAAAACTATAGACCAATTTCTCTAATGAATATAAATGCAAATATTTTAAATAAGATATTAGCAAAAAGAATACATCAACTTATCACGAGAATAATACATTATGATCAGGTAGGATTTATACCAGAAATGGAGGGCTGGTTCAATATTAGGAAAACTATCAGCGTTATTGATCATATTAACAACAAAAGTAACAGAAACCATATGATTATCTCAATAGATGCAGGAAAAGTTTTTGACAAAATACAGCACTCATTCCTATTGAAAATATTGGAGAGCACAGGAATAAATGGAGCCTTCCATAATATGATAAGCAGAATCTACTGAAAACCATCAGCAAGCATTATATGCAATGGGGATAAGCTAGATGCATTTCCAATAAGATCAGAGGTGAAACAAAGGTGTCCATTATCACCACTGTTATTCAATATGGTACTAGAAATGTTAGCTTTAGCAATAAGAGAAGAAAAAGAAATTAAAGGAATCAGAATAGGCAAAGAAGAAACTAAGTTATCCCTCTTTGCAGATAATAAGATGATATACTTAGAAAATCCCAGAAAATCAAGTAAAAAATTAATTGAAATAATAAATAACTTTGGCAAAGTTGCAGGTTGTAAGATATACCCACATAAATCATCTACATTTCTACATATTACTACCAAAACCCAAAAGCAAGAGATAGAAAGAGAAATTCCATTTAAAGCTATGGTAGACACTATAAAATATCTGGGACTCCACCTGCCAAAACAAACCCAGGGACTATATGAGCACAATTACAAAACACTTTTTGCACAAATAAAGTCAGATCTAAGAAAGTGGAAAAACATCAGTTGTTTTTGGGTAGGCTGAGCTAATAAAATAAAAATGACAATCCTATCTAAATTAATTTACCTATTCAGTGCCATACCAATCAAACTACCAGATAATTATTTTCTGGAGCTAGAAAAAATAATATCAAAATTCATCTGGGGGGCAGAGCCAAGATGGCAGAGTAGAAAGACACATATACTCTAGTGCTTCCCCCACAGCCCACAAAATACCAGTAAAAAATTGCTCTCAACAAATTCTAGAGCAACAGAAGCCACAGAATAACAGAGTGAGAGATGTCCAGCCAAAGGTAACCTGGAAGGCCAACAGGAAAGGTCTGTCCCACAGGGCACTGAATGGAGTGGAGCCCAGCCCTGGCCCTGTGGCATGGGGAGGAACAGGATCCAAACAGGCCTCTGGGGCAGAATTCCCAGGGGAGGGTCTCAGATCCCTCAACCCACAAGTGAATTGAAAGAAAGCTTCAAAGGTCAATGTGGGAGGGCTTTCCCAGATGGGCCAGAGGGGAGTGGGGGCCACCAAGCACTGGTCCCAGGTGGTGGCAGAGGCAGCAGTAGCAGTGGGCAGCTACAGTGGACATGGAAGCAGTTGGGGTCTATTGTCCCAGTGACTCAGCTTAAAGCTTTTGGGGGAATTAACCAGGGGATCTGAACTTCAGCCCTGAGTGGTGGCCCCACCCCCACCCAAAGCCCCTGGGGGAATTGAGCAGCTGAACTGAACCTCAGCCCTGAGCACGGTACTGGGGGAGGAGGAGCACTAGGACTTTCCTCTTGACAAAGGATTCAGAAGTCAAGTAACTGGCTGGGAAAATGCCCCAAAAAGGGGAAAAAAATAAGACCATAGAAGGTTACTTTCTTGGTGAACAGGTATCTCCTTCCATTCTTTCAGATGAGGAAGAACAATGCATACTGTCAGAGGAAGTCAAGGCTTCTGCCTCCAGTACCTCCAAAATGAATATGAAATGGGCTCAGGCCATAGAAGACCTTGAAAAGTGAGTCAGCAGCTTGCTGAAGGAGAACCAAAAAAATGCTGAGGAAAATAATACCTTTAAAAATAGGTTAGCTCGGGGGCGGAGCCAAGATGGCGGAGTAGAAAGACGCACATACACATAGCTCCGAACCCACAACCCATAAAACATCTGTATAAAGTAACTCACGGTGAATTCTGGAGCAGTGAGGCCACAGAAGAGTGGAGTGAAGGAGATTTCTGTTCCAGAGGGACCTGCAAAACTCTCGCAAAAGGTCCGTCGCGCTGTGGACGTGGAGCCCAGCCCAGCCCTGCCACGGCCGCAGCACTGAGAGGAACAGATCTGAGCAGGCTTCAGGGATGGGATCTCCAGCGGCCACGCAGGTCCCTCCACCCACAGGTGACGGGGGTCGGTGAGAGGGTCTCTTTGGTGGGTCGAGAGGGGAGTGGGGTGCCTCCATAACTCAGGCCCCCTCGGGAGGCAGAAGCTAAGGGAGCGGCAGACCAGGGCTCCCCAAGCAGGCAGGAGCCTGGATCCATTGTTGAAGGTCTGTGCATAAACCCCCTGAGGGAACTGAGCCTGAGAGGCAGCCCTGCCCCAACCTGAGCATCTGAATTTAATCTCACACTGAATAGCAGCCCTGCCCCTGCCGAAGCCCCGAGGCTGGGGAGCAGCATTTGAATCTCAGACCCCAAGTGCTGGCAGGGAGGATCAGGAGGAGAGGTGGGTGTGAGGAGAATATTCAGAGGTCAAGTCACTGGCTGGGAAAATGCCCAGAAAAGGGAAAAGAAATAAGACTATAGAAGGTTACTTTCTTGGTGAACAGGCATTTCCTCCCTTCCTTTCTGATGAGGAAGAACAATGCTTACCATCAGGCAAAGACACAGAAGTCAAGGCTTCTGTGTCCCAGCCCACCCAATGGGCTCAGGCCATGGAAGAGCTCAAAAAGAATTTTGAAAATCAAGTTAGAGAGGTGGAGGAAAAGCTGGGAAGAGAAATGAGAGACATGAAGTCAAAGCATGAACAGCAGGTCAGCACCCTGCTAAAGGAGACCCAAAAAAATGCTGAAGAAAATAACACCTTGAAAAATAGGCTAACTCAATTGGCGAAAGAGGTTCAAAAAGCCAATGAGGAGAAGAATGCTTTCAAAAGCAGAATTAAACAAATGGAAAAGAAGATCCAAAAGCTCACTGAAGAAAATAGTTCTTTCAAAATTAGAATGGAACAGATGGAGGCTAATGACTTTATGAGAAACCAAGAAATCACAAAACAGAACCAAAAGAATGAAAAAATGGAAGATAATGTGAAATATCTCATTGGAAAAACAACTGACCTGGAAAATAGATCCAGGAGAGACAATTTAAAAATTATGGGACTACCTGAAAGCCATGATCAAAAAAAGAGCCTAGACATCATCTTTCATGAAATTATCAAGGAAAACTGCCCTGAGATTCTAGAACCAGAGGGCAAAATAAATATTCAAGGAATCCACAGAACACCGCCTGAAAGAGATCCAAAAAGAGAAACTCCTAGGAACATTGTGGCCAAATTCCAGAGTTCCCAGGTCAAGGAGAAAATATTGCAAGCAGCTAGAAAGAAACAATTCAAGTATTGTGGAAATACAATCAGGATAACACAAGATCTAGCAGCTTCTACATTAAGGGATAGAAGGGCATGGAATAGGATATTCCAGAAGTCAAAGGAACTAGGACTAAAACCAAGAATCACCTACCCAGCAAAACTGAGTATAATACTTCAGGGGAAAAATTGGTCTTTCAATGAAATAGAGGATTTTCAAGCATTCTTGATGAAAAGACCAGAGCTGAAAAGAAAATTTGACCTTCAAACACAAGAATGAAGAGAAGCATGAAAAGGTGAACAGCAAAGAGAAGTCATAAGGGACTTGCTAAAGTTGAACTGTTTACATTCCTACATGGAAAGACAATATTTGTAACTCTTGAAACTTTTCAGTACCTGGGTACTGGGTGGGATTACACACACACACATGCACACACACACACATACATAGAGACAGAGTGCACAGAGTGAATTGAAGAGGATGGGATCATATCTTAAAAAAATGAAATCAAGCAGTGAGAGAGAAATATATTGGGAGGAGAAAGGGAGAAATGGAATGGGGCAAATTATCTCTCATAAAAGAGGCAAGCAAAAGACTTATTAGTGGAGGGATAAAGAGGGGAGGTGAGAGAAAAACAAGAAGTTTACTCTCATCACATTCCACTAAAGGAAAGAATAAAATGCACACTCATTTTGGTATGAAAACCTATCTTATAATACAGGAAAGTGGGGGATAAGGGGATAAGCAGGGTGGGGGGGATGATGGAAGGGAGGGCATGGGGAGGAGGGAGCAATTTGAGGTCGACACTCATGGGGAGGGACAGGATCAAAAGAGAACAGAAGTAATGGGGGACAGGATAGGATGGAGGGAAATATAGTTAGTCTTGTACAACACAACTATTATGGAAGTCATTTGCAAAACTACACAGATTTGGCCTATATTGAATTGCTTGTCTTCCAAAGGGAAAGGGGTGGGGAGGGAGGGAGGTAAAGAAGTTGGAACTCAAAGTGTTAGGATCAACTGTCGAGCAATGTTCTTGCTATTAAGAAATAAGAAATACAGGTAAAGGGGTATAGAAAGTTATCTGGCCCTACAGGACAAAAGAGAAGATGGAGACAAGGGCAGAGAGGGATGATAGAAGAGAGAGCAGATTGGTCATAGGGGCAATTAGAATGCTTGGTGTTTGGGGGGGAGGGGATAAAAGGGGAGAAAATTTGTAACCCAAAATCTTGTTAAAATGAATGTTAAAAGTTAAATAAATAAATTAAAATAAAATAAAATAAAAATAGGTTAGCTCAATTGGCAAAAGAGGTCCAAAAAGTCAATGAGGAGAAGAAGGCTTTAAAAAGCAGAACTAGCCAAATGAAAAGGAGGTTTAAAAGCTCATTGAACAAAATAGTTCTTTAAAAATGGGGGTGGAGTTCAGGGAAGCTAATGACTACATGATAAACCAAGAAATTACAAAACAAAAAGAAAAGAATGAAAAAATAGAAGATAATGTGAAACATCTCATTGGAAAAAACAATTGACCTGGAAAATAGATCCAGGAGAGACAATTTAACAATTATGGGACTACCTGAAAGCCATGATCAAAAAAAGAGCCTAGATATTATCTTTGAAATTATCAAGGAAAACTGCCCTGATATTCTAGAACTATAGGGCAAAATAAATATTAAAAGAATCCACCAATCACCTCCCGAAAGAGACCCCAAAAGAGAAATTCCTAGGAATATTGTGGCCATATTTCAGAGTTCCCAGGTCAAGGAGAAAATATTGCAAGCAACTAGAAAGAAACAATTTGAGTATTGTGGAAATACAATCAGAATAACACAGGATCTGGCAGCTTCTACATTAAGGGATCGAAGGGCTTGGAATAGGATATTCCAGAAGTCAAAGGAACTGGAATTAAAACCAAGAATCACCTACCCAGAAAAACTGAGTAAAATACTTCAAGGGAAAAATAGTCATTCCATGATATAGAGGACTTTCAAGCACTCATGATGAAAAGACCAGAACTGAAGAGAAAATTTGACTTTCAAACACAAGAATCAAGAGAAGCATGAAAAGCCAAACAGAAAAGAGAAATCATAAAAGACTTTTTAAAGCTGAACTATTTGCATTCCTACATGGAAAGATAATATTTGTAAGTCTTGAGACTTTTCTCAGTATTTGGGTAGGTGGAGGGATTACACACACACACATACACACACACACACACACACACACACAGAGTACAGATTGAATTGAATCAGAAGAGATGATATCCATAAAAAAATTAAATTAAATTAAGGGGTGAGAGGGGAAAATATTGGGAGGAGAATTGGAATGGGGCAGACTATCACTCATAAAAGAGATAAAAAAAAGCTTTTTCAATGGCAAGGAAAAGGGGGGAGGTGAAAGGGAAAAAGTGAAGTTTACTCTCATCATATTTGGCTTAAGGAGGGAATAACACTCTCACTCAATTTGGTATGAAAATCTATCTTACACTACAGGAAAGTAGGGGAGAAGGGGATAAGTGGGGTGGTGAGGGAGATAGAAGGAAGGGCAAATGGGAGAAGGGAGTAACTAGAAGTAAACACTTTTGGAAAGGGACAAGATCAAATGAGAGAATAGAAAAAAGGGGGGACAGGATAGGATGGAGGGCAATACAAAACATGACTATTATGGAAGTCTTTTGCAAAAGGACACATATATAGCCTGTATTGAATTGATTTCCTTCTTAGTGGGGATGGCTCAGGAGTGAGGGAGGGAGAGAAGTTGGAATTCAAAGTGTTAGAAATGAATGTTGAGAATTATTATTGCATATAACTGGGAAATATGAAATACAGGTAATGGAGTATAGAAATTTATCTTGCTCTACAAGAAAAGAGAGATGAGGATAAGGGAAGGGTGGAGTATAATAGAAGGGAGGGTACATTAAGGGAAGCGGTAATCAGAATCAAGGTGTTATGGGGTAGGGAGAGGGGGGAGATGGGGAGAAAAATTGGAACTCAAAATTTTGTGGAAATGAATGTTGAAATCTAAAAATAAATAAATAAAACTATTTTAAAAATTCATCTGGAAGAACAAAAGTTCCAGAATATCAAGGGAACTAATGAAAAGAGATGCTAGGGAAGGTGACCTAGCCCTACCAGATCTCAAATTGTATTATAAAGCAGCAATCATCAGAACCACTTGGTACTGGCTAAGAAATAGAGGGGTAGACCAGTGGAATAGGTTAGGTACTCAAGACACAGTAGTCAATGAATATAGCAATCTACTGTTTGATAAACCCAAGGACCCCAGCTTCTGGGATAAGAACTCACTGTTTGACAAAAATTGCTGAGAAAACTGAATGACAGTGTGGTGGAAACTGGGTATAAACCCAATGCCTGACACCGTACACAAGAATAAAGACCAAATTGATACATGATCTAGGTATAAAGGCTGATACTATAAACAAAATAGGGGAGCAAGGAATATTGTATTTGTCAGATTTATGGAGCATGGAGAAATTTATGCCCAAACAAGAGATAGAAAGCAAAATGAAGTGCAAAATGGAAAATTTTGATTACATTAAATTGAAAAGTTTTTGCACACACAAACCCAATGCAACCAAGATTAGGAAGAAAGCAGAAAATTGATAAAGAATTTTTGCAACTAGTGTCTGTGATAAAGGCCTCATTTCTAAAATATATAGAGAACTGAGTCAAATGTACAAGAATACAAGTCATTCCCCAATTGATAAATGGTCAAAGGATATGAACAGGGAGTTTTCAGAGGAAGAAATTAAAGCTATCTATGGTCATATGACAAAATGCTCTAAATCACTCTTGATTAGAAAGATGCAAATCAAAACAACTCTGAGGTACCACATCACAACTATCAGATTGGCTAACATGACAAAACAGGAAGATGCTAAATGTTGGAGAAGATGTAGAAGAGAGTTGAAACACTAATTCATTGTTGGTGGAGCTGTGAGCTGATCCAACAATTCTGGAGAGCAATTTGGAACTATGCCCAAATGTCTACAAAAATGTGCATACCCTTTGACCCAGCAACATCACTTTTAGGACTGTATCCCAAAGAGATCATAGAAAAGGGGAAGGGTCCCACATGTATAAAAGTATTTATAGCAACTCTCTTTGTGGTGGCCAAGAACTGGAAATCAAGGGGATGCCCATCAATTGGGGAATGGCTGAACAAGTTGTGGTATACAAATGAAGAGGAATATTATTGGGCTGTAAGAAATGATGAACAGGAAATCTTCAGAGAGGCTTGGAAGGAGTTATGTGAACTAATGCTGAGTGAAGTGAGAAGAACCAGGAGAACTTTGTACACAGCAACAATCACAGTGTGCAAGGAATTTTTCTGGTAGTCTTAGCCCTTCACAGCAATGCAAGGACCTAAAAATTTCCCAATGGACTCTTGAGGCAAAATGCCTTCTACATCCAGAGAAAGAACTATGGAATTGGATCACAGAATGCACTAGACCATTTTCCCTTGTGTTATGTTTTGTTTTGTTTTCATGGTTTCTCCCATTCATTTTAACTCTTCTATGCAACATGACTAAGGTGAAAATATATGAGTAGAACCTATATAAGATTGCCTATCATCTTGAGGAGGGAGGGGGGAAAGAGGGGAAAAGGAGGAGGAGAAAAGGAAGAGAAATCTAAGATATATGGAAGTGATTGTAAAAAGCTGAAAACAAATAATTAATTAGTTAAAAATATAAATTAATTTAAAATATTCTTAGAAAAAAAATTTTAAAAATAAATAATGAACTCAAAAAAAGAGAAAAGAAAGTGTATTTAATAAGAATGTATGTGTAGAACCCATATAAGATTGCATGCCATCTTGGGGAGGGAGGGAATAAGGAGGTGGGAAGGAGGGGGGAAAAATCTAAGATGTATGGAAGTGATTGTAGAAAACTGAAAACAAATAAATAAATAAATTTTTTAAAAAGAGAGAGAATTACCAGAAGAGCAGACTGGTTTTCAAAGAGGCCCAGGAACTAGAAACTAAATTGTCAACATTTCATTCAATTTTGGAGAAAGTAAGGAAGTTTCAGGAAAAAACATCTATTTTTTCTTCATGGACTACACTAAAGCCTTTGACTGTGTGGATGACAGCAAAATGTGACAAGTCCTCAAAGAGACAGGACTATCAAATCATCTTACTTGTCTCCTGAGGAATCAGGAAGCAGCAGATAGAACTGAACATGGAACCACTGATTGGTTTAAGATTGTGAAAGGAATACAATGAGACTGTATATTGTCATCTTATTTATTTAACTTGCATACAGAATACATCACGTGAAATACCAGCCAGGATGAATCAAAAACCAGAATTCAGTTTGCTGGGAGAAATAGCAACAATCTCAGATATATAGACAATACCTTCTGATGGCAGAAAGTGAAGAATTAAGAAGACTCTTGATAAAGGTAAAATAGAAGAGTGAAAAAGTTGACTTGAAACTTAACATTAAAACAAATGAACCTAAGATCATGGCAACTGGTCCTATCACCTCCTGGAAAATAGAGGGAGAAGAAATGGAATCAGTGTCTCTATGAGACTCTATGAGTTCTGCTTAAAATTCCATCTTACCCAACTGTACTCTTCAAATTTGTGGTATTTAAGCCTACGTACATTTGTTTCCAGTTCCTACTCATGCAGTGAGAACACACACGTCTCACTGATTCTCTATCTCACTTACTCCTTCCATTCCTTCAGCCTTGTAGAATCTCCTGGGGTCCATTTTACTACTTGAAGTGTAGGAGTGCTCTGATGATGACATAATAAATTCCTGTTGACTGGCTGGTTAGCGATTCACTGTCACCTCTTGACTCTTTTCACACGTGCATCCATAAGCAGGCTGCATGATCAAAAGGTGTAGAAATTGAGTCTGTTTGTGATCTGCAGTATTCTGTTAGTTTTCTCCACAGAATGAAGTTGATTCCAATGAGAGCTGATGCTACATTGACACATAAAAGATCTAGGACAAACTAGGGTGAGGATATCTTTACTTTGTTGCCATTAGCAATATATTCAAGAAATTTTAGTCACTTCGATATATCCCAGCTACTGTTACTTTTTGTCATACTATCCTCTAAGACCAAAGCCTACAAGAGAGTATGTAGATATTTTCTTTAAATATCTCTCTTAGAAAGATTGGAATACAAGTCACTTGTACATTGCTGTCTAGGACAACAATGCCATCCACTGTCTCAATTTTTATAGTCATATCTGTGAGTTCTTATGAACCTAGGTAGAAAGAGCCAGTAGGAATCTCCGGTGAGTTCAGTGCCCGACTCACAGTTTTTCTTTTGAAATACTTTACAACCTGGCCCCTTTCTACTTTCCCAGTCTTATGCTTTATTCTCCTCTTTAGACTCAGCAACCGAGTGACACCAGCCTTCTTCCTGTTCCTTAAACAGAACAATCCATGTCTCAGCTCTTTCCATTTTCGCTGTTTGTCTCTCATACCTGCAATGTTCTCCCTCCTGGCTTCCTTCAAGTCTGATATAAATTCTTACCATCTACAGGAAGCTTTTATCAATCCCTTTATCTTCATGTCTTCTCTCTTTCAATTATTTCCTATTTTTCCCATATATAGTTTGTTTGTACATATTTCTTCATTTACTGTCTCCCTCATTAGATTGTGGGCTTCTTGAGAGCAGGGACTTTCTTTTGTCTTTTTTTGTATTCCCAGCATTTAGCACATGTGGTGCTTGGCACATAGTTGGAAATTAATAAATGTTTTTTAATTACTAGTCTTTCTTCTATTACTTCCTCTTTATCTCATACATAACTTGTTTGTATATATTTTTTGCTTGTTTTCTTCCTCCATGAGATTTTGAGTGCCTTGAGGGTAGGAATTATTTTTTGTTTTTCTTTGAATCCCCAGCACTTAGCACAGGGCCTGGCACCTAGTAGGTGCTTAAAGAATGCTTACTGACTAACTATTATAACAAGCTTCCATTCTCTTCTCAAGTGAATTTAACATGCACATTTTTTTTGCATGCAACTAAAACATAAATTGAGTCTGCCTCTTGGTCTTCTCCAGATTAATGTCAATGAGTTGTGGTCTCCATTCTCTCAGGCCTGTATTTTTTTCATAGACACAGATACTTTCCCTAGTAATGTCCTTCAGAAGCTTGCTTCAATTTCAGCATCTTTTGAGTAATTGGTTTGTCTTGTATCATTATTCCATGTTTTGATATGTGCTTCTGAAACATTTTTATATGGGGCTTCCTAGTGAGTAGCCTTCTGGAGTAAATCTATCTCTATTTTCCAACTCTTTGGAACTAGGTGGATTGTGCTTAAAGTCCCATCTTACTCAATTGTACTCTTATGAATTCATTTTATTTTAGGCCCATCTAAATTAGTTCCTGCCTGACTCCATCTTACATCTCAGGCTTTACTGAGTTCTACTAATTACAGAAACAGAAAGTATCATAACTTTTCAGTCCCTCCCTCCAAGGTCCCATTAGAGTTCTTGTTTATCTCTTCATTCTCATTCACATTTCCTCTTATACAGTCATATTTGTTATGTGTTTTCTTCTTTTGGTTCTGCTTTTTGCAATTTGCATGGGAAAGAAGTTTGTTTTTTTTTTTCCACAGAAATATAGCAGGACTCCGCCATGCTTTTTTTTTAAACAGCATGAAAAAGTTATCTCATGACAAGAAGATATCAATGAAAATGTGATGAATGCTTTCTTGAGAGTGTGAACTATCACTGCCTAGAGTGCTACGTTTTCTTTGACAAAGAATAAAAGGGAATGAGACTGCATGAAGGAGTATGGAGTTGTGGATAGAGAGTAAGCCACAGAACAAAAGTGAAGTAAATATAGAAATTTTCTGTGGGCATAGAGTAATTATGTCTAGTTATGTGGGATGAACCTAGAGTCCAGACTAACAGATTTTTTTCCCTCCAGTGCTTGAAGAAGATAGTAGAAAAAACTTCAATTTTAATTGGTTAATTAAAAGTGAATTGGCAAGAAAGGACAGTGACACAATTATATAAGAGGAGCTAACCTTAGTTAAAAAAAAGAAGCCTGGGGAAATATAGAAAAATATTTGAATGACAGTTGCTCTAATTGAATAACTAGAAACCATACCTATAATTTACATATTCTATGTAAATTTTGTAAGGACGGAAGGGAGGTGGAGCTAAAGGGGGAGAGAGTGAGAGTGAGAGTAAAAGTGAGAGACAAAAGAGACAGAGACAGAGAAATCATTGATGTTGAATCACTCAGTCATGTCTGACTCTTTGAGACCCCAATGTATCACAGCACACCTAGCCCTTCTATCCCCTACTATCTCTGGAAGTCTGTCTGAGTTTAGAGATGGAGGCAAAAACAGAGAATGAGGGGGAGAGGGAGGGAGAGAGGATGGATGAAAAGGAGGGAGGAATATAAAGCAAGAGGGAAAGAGACTCTGAGGAAAACTTGGGTTGATTCATGCCTCTAATACATAATTGTGTGGCTCCCTCCCTACTTAACCTCTCAATGTCTGGAACAGCTTTCAAAAACTAAGTTGAAGAGCAGGTGCTGATCTGCCCTGGGAAAGGGAATTTCCTCATTGGGAATTTACAATACCAAAGAGAGCATTGGTCTGGTCCCCCCACAAAGGCATTTTTGGAGACTGATGTGTCCTTGGGCATTAATAAATTAGATTTGGTGGTTGATTTCCAATCTCTTGATCCTTTCAACTTCTAAATTATTTTATTATGTGACGCTTCTAGGTACAATCTGTTCACAGAGCCTATACAGCCAATTGCCATAAGAGGAAATGCTAGCTGCCTAGGCAATGTATCCTGATAACATGCCTTGCCTACCTTCATGTGTTTGGACATCAGTGAGTAAGGTGAGAAGAAAGGAAAGTATGGTCTACTTTTAAAAGTAGCATTGAGGAAGCAGGGAGAATTCCTAGGAGGGCTGGAAAAAATGATTCTCATTGCTTTAACTCTAACCATATTATTTTTCATTTAAAAACATGAAAATACATCTTCTTTCTCTCCCACCTCTTCCCATTGAGAAAGCAAGAAAAATAAATTCCTACTAAAACATGTATAGTCAAGCAGAACAAATTTGTCATTGTCCACGTCCAAAAAAAAAAAAAAAAATCTCAGCCTGCACTCTGAATCCATTATTTCTCTATTAGGAGGTGGCTATCCTATTTCATCATGAGTTCCCTGGAATTAGGGGTTGGTCATTGTGTAGATCAAAGTGTCTAAGTCTTTTAAAGCTTATTGTCTTTACAATAATTTATTTTATAAATTGTTCTCCTGACTCACTTCATTCTTCATCAGTTCACGCAAGTCTTCCCAGGTTTCTCTGAAACCACCCCCTTCATCATTTCTTACAGCACAATAGGATTCTATCAGTCACATTCATTGACTATAACTTGTTCAGTCATTCCCCAAATGACAGTCACTCCCTCAGTCTCCAATTCTTTGCCACCACAAAAAGAGAATGTATGAATATTTGTGTACATATGGGGCCTTTTCCTCTTTCTTTGATCTTTTTTGTAAATAGACCTACTAGTAGTATTGATGGGGTTCAGACTCTGGGAGCCTCTTTGAACTCCCCTTGAATCTTCCCACTTAATCTGGCCTTTCATACTCAAATCTAATCTTCTCATTTGTTCCAGCAGTCTCTGAAAGCCCATGGGCTTTTCGTTATCACCGTGCCCAGGTCTCTGTTGCACTCCCCACCCTTGATCCCATGAAAATCCCATTGCCCAGGCTGCTGACTACTCCCATCAAGATCCTCCTTGGAGTCTATCTGTATTCACCCCAGAGTACCGGTCATTTGCATACTGCCCCTATCAAGACCATCCCTGGGACCCTAGACTACCTGGGGACACCTGCTTCTGGCCAGGCCCTCCTTTGTCTCCTGATTGCCTGCAGCTGTTTGCAACCCTTGATCAGTCACCCCAGTCCCATTGAGGTCCTCCTTGGACTTCTCCTTAAGACCCTCCCTAAACTCTTCCTCCTATCAACCTAGATTACCAGACCACCCCCAGATCCCTCCTACAGTCTCCTCTGTATTTAAGTTCCATCTTGCCTCTATGAAGGTGCTCAGATTCAATCCAGGTCAGACTCTGTCTAGCTGAGATTCTATCTGGCCCACTTGTGAATATAAGCATTATAAAAGCTTAGGCTCCTTAAGAGTCAACCCAGAGTGATGAATCTTTAATAAACTTTGTTTTCTTTGGCTTTGAGAAGGCTTGAGTCGAATTCATTCAAATAGGGTCCCCAGCACCCCTGAACCTCAACAGTATCACTGGGTCAAAGGGTATGCACAGTTTAATAATTTTGGGGACATAGTTCCAAATTGCTTCCCAAAACGGCTCACAAGTTCAGAGATCTAGCACAAATACACCAATGTACTTGTGGATTGTCTTTTTTAACTCTTACTAGATTGTAAGGTTTTTTGAGGTCAAGGACCAGATTTTATTCACATTTGTATCCCCAGAATTCTTCATAACATCTTGCCCACCAGTAGACTCTTGTAGATGCAACAATGCTTGATTATTTGAATTGAATGTCTTTCATTGCCAATCTGACCCAGATTGATTGTTCCCTGGCCTTAGACTGAATGAAAGTTATCTGAACACAGTTTTGGGGCAGAAAGATGATGTAGATTATGTAGATGATAAATCCTCTTTCTATGTTGGTCCTCTGCTTTCCAACTGTACCATTTCTCTTAGTTGACTATGAGGAGGTATATGGTAACCAGACCTTCTCGCAAACTCTCTACTCCCTTTTTCCCACTACTCAAAAAAAACCCCACCTTATAAGTAAATGCTTGCACTTCATGAGCTGAAAAGCAACATATTTTTCATTTTTTTAAATCTAGTATTTTTTCCTGAAGTACCTATAAAAACAATTTTCAATATTCATTTTTAAAACTGAGTTCCAAATTCTCTCCTTCCCTCCCTACTCTCCTCATTGAGAAGGCAAACAATTTGATGTAAGTTGTACATTTGTATTTGTGCAAAATACATTTTCATATTAGTCACGTTGTGAAAGAAAACATAGACCAAAAGAAAAAAAATGAGAAAGAAAGGAAGTAAAAAACAGTGTGCTCCAATCTATAGTCATGCTCTCTCAGTTCTTTCTGTGGGTGCAAATAACATTTTTCATCATAGGTCCTTCAGAGTTGTTTCAGATTACTGTATAAAAGCAACATATTCTTGTCATAATTTATCAACTAGAACTGCAAGATTGGGCAGCTACATTGCCCTGATTCTCCACCTGCCTGTTTTCCGGGTAACAAACTATCCTCTCTGTGCAAGGTAGAGGGAATTATATAGTCAAGTCATTTAAATATATTTTCACTATATAATGGCGCAGCTAAAAATGAAGTCCAATTTCTCAGGGAAGGAATGATTACCAAATTCAGAATTATATTATGATTATATTCAAAGTGAATGAAGCTCAATTCTTTTTAAAAAATTTTTCTTTATTATATCTTGATTATAGAACTTCAGAGATCATTAATAAATGTAGTTGTGTTTATATTTCACCAGTATGTTTGCATTTCACATTTTTTGCATTGTATACTGGAGATGTAAGCTCAGTTGATATTCCAGGGAATGGTCTCCAGTCTAGGCATATGGGGAGACTTTAGAACGGATGCATAATTTGGGAGATAATTAATGAATTTGCTAATTATTGTCTTCTGTTATAGTATTAGCAGTAATTCCATGAGATTCAATGAGTATTTAATAAGTATATACGTGTTTGTTGGTTATGGATAGGCAATGCATTAGAGGTAGGAGAGGAGGTACAGTCTGTGACCTGAGAGAACTTAAATTCTACTGACATTAATAACAGCACTCTTTGTAGTGAGAAAAAAAACCCTGGAAATTCAGGGAGTGCCCACCATGATCTGAGGAATGACTGAACAAAATGTTATATGAATCTCATGGAGTACTATTGTGCCATAAGAAATGATAAAAGGGACTGTTTTAGAGAAACCTAGGAAGATTGTATGAAGTGATGCAGGATGATTGGAGACAATAATAGCTTTAATAAAGACAAATAACTTTGATAGACTTAAGAACTCTAACCAATGAACTAAGCCGATGATGAGTGATACCCAGCTCTTCACAGAGAAGTGAAGGACTCAAGATGTACGAGACATTTTTTTAGGTGATTAATGAGGGAATTTATTTTGCTTGATATGCATAAGAGTTTTGTTTTTCTTTTAGGGAGAAGGTGGAATGCAGCTAGAATAAATATTTATAAATTAAAAAATGAAATGAAAAGAATATATTCACATATTACATGCACAATGGAACATAGAACCAAAATAAGACATGACTTTTCTATGAGTGAGAACATATTGAAAAAGGTACATCTTTTAAGTTAGGATTGACGAAATGAATTTTATCATATCATGAACTACGCTATGAACAGAGTGTTTCAAGGCTATCTGGTCCTTGTGGCCATATAAATTAGGGTTATTCATTAATTGTTGCTTCTTTGCCTGCCTCCGGAGAGAGAATAGGATATAATGGTGAAAACACCGAACTTAAGAGTCAAAAGAGACCTTGTATTCAAATTCTTTCTTTGTTGCTTACTAACTTTATGGCTGTTTGTTCTTCGTTCTAGGAGGGGATCACAACATCAGGAAAGTGATGCCATGACTTGCAAGTGAATTGGATTTAAGTGAGGGAAGGTTGTGCAAAGTCACCAACCTTACTTTCTCCTCTGGAGCCATTTGGATCCAGTGACCAGATATAGATCAGGACGACTGGAGATGGCCTTTGTGACCATAGACAAGTCTGTGAGTCCTACTTTTCTTCACCTGTAAAATTAGGGTAACAAAACATGTATCTACCTCCTTGGGTTACTGTTAGGATCAACTGAGATATTTCCAAACTGGAAAGCCATAAGTAAAAGCCAGATATTTATTTGTCTTCAAAACCATGTTGCCCTTGAAGGCCACAGCTGGATGGCCAGCGGTACCATTTGAGTGGAATTGAAGGTGGGACTTCTGAGTTTCAGCTGGGGGTTGGTGGAGGAGGGGCCTAACAACACCCAGGGAAGTCCAGAGACTGAGCACAAAGCCAGCGAGGCTTTGGGCAGTTTCATTTTGAGGCAGAACTAGCTATTTTGTGGAGACTTAATGGAGGTAGGAGAGAAGGAAAGGAGAAGGGAGAAGTAAAAGTGAAAAACCCATTCGGGAGGGAGCAGAGGATGAAAATAACCCACAATAACATGATTTTTGTAGTCCTTCCACCGTAGGTACAAAAATGATGAACTACGTTTTGTTGTAATGGTTGGTGAACAAACGTTATCAGGTGAAAACCCAATGATACATACATAGTTCTTTGTAAGCTGCTCTTAACCAAAATAATCATTACTGTCATTTACTGAGTGCCTACCATCTTTGGGGAACTGTACTAGCCCCTGGGGATACAGAAGATATAGCTTCTGACCTCAAAGGGCTTACACGCTATTTGGGGAAACATGATGTATAAATAAAAAGGAAAACAAAAATAGTAGGTAGGATTTGACAGCTGCCAAGTCTGTTACAGACAATAATGTTGATAGCAATTCGAAGCAGAAAATGATTTACTGGCAGCTGGAATCATCAGGGAATGCCTCCCAGAAGAAAAGGAATTTAAAGTGCATTTTGAAAGAAAGGTTGGAGGTAGTTCAGCTGTATAGGAAAAAAGAAGAAGGTTATACCAGACTGGGGAAATGCTTTGAGCAAGGAAAGCCATGGTTTGTTCCAGAAATAAAAAGTTTTGGCCAGAGTAAAGAGTTAATATAAAGGAAATAAAATTTGAAAGAGTTAATAGGAGCAGATAATATCTGAAAGGTAGATGGGTACCAAATAGGGACAGTCATAATAATTATTAGTTAGCACTTAATCAGTCTGTCCCCAAAGTTTTAGTGCAGGTTAAAGATATTAAGGCTACACTAAGACTTTGAGGAAACCCAATACAGAGCTTTGAGGTTCACAAATGTTATCTCATTTGATCATCACAACAACCTTGGGAGGTAGGCTCAATCGCTATCCCCATTTTACAGATGAGGAAACCAAGGTAGACAGAGGCTAAGGGATTTGCCCAGGATCATGTTGCTAATGAGTGTCTAAAGCTGGATTTGAACTCAGGTAATAAAGATAATAAGAGAACTACATAGTACTTCCTATGTGCCAGGCCAAGTGCTGCTTTATAATTATCATCTCACTAGATCCTCACAACAACCCTGGGAGGTGGGGGCTATTATTATTCCCATTTTACAGAAGAGGAAAGCAAAGCAGAAAGAAGGTAAGTGACTTGCCCCGGGTCACACAGCTAGGGAATGTCTGAGGCTGGATTTAAACTAAGGTCATTCTGACTGCAGGCCTAGCACTGCACACGATGGCACCCCCTCACTGCTAAATACTGGACTAAAGGGCCTTTGGGCTACAGAGTAAGATAAAAGCTTATGTAAATGCTGGGATGTAAAAACAAAGAAAAAAGGTTTTTGGAGCAGGATGAGAGAATGCGAGGAATAACTGGCACTTGGAGTCGTTGAAGAAATGTAGGAAAGAATTTTTATCGGAGCACTTTGACTTAAAATTCCTCTTCTGGCCTATGACTGAGTTTTGGGTTTCAAAAATGTGCCCCTCGCTCTCACATGAGGCCTAGAACCTCCCTCAGTTCCCAGGAGACTTTCTCAAGCCTGACAACCACAGAGCATCCCTTGGCCAGCCCCTCCCAGGGCCTCAGCCCCCTCTCTGCCCCTTCCTGACTTTGTAGGCTTCAAAATCGTGCCCCTCCCCACCCCATCCACCTTCCAGCTCCCTTTGGTGTGTCGTCCTCCTCCACCTGAATGCAGGCTCTGTGAGCCCAGTGCCTGGCACATAGTCAGCATTCAATAAATGCTTGTTTCCTCCCTCCCTCTCTTCTTTCCTTCCTTCTTTCCCTTTTTCCTTTCTTCCTTCCCTCCTTTCATTCTTCCTTTCCTACCTTCTGTCACTTTTTTCCTTCCCTCTCTTCCTTCCCTTTTTTTCTTCCTCCCTTCTTCCCTTCCTTCCTTCTTCCCTTTTTTCTCTCCTTGAAAGCAACAACAAAACAACATATTCACCATGAGTAAGACTCTGCAGAAGTCCTGCACCAGTGCTTCACAGCAGCATGGAGCTGTCTACTTCCTTTCTCTTCTGTTTTTTTAAAATGATGTAACCTTAAATATTTAAAAACATGAGAGTAGCAGGTGGAGGGGGATCACCGGATCAGTTAAAAATGAAAGAGTATCTCTCTTCTCTTCTCTCTCTCTCTTTCTCCCTCTCTCTGACTCTGTTTCTCTCTTTGCTCTCCTCCCTCTCCCTCTTCCCTCTTTCTCTTTGTCTTTCTGACTCTCTCCCTTTCTTCTCTCTCTCTCTGACTCTGTTTCTCTCTGTCTCCCCCAATCATTCTTCTCTGTCTCTCTTTTTCTCTTTCTCTCTCTCCTTTCTTTTGCTCTCTCTGACTTGATTTCATTCTACCTCTCAATCTTTGTTTTCCTCTCTTATTTCTCTCTTCTCTCTCTCTCTTTTCTTCTCCCTTGCTCCTTCTCCCTCCTTCTCTCTTCCAGTATCGTGGCACTGCAAGCACTTGACAGCTCAAAGCACATGTATTGGCTTAGACAAGTCCCTTGATTTCTCTTACCTTAATTTGCCTTAAAAGATGGGAATAACAGTACTTGCCTCAGAGGATTGTTGCGGGAATCAAATACAACCGTGTATGTGGTACTTTGCTAGCTATATAAAACTATATGAAAGTTATATAAAAGTCAGTTGTTATAATTATTATTTGTTTAACTTGTTGGCTTAACATTTGCCAACTGTGCCTGGTAGGGCTGGGATTGTACCTTGAGGCTTGTTGGGAAGTACCAGTTATATCAAAGCGAAAGGTAGAAAAATGAAATAAATCTAAGAATAAAAGGGAAAAATAAAGTAAAATTACATGTCACCCAAAGGTGCAAGGAGCTCTGGCCCTGAAATCAATAGACATAGGTTCAAGTTCCATTTCTGACATTTTCTATTCCTGTACTCTAGGGCAAGATGATTAACCTTCCTGGTGTCAGTTTCCTTATCTTTGAAAGGAGGTGGTTGAATTAGACGACCTGTGAGATCTTTTCTAGATCCAGATATACAACCTTATAAATCAAAACTATCTGAAAATGACATGGGCATAGTAGCAAATTGACTGTCCTGGGAGTTCTTCAAGGGCAGGGGCAGATGACCTCTTGTTAAGGACTGATGTGACCTCAAGCAGCCCTTCTGACCCTAAGATTCATTCCTTAGTTCTTGGTTCTAGCCATGTAAGTCAATTGAATTACCTTGGGAATGCCTTCTGTTTGAAAGCACTGCCTGCTGAACACAGGGGAAGATAACGAATGACAAATGACAGTATCTACAGTGAGAGAGAGACATCATCCTATTCTGCTTCTGGATTGCTGTAGAACTCATGTTTAGCTAATGTAACAAGAAGGCCTCACTCTCTGCTTTTTCCCAAGTTCATTGTGGCCATAGTGGGTAATTAATCATACAAATCACGGCCAGGCCTAGTTCCTATTCAGACCACTAACACGAACACTAAACACTAAGCTAATAACAAAAGCATTTAATGAAGACAAAAAAAAAAAAACTTTAGAAAGAGAGAGGTAATGAAGGAGCGGGGTCTTTCTCTAGCATCCAATAGTTAAGTAGGTAAGATTCCTTTGTGGGGCAGCGAGGTAGCATAGTGGATAGAGTGCAGGCACTAGAATTAGGAAGACTGATCCTCTTGAGTTCAAATCTGGCCTCAGACACTAGATATGTGACCCTGGGCAATTCACTTAACCCTATTTGCCTCAGTTTCCTCAACTGTAAAATGAGCTGGAGAAGGAAATGGCAAACCACTCCAGTATCTTTGCCCAGAAAACCCAAAATGGGGGCAGCTAGGTGTCATAGTGGATAAAATATCAGTCATGAGGATTTGACTTCAAATCTGGCCTCAGACACTTGACATTTACTAACTGTGTGACCCTGGGCAAGTCACTGAACCCTGATTGCCTTGTAGAAAAACAGAAGAAAAAAAAAACCCGTATGGGACCATGAAGACACGACTGAACAACAACAAAAAATTGAACAATGTTGTATTGCATTTTTACTGACTTATTCAATATTTCCCAATTATATTTTAATTTTGTTCAGTCACTCTTGGAGTGCTGAGGCCTGCAATGTTTGTAACATTGAGCCTACATCACTGAGAGTTTGAGTGACTTACCCAGGTCATACGACCAGTATGTGTCAGAAAGAGGTCTGAACCCAGGGTTTCTTGACTTTGAGATCATGGCTGGTCCCTATGGTCGACTACCTCTGTACAGATGAGAGGAATTCTTAAAACGAGGAAGTCAGATTAGCTCTAAAATTGTATTATTCTATACAACTCTTTCTGGGCCCCAGAGAGTCAATCCTTTGAACTATGAAACAAACAAACAAACAAAAAACCAACCAGGTCCTCCCTTCCACCCCATTTTTTTCTTTTATAGGTCCTTAAACATTAACTAAAGTCACTCCCTGCTGACTCAAAAAGCAAGAAATCTTGATCCTGGTGACTTTCAGCTCTGAGATCCTCAAAGGAAGCGACTCCTGCAGGAACTAACAGGAAAGGGCTTCTTTGCTTAGTGGACCTGCGTTATTTCTCCACTTGCTAATGAAGTTGGGAGGTTTGGGCAGACATGAAACACCTCAGACTGCTGTAATTCTGGGTTGACATCCTATAGTAGTATGAGAATTGTTGATCTGAAACCGCCAGGACAGGAAGCAACTGAAGCCAATCTACAAGTAAGTGTCTGAGGCTGAGAACTCTAATTTTGTGGTAGCCCAGAGACACAAGAAAAAGCTTTTACAGAAAAAGGGGTCTTTCTCGTGAGGAGCTGGGGAGGCCTGGATTGTTTTCAGTTTCTGGAACCAGGATTATTTTTAGAGCAGCCATCTTCATCTATATAATTCATCCCTAACTTCCAGTTGCAACCTTTAAAAAGTACTTATCTGGGAGCATTTAAAGAGCTCAACTCATTAAAGAATGCTGCTTATCCACAAATATTGACAGAGGCTTCTGGTCTAGGGCTGAGAGGGAGAGAGAGGGAGCGGGGGAACAGAGACAAACACATCTATTGAGCCCAATCATGGCCCAGGCACTGTGCTAAATGCTTTATAATTATTATCTCCTTTGATCCACACAACGAACCTGAGAGGGTGGATGCTATTATTATTTCCATTTTACAGATGAGGAAACCAGAATGCCTTGCCAGGGTTACAGAGCTAATAAGCGTCTGAGGCCACATTTGAACTCAAATCTTCCTGACTTCAGGCCCAGTATTCTATCCACTATGCCAAATAGTGGCCTAGCTAAGGAAATGGAAATCCTAGAGATCTGGCCAAGGTTACTAAGCAGAAAACACAAAGACTAGAACCCAATTCCCTTGATTACTAGCGCAGGGCTTTTTCAGCTCTACAACCCATTTTCCTCAGAGTTTTGGGCAACCTCTGGAAAAGTGTCAGATCAAGCCAGGAGGCAGAAGCCCTTCTATCTGATGCAAACACTTATTGTTCTTCATGGTGTAAAATGATTTCCTGATTCTATGAGAAATAAACTTGACTCCAAAGGTTTAGGGTCACTGATCACCAGAGGCTTCCAGAAAGAGGGTGAAGACCACCTAGTGTGTGTAGGCATTTAAAGAAGAAATTTCAGTCTGACCTTTGGCACTATAGAACAGCTGTCTCCTGAGGAGTTATCTGCCTGAAGTTTTCTCTTACCCAATAAACAAGAGTCCTGTTTCTCAATACCTGACCTATTATTTATATCTGCCTTGAGCCTTATCCTTCTCACTTCCGCTATGACGAACACACACATCTCTGATGCAAGCTGATGGCCTGGCTTGTGCTCAGCCTGACCTAGTCTACTGCTAGTATGTGCTCTCTCCCCTGCTCCTGCCCTTGGCTGATGGCTAATTTCCTAACAGTGCCTATGATCCTTTGTGGAGAATGGATTCCTTCTACGGCAAATTTGGTGGAGTTGCCATTAAGCCTGGTGTCTGAGGTCCTGGTTGGGTCAACCCTAGGACTTGCCTATGGTCTCAGGATTCTTGGCTTCCTCTAGTTAGAGAGTCTGCTATAATGGTATCTAAAAGAAAAACCCTGAGACAATTGCTGGTCAACAAGGTTTTTAGTTGCAATTCAAGGGACATTCACAGAGATATTTCTGAATATGAACTCAAGAGAATTTCTTACAGAGTTTCTTCTATACAGAAAAGCAACAAGCTCAAAGGAAATGTTTATTCCATTCTGATTGGCTACATTAACAAGGTAAAGGCATACATAGGAGTCTAGAAAAACAAACTCAGAGTGAAGAAACACCTGCTTTGAAAAGATATAGGAGAATGATGAAATGTGCTCCTTCCCTCCTGACAGAAAGGTAGTAGACTCAGATTGCAACCAATATTTTTTGGATATGGATGATGTTGGGAATCTGTTTTGCTTGACTAAGTATTTGTGTTAAAAGACATTTTTGTTTTTCTGGTGGGGGGGAGGTCAGAGGAAGAGAAAGTCGTCTTTGTGTTAATTAAAAAACAATGACGTCTAGAATTTAGTTAGCACTTCAGGTTTGCAAAACATTTTATAGATATTATCTCATTTTATCCTCGCAACAACCCTGGGAGGCAAGTGCTATTATTATCCCCATTTTACAAATAAAGAAATTGAGGCAAACAAATTAAGTGACTTGCCTAGAGTTGCACAGCTATTAAATATCTGAGGCTGAATTTGAACTCGTCTCCCTGACTACAAGTCCAGTGTTTTGTCCGTTGTGCCACCAAGCTATGATATATGGTACAGACAATTAAAGCAGGAAAGTGTATGTATATGTGTGTGTATGAGCGCTTTACAGGCAATTCAAAGAAAAATCTGTTCAAATAGTATAAGGTATAAGGAGTTTTCCCACAGATATGCGTTGTTTTGCGTTTTGTTTTTCCAACTATTGTTGATGTTCCTATGACTGCATAAAAACAAGTTGGAATTACTTAGGTTCATTGTTAAATTACATTTCACTAAGGACCAACTAGTCAGGCAAGGTAGCATTAAGCTGAAAAGATGAAGGCTCCGGATAGATGAATTCTGAGGAAGAATTGCTTCAGAATCTATGCAACAATAAAGAACAGGGGTGGGGTGAATAGACTCGCAATCAAATCCTGGAAAACTTTGGATCCTAGTAGTAGACATAGGGAAAAGACGTTTTTCAGGGGTGGAGAACCTGCAGCCTTGAGGCCACATGTGGCCTTCTTGGTCCTTGGGTGCAGCCTTTTGAGTGAGTCCAAGTTTTATAGAACAAATCCTTTTATGAAGGGGATTTGTTTTGTGAGGTTTGAATTCAAAGGGCTGCACTTGAGGACCTAGAGGGCCACATGTGGCCTTGAGGCTGAAGATTCTTCACCCCTGCTTTAGGTCATATCCATAACTTTTTTTTAAAACAAATTTTATTTTTTCTTCTTATATCACCACATTTGTACCCACTATTCCTCCTCCTCTCTCTCCTAGAAAGCCATTCCATATGACAGAGTATATTTTTTAAGGAGCAAAAAAAAAATAAGCACACCTCATTAATACATTGATTAAGTCCGAAAATACTTGCAATGTGTAACAGCTGTGGGCCTCCCAGATTCGGGGGGTCTTCTATCTATTCGAGCCCTGCTTATTCTTTATAATTTTGTGACATTCACTTTAGGTTTTTGGGTGTTTCCTTCTTTCCATTTGCATTACTGTAGTTACTGTGTATATTATTTCTTTGGCTCTGCTTTCTTTCCTCTGCATCAGTTCACATAGATTTTTCCATGAGTCTCTGTATGCATCATACACACACCATTTCTTACAGCATAGTAGTATTCATTATACTTAACTGCCACAATTTATATAGCCGTTCCCCAGTTGATGGGCATCTTTGTTCTCAACTCTTTGCTATCACAAAAAGTGCTGCTATAAATATTTTGGAGTACCTGGGAATTTTTTTTTATCAGTGACTTCCTTAGGGTATAATGGAGTCAGTAATGGAATCTCTGGTTCAAAGAGTATGGCCATTTCAATCACATTATTTGCATATTTCCAGATTCCTTTGCAAAATGGTGGTGCTATTTCACAGCTTCAAGAACAACTGTATTCTCTCAAATATCCCTCAATGCCACCAGCAGGGTCAAAATAGTGGGCTAGGATACACTCTGATTCTTTCCAAATGTGACAGTTCTTATGTTTACGTGATAAAGGAATAAAACAAAGAAGTCACAATGTATCCTGAAGATGATTCCTTTACAGGAGGAATAAATATACTTGTAGTAGTAGGGCAAGTCACTCAAAAATTCAGAGTCTAACTTTCCTCATCTATTTTCCTCATAAAAGATGGGAATAATAATATTCGTATGGGGTTGTTGGAAAATTCTCTGTAGAAACCTGGGAAGACTTGTATAAACTGATTCAGTTCAATTAGAAACTCGGATGATGGATTAGGAATCTGGATAATCAAGCACACCACCCATCTCTTGACAGAGACTCAATGTGCAGAATGAGATACAACATTTCTGGATATGGCAAATGTGTCTGTGTTTATCTGTAATACGATTGTGTTTTTCTCTTTTTTGTTGTAGGAGGATTTGAGGAGGAGAGGGGAATGACTGTTAATGTTTCCAAAAAAAGGTTGAAAAGAGAAATGAAGGTTAAGTGTTTCCAAAAAGGCTAAAAAAAGAAAGAAGACTTATTGAAGCATTTTTTAAACATACAGATGAGAACAGTAGGAAGTTCAGAAGGAAACAGACAAGCAGCACAGCTTTTAAAGTAATATGATGAATTTATACTTCAAAAAATAAATCAAGGTTTATGTAATAGAGATTTGTGGCATCACGTATAATCCTCTTTTTCAGTTCTGCTTTGTACAAGGAGTTTTCCTTATGTTTTTAAATTCAGATTTCAAAAAATTGAAAATGCTCTATAGACTTTTATATACATTACTATGGTTATTATGAGCTAACTTCTATGTCACATTTAGGTAAGCACTCTCATTTCACCTTCACAGCAACCCTGGGAGGTAAGTGCTATTATCCTTATTTTACAGATAAGGAAAATGAGATAGAAGTTAAATGATTAGCCTAGGATCACACAGCTAAATGTGAATATAGATCTTCGTGATTTCAATTCCAGTGATCTATCAAACTGCACCACTCAGTTGCAGTACTGCTTTTAGGAACCCTATGTGCAGAAGATCTCGGTGAAGACCTAAGTGTTAAAGACTTGGGAAAAGGAGAAGGGAAAATTAAGGTTGGGAAGGATGGGACTATAGACGGGGTCTGTTTCTGTATTCCTATATCCCTTTTCTAATCCTCCCTAATAAATCTCTCACTCATTCTCCTCTCTTTGCTCAGTAGTGAGAAGGGAATTAGATATTAAATGCTGGTCCTTTGCAACGACAAAAGCTCTCGGAAGATATATTTAAATCTCACTGGGAAATCCAGATACTCTCAATCTCACCCAGACTCAGGAAGTAATTTAGGATAGAACATTATTTCATGACGGATGTTTTCCCTCTCTTTCATTTCCTCCCTCCTTCCTTCTTTCCATAATTCTTTTCCTTTCTTCCTCCCCTTTCCCTCCCTTTTCCCCTCTCTTCCTCCCTCCCTCCATTCCTTCCTACTTTCCTTTCTCTCCCTCTCTCCTTTCCCATTTTTCTCCCTCTTTTTTCATTATCTTCTTCCTTTCTCTTTTCCCTTCTTCCCTCTTTCTCTCTCCTTTCCTCTTTTCTCATCTCTTTTCCCTTCTCCCTCTCTTCTTTCCTTATTCTCTATCCCTTTCTCTCTCCCTCTTTTCTCTTTCTGTCCCATTTCTCTTTTCTTTCTCCTTATTTTCCTCTCTCTTTCCCTCTTTCTCTCTTCCTATCTCTTTTCCTGTTTTCTTCCTCTCAAAGTCTCTTTGCCCCTTTTCCTTTCTTACCATTTCCTTTCTCCTTTCTTTCTTTCCTTTTTGTCCTCTTTCTCTCTCCTCTCTTTTTCACTCTCTGGACCTCTAGGCCCAGCTATGAATAAAGGCCTGGACCCTTGCTATGAATTCAGCCAGAATTAGGCTTTTAAAATGTTGCCTGTTGACTCTAGCAAGAGACTGAAAAGATCGCCATCATCCCATGAACTCTTTACTATTATAGATCCCCCCAAGAGCCAGAGGTGTTTAATTCTGAAAGAAAAGCATATGGAGAAGAAACCCCTTGTGTTATGTGATAGAGCCCGGCTTGGACTGAGGTCCTGTCTAAGATACAGGAGAGACTAATCTTGTATTCATTTGTGCAGGGGCCAGGAGGTTTTGATCTAAAGCCAACAATGCATTTTGTGGGGCCTTGGTGATTATTGTACTTTGTACCAGAGATGAAAGGAATAATAAATAAAAGTATCAATACTTCCCAAGTCCTTGGATTTCTCTAAGTGGCCTGTTCATTTTGCAATGAAAAAAGAATAAGAACCAAACAGGTATTTGACCAGCCTTGCAAGCAATGATTAAAGTGTTTATTACCTTTGCCCTGGAATTTCAGAGGGGAAAGCTGCAAAACAGACATATGGTGATGAGGCCTAGGCAGGGCTTTCTTAGATGGGAGGGAGCAAAAGCCTCTTTTTTTTTTTTTTTTTTTTTTTTTTAGGTGGGGAAGGATTGAGAGAAGTAGGTCCCCAGAAGAAACCTGTTTAAAAATATTTCTTTTCTCTCTATTTCTCCCTACCTCATCCCACTAATTAAAAGTTCATTTGGACAGCTAGACGACAGAGTAGGTAGATGGAGTGCTGGAAATGGAGTTAGAAAAACCTGAATTCAAATCCTGCCTTAAGACAGTTACTGTTCGACTATGGGCACTTCACTAAACCTCTGTCTACCTTGGTTTCCTCATTTGTATAGTGGTGATAATAATAACACCTATCTCCCAAGATTTTTATGAGAATAAAATGTATTATTTGTAAAGAATTTTGCAAACCTTAAAACTCGATACAATTGCTAGCTTGTATTGTTAATTGCCCCCTATTTTAAAATTCAAAGGGAAAGGGATTCTGTGTTCATACTCTAGTCAACGGTCTTTAACTTTGTATATGAGAACTTGTTTTTTAAAATTTTTAATAACTGTATTTTAATATAATTGGCTTCCTTTATGCATTTAAAATTTATGCATTTAAAAACATTCTGAGAGGGAATCCACAACACAAAAATGGCTAATGTCGTCATTAAATTACTTTTATCATATAATTCCCTAACACTAGAACTGAAGGAAAAGAAGGTTTTAGATTTGTTGGGTTTTTTTAGGGGTGTGTGTGTGTGTGTGTGTGTGTGTGTGTGTATCTGGTAGGAAGGAAAGGGGAACAGAGAGGAAGAAGTAAGGCTGTCTATTTAGAACCAAGTTTCTTTCCCTAAAGATAGGGGGAGGAGTCTGGGATGAAAACAGTTCAAGTTCTAATAATAAGCACTAAAAAAATGTAGCAGCCCAACTGAGCATTCCTGTCTTGTTCACCTCTGAGTGGTCTATTTGACTGGCTTATTTATTTACTCTTGAACAATGGATGGAGGAAGAGCAGGGCAGGTAATGAGCGGCTTACAGTGAGCTGGCAGTCCTGACAGAACCATTAAGCTCCTCCTTGGGTCTATGGCAGGTCTCAGAGTCAAGGTTTTTGTTTTTGTTTGTTTAGTAAAAGTTTGTTGAATCAATTGCATTTATTCTATGGCCCCAAGGGTACCATCCACGATAAATTATCTGGCTGGTTTCTCTTCTGTAAGTGCTCATACTCATGACCACACAGAATTAATAGCTCTGAGAAATGGTCAGGTGATTCTGATTCAAAATTAGCATCCAATTTCACTTGACTACTGACTCCCATTGGGATTTCCACCCTGTTGGCCCTCTCTCTTTTCTGAATTTCAAAAATGTAGTCTGCTTCTTTACACCTATGTGTTTAATTTTCTGCCCTCTAGAGAAGTATTCACAGCAGGAGGAGGGTGCAGTTAATTAAGATCAGCCGCACAGAGCTCCTAAGGCTCAGCCGTCCTCACAGATGCATTGGGAAAACTGGAGGGAAGCTGAACTTAGGCTTTTAACCATTTTCCATCAAATATCTGTAAATCCAAGGTGACCCCACTGGGGAGCCAGTAGCAGTTATTTTGGTATGAAGTACTGAATCTTTAGAAGGAAAATCTACAAAGCTGACTAATAGCCAACTCATGGTCACTGAGTAATAAATGCTAATTATTCTCTGTTCTCTTTGACTTTTGCAGACTAGAAGCCAGTGGGCAGAATTCACACGGAGTGAGGAGGTGGGTGGTGGATAGCTCAGTATGTAATAAATTATTCTTTCAAAATGTGAAGAGGGGGTGGGCAAGCTGCCCAGGAAGTGCTAAGTAAATAGAAAAGAAATGGGACTCAAGCTTAACTTCCACTATTTTTTTTCTTTTGGACCCAAGTACCCATTTTAGATTTCTCTCCATATCAAACAAACCTCTCCAGATCTTGCTCACTCTTGTTTGTTTCCTATCCTCTCTCTCTCTCTCTCTCTCTCTCTGTCCTCTTTCTCTCTGTCTCTCTCTCTTCTCTCTGCTTCTTTCCTTTCTGTCATTCTAACCAAGCAGGTGTTCAACAGGACACCCTTCATTCCATTGACCATGTGGTCCTTGGACAGTCTCCCTACCACAGTGACCAGTTGCCTCATTCCCATACTGCAACACCTGCTTTCGATAATGAGTCTCCTCCGGTTGAATGCAGGTCCATGGCTCATTAAAGCTAGAACGGACCTTCAATCTGTAACTAAACCTATCTGTTGACAGAAAACACATACAAGAGAAAAAAGAAAGAGAAATGAATGTCAAGATTGAAGATCCCATCCAACTTCATGAGAGCCATGTTCTCAAGTAAAGAGTACAGGGTGGGGTGTCCTGGCTCTGCTACTAATAATTTACTCTTAACTAGGCAAGCTGTTTAACATCTTTGACTCTCAGTTTCCTTATTCATCAAATGAGGGTAATAATGCTTCTATTTATTCTAATGCATTGTGGAAGCATGAAGGGTTATTAATTTATTAATCAGGAATTCATTTCATCAACTTATCAATTTGCATTTATTTTATTAATAATATTTATTATTTTATTAATTTTAATTATATTTTATTGACTATTTTTATATAAAATTTTATTTATGTTTACTATATTGTATATTTATTATTGTATATCATTTATTATATTACTCTACAGTAATATTATTTATTTATATTGTTATATATACATTTTATTTACATACATTTAATTATTACATTTATTTTGTTATTTGATTGTTTGTTAATTGATTAATTTGTTAATTAATTTTGTTAATTGATTAATTGGGAAAAAGGGAACTTCTGGGGTGTGCTTTTTCAAAACCAGTCCTGCAAGTAAATAATGTTAAAGAGAAATCCAAACCTGTTCTGTGTCCCTGGTCTTCAATTTCAGCTAAAGATCTTGAAAACCCTTGAAAGTTGTACCTTCGGGTCTAGAAGGATGATGATAAAGGCTATGAACACAGCCCTTTCAAAGAAGAACAGCCAAGCATCATTGCAATTCAGCACAATGTATTAAAGCTGTCAGGAGATAAAAAAAGAAAATAGAAATTAGATCCAAGAAAGGAGACTCCCAAAGAGTCATTATCTTACAGAAATGGACTGGAGTCTATGACTCAATAGATTAATCAGTATGTCTATAGGATTAATTGGGGAGAAAGTGAAAGTCTGTGAAAATTACATATTCACTAGAGCATAACATTTTCTTTCTGGAGTCAAAGAAGTGTAAATGGAGGGGAGGATGCCAAGGCCAAGCTGGGAAACTTGTACAACTTTTCCATAAATCCCTTTCCTGGACATGATTGTTTATATTTTATGTGGTCTTTTCATCTTTGCTTGTTGCAATCCTTCCCTTCCTTTAAGGCCCACCTTGGGGCCTTCCTCCATGAACCTTGACCCAAGAGTAGAAAGAACTTTGGGTGTAGAATCCGAATAACTGTGACTGAGTTGTAGCTCTGCCACATACAAGATGTAGAATCATGGGATTTAGAGTTAGCTAGTAAGAACCTTGCTGGAAATCTATTCTAATCTTCCTCTTTTAGAGATGGAGTAAATGAACCCGAAAGAACAAGCACATAGTAGTCTTTTAATAGCCTTCCTGAATCACTGCCTTGTGGCAGTAGAGGGGCTTGGGTAGCTCAAATGAACAATGCTGTGCAGGGTTACCCAAGATGGACAGATCATAGTGGAGAGTTCCAATAAAAGGTGATCCACTGAAGAAGGAAATGGATACTACAGTATCTTTGCCAAGAAAACCCCATGGAGAGTATGGAGAACAGAAAGACATGCTATGGTCCACAGAGTCATGAAGGACATGGCTGAATGACTGAATAATAAAATTATCTTAATAAATGCTAAATTGAATTAAATGATTTACCCAGGGTCATATGAATCAATAAAGTCAGGATTCAGACACAAGTCCTCTGACTCCAAATCCAGTATTCTTTCGACAACTAACTTTGGTGTGACCTTGGGCAAGTCACTTAACTCTTGGTTTTAAATTCTTATTTATACAGTTTTATTTATTTATATTGTTAGATATAAATTTTATTTGCATACATTTACACTCAGTTTTAAATTTTTAAATATAAATAGCAATACTGATCCTACCTATTTTACGATAATGGGAAAGCAATTGGTTTAACCATTCATACTGGAAAGAAATGTGGATGAAAACTACATACTCCCTAGACTCTGACATGCAACTGAATGGACTCATTAATGTACCTTGAACAGACACTGCAGATGAGCACTGAGCTGGGTCTCGAATGAAGAGGAGGAGTTTGGCTAGAGCGTATTTGAGAAGTTCCACAGAGCCTCAATAATGCCTATCTTTTTAATCCCTATATTGTGCTGGGAATATTATTGGACACAAAGGTAACTCAAGTCCCAAAGCTCATTGGTTTGAGACTTTCTTCTTACTGTTGGGGATCAATGTCCTACCTGTGTAAGGGATAGGGCTGAGTTGGTGAGAGCAAGAGAGAGGAGAGCTTCGGTCTCTCTGCTCTCTGCAGATGCTTTTAGTCTCTTCATTCTCTTCAAGTTCTCTAGTTGCTTCAGGTACTTCTGGTTTCCAACTTTGAATTGGAAGATAGATGATTGTAACAGTAAGCACCCTGACATACATGGGGGACCTGCTATCACAGGTTCTTAGATCTGCATTCATAAAAGGAAAGGTAACTTTTGAGGGGTTAACAATCACTTTAGTAAAGCACATATATCATTCCTTTAACCAAGCACATATTTCATTCACCTAGTTCAGGGGAGTCAGCACCCTGAACTTCAAAGAAAATACAGAGGAATCAAAGATCAACAAACATGGCTTCCTCTGCCTGATCATAATTTAAGACAGGTCCAACTGTCTGACCATAGTTACCAGAGAGTGAAGCACAGACATCTGGGTTTTCAAAGCTGGGGAGAGGGGTCCTTAGCAGCTTCCCAGAGTTCTCTTCTAGTCAAACACTTCAGTAAGCCTCAAAGTAAAACCTCAACTCAGAGTATATACGCCTTTTTTTAGAGTCAGAGGGCATCACAATCCTTGAGAACCAATGCTTCATTAACAAAAGGCTTGGGCCTTCCCATAAATCTTCCCTGATCAAACTCCCTTTAATGGGCAGGCCCATTAATGGATGGGGAAGATCTTCAATCACATTAAAGTAATTAACAATACAAATACATATGCTGTTTCTAGTTAAAGAGACTCTTGTTTCTGTACTTTACTCCCAGTAAAGACTCTTGATTGATAAAGGCAATATTTAATCAAAAGCACTTGATTATGCTAAAACAAAAATAGCAAAGGATCCTATTTTTCTTGTCATCACAACTATACCAATCCCATTTCAGGTTGCTATTGAGGACAGAATAAGACTGGGGGAAAACTGACGTGAGAGGAGCTGGTAGTCTCTATCACGTGCCTCTGTCCCCAGCTTACTGTACTACAGTCTTCAGGGAATTTGTCCTTGAGTGAGATTTGACTCCCTCCCTCCCTCTCTTTCTCTCTCTCCCTCCCTCTCTCTCTCTCTCTTTCTCTCCCTCCCTTCTGTCTGTCTGTCTGTCTCTATATTGAGCTGTTACCTCACTCCCAATGGAAGAGCTCCTTTACTCTATATTGTCTGGTATATATTCTCCTATGTATACTTTCTCTCTGATTTCTGTTTTGATATTGACTTGGACAAATGGCTTTCTCTGCTATTTTCTACATGTGTTCATTGTGGAACTGCTCTTTGATAGAAAGGGAGTCAAGTCTTGGACATAAAGCTTGGGGCCCTTATTCCCACTGATAAATAGAGATCAGAAGTTTAGACTGAACCTGAAAACTATATCCCCTAGACTAATTATATTTAAGAGGACAGACATAGTTCTAGTGCAGCAATCCATCTCCCCTCCACCCCACCCCACCCCTCCTCACCCAGTAGAGCAAAGCTTTAGCCTTTACCTCCAACTTCTTGCTTCTCCTCTTGGCAAGAGTTAAAGTCTCCCTTTGAAAAGGGGGTAAGGGAGTGGAAAGGGACCAGAGATGTCTATTCTGCCTCCCTTTAAGCCATACAACAACACTCCCCATGCTACATGTGAGAAGAGACAGCATTGCTGCACAAATGATGATCGTGAGATAATCAGTTACTGAAAGCAAGGGTGAAATAAGCACATGTGTAACTAGGAAGTATATTACCAACTATAACTTGGGTCTGATATACATTAAAAAATATGTATAATTATAAAAAGAAGTGGGCCGGTAAGGTAGTGGGGAGAGTGCTACTCATATCCTAAAAGGATCAGAGAAGGGCCTTCAGGGCATTGAGTGGATCCACAATCTATTGAACGATTTATAGGAATACATAGATAGATAGATAGATAGATAGATAGATAGATAGATAGATAGATAGATAGATAGATAGTGTGTCCTTCAATAGAACATAGGCTCCCTGAGAGCAGGAACTATTTTGTTTTGGTTTTTTGTTTTTGTATCCCTAGCATCTAGCACAGTGCTTGGCATATTTGTTGTTCAGTCCGACTCTTTTTTACTCCATTTGAGGTTTTCTTGGCAAAGATACTGGAGTGGTTTGCCATTTCCTTCTTCAGCTCATTTTACAGGTAAGAGAACGGAGGCAAACAGGGCTGAGTGACTTACCCAGGGTCTCACAGCTAGTAAGCATTTGAGGCTGGATTTGAACTTGGCAAGATCTATCTTTCTGATTCCAAGCCCAGTGCTCTACCCACTGTGCCACCTAACTACACTTAGCACACGGTAGGTATTTAATAAATGCTTGTTGGATAAATGGATGACAAAACACAGATAAAGAAGGCCTAGGTAGGTCACCATCTGTGTCATCAGAGAGAATACTAATGCCAAGAAAACTGCAAATCTATAGATCATCATTATGCACTGACCAGACCTCTGCCCTTCCCCCTTAAGACCTCTCTCCCTCCCCAAATTTCTTTGTAGTATAGCTGTTTCTCTTTTGTTTTATTTTTTCCATTGGAATCCAAGCTCCTTGAGGACATGGTTATGTCTATCTTTTCGTTTTATCTTTTATCCTCAACATCGTTCTCCCCAGCTCCTCCTTAAAGTGTTTATGCATAATAGGTGTCTGAAAATTTTGTTCAATTAAATTGCTAAGCAAAGAGATTAAAAATACACATTAAATCACCTGCATTATCAGAATTAGGTACTGTTATTAGAGCCAGGATAAAGAAGGTCCCTTCCCTGGGAGTTCCATAGATTTGCCTATTGCCTGGTTTCACCCTGGCATAATAAAGCAACACACCCTGGTGTGTATGGGGGTTGAGGAAGGAAAAGAGGGCAGGGGAGGCAGAATATGCTGTGAAATAATTACAGGCTTTAATATTAATTCACTGTTTCTTTATGCTAATAGCATCTATAACTCATCTAGTTTCTAGTGAAAAAATCTTATATAATTGAATAGACTTCTATGGATTTGATATTACTGCTATTTTGTTTTGAAACCAATGAATTACAAACAGCCTTTTAGGAGGGAAGAAAAGCAGAAGGGTTTAATTAATTGATGATGTGATATTTAGCCTAATTCCACAATAAGGTCTTGCAAAAAGTGTATAGGGACATCTAGTGGCCAAGAATGTGAATTAACTCAGTAATTTTCTCCGGCTTCCACAACGGCTAAGGATTTGAATTAAAGCATTAAAAATTGGTTTGAGGTCCTTTTCTTTTTTGAGATTGTCCTGGAACATGTTTCTTTTTTTCTTTTTAAGTTGCAAGTGCTGTAAATGTTCAATATTTGAACTTGACTCTATATTGAAAAAACAGATTTTGTTCTCTCATTACCATAATTCCCCAATATTTCTTTGCTAAAGTGATAATTAGCAATCAAAATGAATTAAAAAGCAACAAAATCAGGTGCACTTCATAAAATCCAAGTGTCTAAATCCATAATCTCCCCTCCAGGAGATGAAGTCCTTATGGGACCTTGAAGATTTCGAGGAAAGGCAGTCTAGGGAAGGAAAAAACAGCAGACCCTATGCCAGAAATGTCTAGTTACCTTCTTTGCCCTGCTTGAGGTAAAAAGTATCTGGTTCTGTGATAGTGACAGGTGAAAAAGAAGAGAGAAGGGGAAAAATCAAGAAGCTATAACCAGGTGGTCCCGAAGGAAAATATTTTTCTAAAGTTTTATTGATAAATGCTTTATTTTTATTTTAAAAATATCTTCACATTTATTGCACTTCTTGGGAAATCTCTTGTAATAAAGTAAAACAATTAAATAAAGCTAATAATACAGTGACTTTACATGAAAATGCATGCTATATTCCATATCTTTCTCTCCCCTAACTATTAAAAAAAAACCCCACAGAAATCTACTTTCTCTCCCTCTAAATACCACCCCATAAAAAAAGAAAAGAAAAACAAATTCATTATAACAAATAGGTGCAGTTAGGCAAAACAAATTCTCTCAATGGCTGTACACTGAAATTGTTGTTCAGTTGTTTCTGACTTTTTATGACCAAATTTGGGTTTTTTGTTTTTAATTTTGTTTTTTTTTGGGGGGGGGGAGGCAATGATACTACAGTGGTTTGCCATTTCCTTCTGCAACTCATTTTACAGATGAGGAAACTGAGGCAAACAGGATTAAGTGAATTGCCCAGGGTCACACAGCTAAGGCCAGATTTGGTGCCAGGCCAGATGGACTATGTACTGAACCACCCAGCTGCCTATCTTATTTACATCCCAAATCCGTCTCTGTTGCGGATAGCATGTTTCATCACTGGTCTTCTAATATCGTGAATGATGATTAATTTATAAAAGTTTTCAAGTGTTCATTTTTTTTTGAAATAAAGGACTTCTAAGCATTCCTGATGAAAAGGCCAGAGCTGAATAGAAACTTTGAACTTCAAATGTAGGTATTAAGAGCAACATGAAAAAGCTAAACATGAAAGAACAATGATAAAGAACTAAACAAAGAAAAAACTACTTACGTTCTAATACAGGAAGACGATGTGTGTGTCCCCTCTGAATCTTCTCATCATCTGGGATCAGAGAGGGCATCTAAATAGACAGAGGACCTGAATGTGGTTCTGTTATTTATTGATGATCTTAAAAGAAGAATGAAAAAGAAAAGAAAAGGAATATACTTGGTGTGGGAAGTGGGAAGGAAAAAGAAAAATTAGGAAATTTTATTTCATGTAAGTAGATATCTATATAAACATGGAATGAGGGAAAAAGCTGACACTTGAATCTCACTCTCATCTAAACTGGTGATCAAAGGATGGAAGAAAGCACACATACACAGAGTTGAATACAGAAATACATTCCACTCAACAACAGAAAAGAAAGGGAAGGGAGAAGGAAGATTAAAAGGAGAAGGAAGGTAGATTAAAAGAGGAATTAGTCCTAAACAAAACAGACTCTAACTAAAGATTTACAAAAATATTTATAGCTCTTTCTGAGATGAAAAATAATTAGAACCCTATCTGGTGCCCATCATTGGGGAATGGCTAATTGGGTCGTAGTACATGGACAGGATGGAGTGCAGCCATGATGTAAGAAATGAAGGGGATGATTTCAGAGAAACCCTGAGCATGAACCACTGGAAAGTGAACAGAACCAGTGACAATATAGAGACAAACAGCTTAGAAAGTCTTAAGAACTCTAATCAGCTTGGAGACCAATCAAGATTCCAGAGGACTGATGATGAAACATGCCACCCACCTCCTGATAAAGAGGTGAATACAGAATAAAACATATATGTGTTTTTGTATGTATGTATATTTTTTCTTTTAGACATGAGTAATGAGGAAATTTGTTTTGTTTGATTCTCTATGCTTGTAATAAGTTCTTTTCCCCCATTTTCAATGTGTGGATGGATAGAAAAAAGAAAAGAAAGACTTTTTGCCAATTAAAAAAGATTAATTTAAAAAATTATTTATTTTTATAATATTGATGCTATTGTATGGTGACAAAGAGGATATAGTATTGGGTCTGAAGTCAGGAAGTCTTGAGTTCAAATGTGACTTCATACCTTTACTGGCTGTGTGACTCTGGGCAAGTCACTTAATTTTTCAGCTTCAGTTTCCCTATCTGTAAAATGAAGATAATAATAGCAGAGGTTATTGTGAAGATTAAATGAAATAATGTTTGTCTAGAACTTTACAAACCTTAAGGCACTAGAAAAATACTTCCTTTTATTAGTGGTCTTGGTATTAGGACTGCAAGTTATTCTTTGGGTTCTGCTAACTTCATTCTGTATCAGTTTGTATAAAGGTCTCCATGTTTATTTTATCATCTATTTCCTCATTTCTTATAGCACAATAGTAATAATGCTCTTCTGGGGATTGCCTCGTGAAAGTACTAACATGGATTTCTAACCAATCCAATATGTATTTCAGCTGAGCACCTGCTGGCTCAATTCCCTTTATATTTTGGATATCAAAAGTTCCTCAGAGAGGCTTGTCTCAAAGATTTTTTCCCCCACTTATCTATTTCCCTTTTAATCTTAACTGTATTGGTTTTATTTGTGCAAAGCCTTTTAAATTTTTTGTAATAAAAGTACCCTTATTTGGTCATGAACTTTTCTCTTACCCATAGATTTGGAAGATGATTTCTTCCTTAATCCTCTAATTCATTATGTTGCCCTTTATGCCTAAGCCATGCATCCATTTGGATATTATCTTGTTATATAGGGGCAGCTAGGTGGTGCAGTGGATAGAGCACTAGTGCAGGAGTCAGGAGGACCTGAATTCAAATCTTACCTCAGACACTTGACACTCACTAGCTGTGTGACCTTGGGCAAGTCACTTAACCCCAATTGCCTCATCCTGGGTCATCTCCAGTCATCCTGATGAATATCTGGTCACTGGATCCAGATGGGTCTGAAGGAAAAGTGAGGCTGGTGACCTGCACAACCCTCCCTCACTCAAAACAAAGTCAAGTGCAAATCATGTCATCATTTCTCTGATGGCATGATCTTCTTCAGCAACGAAAGATAAACACACACATCTTGTTATATATTGTGAGATGCTGGTCTATACCTAATTTCTGCCAAACTGCTTTCCAGTTTTCCTTGCAGTTTTTATCAAATCATTATCACAGTGATTGAGATCTTTGGGTTTATAGAACTTTATAAAGCTAAGATATAATTCATTTGCTTCTGGACCTTGTATTTCTAGGCTGTCCCACTTGTCAACATTTCTGTTTTTAACCAGTACCAAATAGCTTTGATAATTACTACACTATAAGATAGTTTGAGATCTGGTACGGCTTTGCTATCTTTTCTGTCTTCTTTTTTTTTCATTACTTCCCTTGACCTTTTATTCCTCCATGTCAATTTTGCTATTATTTTCTCTAGCTCTATAAAGTTATGCTTTGGTAGTTTTATTGTTATGGTACTGAAAGATTAAATTAATGTAGGTACATTTTAATTTTTAGTATGTTGATATGGCTCAACCACAAGCAAATAATATCTCTCCAATTATTTCGGTATATCTTTATTTCTATAAAGAATATTTTGTAGTAGTAGGCATATCCTGAGTGTCTTCATAGGTAGACTCTCAAGTATTTTATGCATTCTGTAATTATATTGAATGGAATTTCTTATTCTCTGTGTGATTGTGTTAGTAAAATACAGGAATATTAGTGATTTTTGTAGGTTTATTATATGTCCTGCTACTTTGCTGAATTATTTTTTATTAAGTTTTAGTTGAATCTCTAAATATAAGTGAGAGAGCTGAGTTCTATCCTTTCATGCCATGATCTTAACCAGAACCTCCAGATGATAATTCTTATGCCACTTTTGTTTTCAAACATTTTTCTCCATGCCCTGGTAGCACTTGTACTGCTTCAGCATGTAGAAAGAATTGAATTACTATCTGCTTAGCAAGAACGATTGCTTAAAATAGTAAATTACAAGATGGCTCATTTCCTTCTCCCAGAATCTGCAGCACAGATGAGATCTTCCCTAACTCATCTCTTTCCTAATCACTCCCCTCATGGCAACAATCTGGTGATGTTCCTGGGTCTCCATTTCCCACCAAGCTGTGATGTCTCAGGTTTCCTCTCCCCATGAAGCCTTGTGCTTTGAGGTACAAGGTCTGTGTCACTAGGATCCTATTCAACTGACTTTATCTTAAAAAGTTTATTTGAATATGCTTTTCTTGCTGCTTATGGTATTTGTCCTCGATGTCAGAATTTCTAGGTACAGTTCTGGTGTGAATCTACAACTTGAAAGGATAGATAGGGGATCATGAAGTTGGGGTGAGTCCAACAACATGAGGGCAAAAATAGAATGTATCTGACCAACTGGATACAATAACCACCCTGTCTAATTATCAAGAAAGAATCATATGTCTACTTCAAGGTGTATTTCAGAGTAAAATTTATGTAGCAATAATGTTGGGAAGATATCTATCTATCTATCTTTATCTATCTATCTATCTATATCTATATCTATATCTATATCTATATCTATATATATGTATGTATGTATATACCTGGATCACTGTCCTGGGATCATTCCTACAGGCAAGATGATGAACAATTCTACTCCGCTTTTAAATTTGCAAATTTCTCTGACCTCTTGACTTCTTATATCTCCATCAAACTATTAGATCATTCTGGAAGTGACAGGACTGCTTGAGGCAAAACATACCAAACAGTTGGCACCAGTTTGGTGCATCCAGTCAAGAACTGGCAAGAATTCCCGCCTAAACCAGAAGACCTAGTTGAGGGAAGGCAAGCCATGCTCCTGGCCCAGAAAGCCTTGCAATGGTTAGCAAGAAATTACAGGGGCAGAACAGAAGGTGTGGTCCAGTCAGAATTCCAGGCGAGGCAACCCAAATCTTCCTCGTTTAGAGAGGCTGGTCCTACTAAATAAGGTATAATTGGGTTAAGCCAGTTCTAAATTCTAAATAATATATAACTGCCCTCAATAAGGAAGAGCATTGGGAGACAACAAAATTCCATTTCTGTGACATCTGGTTGAGTGATTTCTGTTTTAATGAGTTTGAACAACTATTTGTAAATTATAAATTCTGCATTTGATAATAGCCCTTATTATTTAGTGACACAAAGCCCATGAACACTAGCAAGAGGCAGAAATTTTATTAAGAAATGTCCATTGATTTAGATGTGCTTTACAACTCCAGAAAAAAAAGAATTGCTGACATTACTTTTGTCTTACTCACAGAATTTCTCAAAACAACTCTCTGTAATTAGAATATCTGAAGCTTCTCACTCCTGTTCATGTCTTTCTAGCCTTCCCAGAAGTACTCAGTTTGGTCCCTTTCCCAACTACTGTGCTTGAAGCAAATGCCAGCCAATTCTTGTCATTTGAGTTTTCAAAGGAAAACATCTTCATCACCCAAGGATGTCTAGATCCAAATGGTGGATATTTTAAGCAAAATTACAAATTTTCAAGGGCAATTGAAAGTGTATAGATGAGGGAACTGAGAGGCAGAGAGATCAATTGACCTGCCTAAAATCACACCGATAATAATGAACAGAACAGAATCAACACACTTTCCTCTGTGACATGTACAAATGTTTTTCAGTCATATCTGACCCTTTGTGACCCCATTTGGGGGGCTTTTCCTAACAAAGATACTGGAACAGTTTGCCATTTCTTTCTCCAGCTCATTTTATATATGAGAAAACTGAGGCAAAAAGGGTTAAGTGACTTGTCCAGGGTCACACAGCTAGTAGTGTCTAAGGCTGGTTTTAAACTCAGGTGCTCCTGACCTCTAAGCCCAGTTCTCTATCCACTGCACCACCCAGCTGCCTCTGTGACATACTTCTCTTCAATGATCACATTCTCATCTGATCCCTGGCACACTTGTAACCTATATCATATGATTAAACATTTAAGTATGCATTGTTCTGTATTGTTTGTTGTTTACTAGCTGTTAGAATTCAATTCAAGCCACTGCAATAAGTATTTATTAACTGTGTTATATGCAAAGAATCCACCAAGTAATCTTTTGAAATCTTATGTGCATGGAAGACACTTTGTTGCATGAGAGCACTTTAAAAGGCATTTTGCTCTGCCAAACCATTTTTTTTGTCACCAACAGTAAACACAGTGGGATCTGACATTTTCTCCTTTTTCCAATCAATTGTAAATTTATGTTCTGCAACAAAAGATCATATTCAAATGCAGAAACCTATCTGTTCCTTTCATACATTTTCATCAAGGATACCCTCAAATAGATTATAGACCATGTTCATTGAGATTTTATGAGATAGTAGGCATATATGTTGGTATCTATTAACTAATTAATTATTAATTATTAATTAATGTCCTTTCAGTGAACTCTTTGGATATTAATACCATCAATGCCTTCTTTCAATTTATTGGTATCACCCCCTTCTCACCTATGTTGTGAATAGATCCCTTACCAAATTCAAAATTGTGGAGAGCAGATTTCCTCCATATATACTTAGTCCGATCCATCTGTGCCTTCCATCTGCATCTTCTTGAGAGCCATTTTCATTTCTTCAAATCCATACCCTTTATTTTGGCATTAAAGGGCTCCTCAGAATCTATCTACTTTTCCAGGCTTTTTAAAAAAAATACAATTTCCCTTCATGAACTTAACATTCCAGATAACCTGAACTATTATGAATTCAAAACTCCATTTCCTGCCACTAGGCATTTGCCCAAGGTATAGTATTCTCCATAACTGGAATATACACAGTCTTCATCTCTGACCTTCATAATCCTTACCTTCCTTCAAGGCTTAAGTCAGATGTCATCCTCCAGACATGTTCTTCCAATTGTTGGCATTATCACACCTCAGTTTTCCTTATATTTCCTCATATGTTAACTGTGACCTAAGATATCTCCAGGACTCTAAGTTTAGGTAGATCCTATGGACCTACCACCAAGAGGGTCAGTTTATCTCTTTAGTTTTGTCTTCACCTTATAATAAAATTCTAGGGAAATCTCTAAAATAAAAATAAATCTTAGGTATGGTTCATGCATAGGGCTTCCCTATATTTGGGTAATATAGTCCTCTCCCCCCATGGATAATCAACGTAAAATATAAGTATCAGATGTGAGACAGATTCCCCCCCCCTTTAGAAGATGCATAGTTACAAAGGACTAATGGATGTACATGATCAAATACAGGAAACAAAATGCTTTTATTATACCTTCCATGGTGGCAAAGAACCTACGTGGGTCTACTGAATCAGTATTCCTCATTTGCTTCAGACCCTCAACATCCTAGAAACTAATGGTAATACCATGAAATGTTGGCAAGATTTAGCTGTCCTGGACCCTCTTGGCATGCCTTGAGTTAGCTACAATAGCTACTTGATGGCATTCTTCCCCGAAAAAAACACTATTAAGGAAAAATCTACTCCCAAGGGGCAAGGAGGGAGCCAATTCCTAATTCTCAAACTGAAGAACTCTAGTCCTCAGGATTATTCATAAGATATTATTTAGGACTGGAAACGTCCATTCTCAATATCACTAGTCTCTGACCTGAAGAAAAGAAAAGAAAAGAAAAAGGAAAGAAAGGAAAATAGAAAAGAAAAGAAAAGGTAAACAGAAACTAGACAGCCAGAACTCCAGTCTTTTTTTTTTTTTTACCTTGAGATAAGCTTGCCATTTTCTCCTCCTTCCTTGTTGTAATCAGGTTTGAAAATCCAAGGAGAAACTAATTTGTGAAAAGAATAAAAGGGATAAAAGAGGTGGCCTATTTCACTGTTCTTATAGTCTTCAGAAGGGTTCATCCTTCTGAGTCTAAGTCAATTCATCATCAGAAAGCATCCCCAGTCATTTTATTTGTCTAGTCCAAAATGCCTTCCTGAATGGTTAGATTAATTCACTTTCAGCAACAACATATTTGGAATTGTTCCTGTCTTTCAACAACTCTTCTAACACTGACTATTGCCATCTTTTCGCATTTTTGCCAATTTGCTAAGGTATGAGATGAAATCTGAAGGTTTTAATTTGCATTTTGTGATTTATTGTGATTAATTATAATCAGTGATTTGGAACAATTTTTCATAGGTTGCTAATAGTTTGTAATTCTTTTGAGAATTGTTCATGTCCTATGAACAGGATTTGAGGATCATTTCACTTGAGAGTAGCTTTTGGTGTCATATATTTGTGTTAGTTCCTTAGATATCTTGGATATTCAACCCTTACCAGAAATATTCGATGCAAAAATTTTCCCAGCTAATTGCTTTCTTTCTTATCTTACTTGCATTGATTTTGTTAATGCAAAAGCTTTTCAATTTCAGATAGTTTTAATTGTTGTGACACTTTTCCTTACATGAGTGTAAATCTTTCTATCTGCAACTTCTACTCATTGCCCTGAATCCTGTCCTATGGGCCAAGCAGAGTAAGTCTGATTCTTCTTTCAAACGACAGGTCTTCAGTTATTTAAAGATAGTCATCATATCCATTTCTTCAACTCCATCCCCACAAAGCTTCTTTTCTCCAGGCTAAAAATTCCCAATTCCTTCAGGTGATCCTCATGTGGCATAATCTCAGGGACTTTCATCATTCTAGTAGCTTTCCTCTGAATATTCTCCATCTTCTCAATTTTCTTCCTAAATTCAGTGCCCCAAATTGAATACAATATTCCAGATGTGTCCTAGCAGGACAGGACTATGACTGCCATCATTCTGAGCCATATCCCTTTTGATGCAATGTTAAGATGGTGCTAGTTTGTTTTTCTTTTTTACTTTCATAAGGTTTTCAGAGCACTTTTGCATATATCTCGCTAAAATCTTCAGATCATTTTAATGTTAACTATTGCCCCTGTCTATCTTATACTTGAGAAATAATTTTTTTTTATCCCAGTTTCAGGAATTCCTGTTTATCTCTATAAAATTTCATTCTGCTTGATCCAACCCATTATTATGGCCCGTTGGGATTTTTTTCTATTCCATTTTGTGATCTCGAAAGCATGAAACATCTGTTTGGAAAGAATTATTATATACTCTTCTTTTCAGTGAAAGCAGTTTATCTCATAATTCTTAGAACTTTTATAAATAAAATGCCTCCTCTCTCCCTTAAAAGTAAGTACCAAGGAATATTGCTATCAGACTCTTCCCTTAAAACTAAGATTTTAACCACTTAAACATATACCACAAAACAGTATGTAGAAAAAAAGAACTTAAAATATTTTATTTTTTGTGTGAGAAACAGGAAGTAACTTGATTCAGTAATAGATCCTTATATAGGTAGAAAATGTATAGCAGATTTCTGTATGTGAGCAGAATAGGTTTCCTGCTCCCATTACTGAAAGAGATCCAAAAAGGTATCAAAACTGAAAGAGATACTATATTCTTTCCCTGTTCATTGGTGAGCATTCCCCTTTCCCCGTTCATTGGTGAGCATTCCCCTTTCCCCAAGGAAGGGCTTGTGGCATCAAAGTTCATTTCTCCAAGGTTCTCCTTCCAAGAAAAAGAAAAAGTAGCAGTAGAAAGTCCATGCAGAGTCTGGTATCTTGGATGTTTTCCTAGTCTGTTTTGCAGATGCAGTTCAACAACCCTGCTGGATGGTAGGCTGCTTCCATCTGTTTTTCACTTGAGGAATTTAGGATAAGCTGATTTAACTTGAATATACTCTTCAGTGTATCTGTTTTTGTTTTCTCTTCCTATTTTTATCTCTCTATTCTTTTATTTCTCAGTTTTCCCCAGAAGACAGAGCTTTGCTGCTTCTCCCTCATAGTTCCTTTCCTCTTTATGGTGAAGTAGTTAATGTACATTGTGTAACAACTTCATATTCCAAGTTATACTCACAGACAACTAAGAGTTGGAAAGGATCATCAAGATCATTTAACTCAGCGTCGAGGCCCAAAGAATTGTTGCCAAACAGATGAGAGCCAAGCAGAGTCTAGAATTCAGGTTGCCTCGCTCCCAGTTCAATGCTCCTTCTACCTGACTACATTTGGGTTAACTTGATAAAAGGGCTAAAGAAATTCTATCAATAGTTATAGAGTCTGTGCAGTGGGCTGCATAGTGTTGATTTTAAGTGTTTCTAAATTTTACAATTATTTTTCATCTGATTCATCTAAAACTTGATTTCAACAGATATCTTCACATTAACTTTCTCATTTGACATTTATTAAGCATCTGGTTGTCCATCCTTCATTTTCAAAGAGGACCAATGATATCATGGGATGATGTCTCAACCTGTGTGTGAATTGGATTTAAGTGAGGCAGAGTGGTACAAAGTTGTCAGCCTCACTTTCTCTTCCTGAGTCTTTGAAGTCCAGTGGCAGGACAAAAGTCAAGAAACTGGTAATGACTTGGGATACAGTGAATGGTACGGGTATCTTGGATATCTGACCAAGCTCTAAGCACTTCAGAGCACCTGCTTCAGCTGCCTTCATAGATGTTGGAAAAAATTGTTTTCATCCTCCCATTTCACCAGGGGAAGACTTCACTGATTGGCGTAAGCACCTAGCATGTGCCAGGTATCATGCTAAGTACTAGGGATAAAAATCCACTAAGTAGATTTTAAAAATAATATTCGCAAAATTGTCATCAAAACATATTCCATCACAGATATTTGATGGACTCAAGATTCAGAATAAGACATACATTATTAGACATGACCAATACAAGAATTTGTTTTGCTCAAATATTTGTTACAAGGATTTGATTCCCTCCTCTAGTGGGGGAAGGGAGATGGGAGAAAGATAAAATAATACTTGTTAATTAAAAATAATTTTTTGAAAGTATGCCATCATGCCAGCAAAGAAGAATTTCTGGAAGGTTGTAAGCAGCGGTGTGCTGTTAAATGTTTAACAGCTTTCTGGAGTGAAGGAGGTGAGGAATATACACACAGCACACTTTAAAATTTAATCTGCATTCTAAACATTTTTCCATCAAGTGATATCATCTTAAGTCTAGAGAATAAAAAATAACAATAAATTAAGATTTGTAGTATTTACTGAATGGCAAGTGTAGACTTGCACTTTCACACTGAAAACTTGATAATCAGCTCTCCTGAGTCAGTTTTTGTTTTGGATGTGTGGACTTTTTAAATTATTAATTTATTTGTTTTTAGTTTTCTACAATCACTTCCATATGTCTTAGATTTTTCCCCCTCCCTCCCATTTCTTTCCCTCTCCCTCCCCCTTTCCTCCCCAAGACAGCATGCAATCCTATATAGGTTCTACATATACATTCTTATTAAATATATTTTCACTTTAGTCATATTGCATAGAAGAATTAAAATGAATTGAAGAAACCATGAGAAAAACCATAACAAAACAAAACATAACACAAGAGAAAATATTCTGCCTCATTCTGTGGTTCAATCCCACAGTTCTTTCTCTGGATGTGGAAGGCATTTTGCCTCATGAGTCCATTGGGAATGTTTTAGGTCCTTGCATTGCTGTGAAGGGTTAAGTCTACCAGAAAAGTTCCTCTCATGCTGTGGTTGTTACTGTGTACAATGGTCTCCTGATTCTGGTCCTTTCACTCAGCATCAGTTCATATAAATCCTTCCAGGTTTCTCTGAAGTCTTCCTGTTCATCATTTCTTATAGCTCAATAGTATTCCATTACATTCATATGCCACAACCTGCCAGTCATCCCCCAATTGATGGGCATCCCCTCGATTTCCAATTCTTGACTCTCCTGAGTCAGTTTAATCTGAGTCTAGCACACTTCTGACCATAAGATGATAGATTTAAAACTGGAAGAAGCCTTCAGGACTATCTAATTCCACCCCTTCATTTTACAGATGAGGAAACCAAAGCTCAGAGATGTTAAATTATTTGGACAAGGTCACACTGCTACTTGGCAGAGAGGGATTTGAACTTATGTCTTCTGATTTTACATCCATTATTTCTTCCACTTTCATCACAATGCCTCCCTACCCAAGGTACTGTCTGCTAAGTTAGAAAGCTGTCAAGTACAACCTTGGTATTAGGCCTAGCTAAGTGTGGAAAGGTTCATATTTACTTAATACTTAAAGGTTTGAAAAGATCTTTTCTTCAAGCACTCCCCCTCACCTAAAGGCACCTCCCGTGCCTACCTAAAGCCCATATGAACACTGCATTGATGATGCCAATATAGTAAATTTTCTTCAATCTTTCATAATAGGCCCTTTCATAGACATCAATCCTTTTATCACTGAATGCTATCTGCCCGTTTTCAGGTGGACAGGATCATCTGCAGATAGACTTGTTTCTACAAGTGGACCTTAACATTGATTTAAAAGGATGTACTCATAAATACAGTTTGTCCATTGGCTCTGAGCAGAATTATGATATAAGGTAGAAAAGAACCACAAATCTTCACTAGACAGAACTACTTAAGTTACTTCTGTGGGAAACAGTATACACCCTCTGGCAAGACACCTCTGTGGGTAATATTATCTTTTTAGATCATTCACCTGGAGGAATTGAATACTCCATATCATTTACTAGACTGCCTTCCTGCCCCAGAAAAAAAAATACTTTGGGTCTCTTGTCATTCATGAATGTTTTTACCTCTGTAATTTCTTTTAATGAATTTTATCAACTTTTTTCCTGAGTTATTAAATTCTTTGCCTTATAAAAGAGGGAGGCAGGAAGGGAGGGAGAGAATTTGAAACTTAAAATTTTAAAAATGAATGTTAAAAATTGTTTTTACATGTAATTGGGGAAAAATAAAATACTAAACAAATTTTTAAAAAAGCTTTTTCCTGAGCTGGAAATGATGAGTAGGTCAGTTTTTGTGCATTAAAAATCTAGGGACTAGTGCAATCTATGTTTTCATAGGAGGAAGGATTTTCTTTTATTTCTTGAGAAGAATAAAAACAAAGGTATTATGAAAATCAAGAGGATGCCCATCAATTGGGTTGAATAAATTGTATAGGAATGTAATGGAATACTATTGTGCTATAAGAAATGATGAACAGGAAGACTTCAGAGAGATCTGGAAAGACTTATATGATCTGATGCTGAGTGAAAGGAGCAGAACCAGGAGAACTTTGTAGACAGCAACAACCACAGTGTGCGAGGAATTTTTCTGGTGGAATTAGTACTTCATTGCAGTGCAAGGACTTAAAAAATGCCTTCTACATCCCAAGAAAGAACTTTGGAATTTGATTGTAGAATGAAGTAAACCATTTTCTTTTGTATTATGCTTTGTTTTGTTTTATGATCTCTCCCATTCATTTTAATTCTTCTATGCAACATGACTAAGGTGAAAATGTATTTAATAGGAATGTATGTGTAGAACCTATATAAAATTGTATGTTGTTTCAGGGAGGGAATGTGGAAGGTGGGAGGGGAAAAATCTAAGATATATGGAAGTGATTGTAGAACACTGAAAACAAATAAAATAATTTAATTTTAAAAAAATAAAATATTATCTCAGTTGTTTCTGAAAAAAAAAAAAAGAAAGGTATTAGAGCCTGGAGTGGCATCCTTAAGAGAACTTAGGACCTACTGCACTTAACGTGTGTGGCTGGATAAATTTCTTCCCCTGTTTCTCAGAAACAGCATGGACAGTCATAGTGGGACTACCTTGTTGTATTCTATTACAGTGATGTTTCCTGGTCTTTTTCCTGATCTGTTTGTGACACATTGGTGATCTTAGTAGAACTTCAGGGAAACGTGATGTTTATAATTATTAGCATGATGTGATATTAATTACAAACAGAGAGGAATGAGAAGGGGCCATGGTGGGTAGGTATTAGAAGAGATAATCCAACAATTCCCCTCTCCCTCTTCCTCAACAAAAACAAAAAATAATACAGTTTCTTGTAATATAATTATCTCTGCTCTGGGTTCCAGAAGAGAATTTGTCACATATAGATGTCTGGAGTATTTTTAATGTTCCTATCTTTTCTAACATCAGTTCTCTCCAAATGATGCCATATGGCTGTGCAATCGTGGAACACCATGATCTTTTAGGAATCAAAGGACATTGGAGACACACATAGTCTCCACTGAGGGCATAGCACACATGAGCAATGTTTACCTGTGCACAAGCTGTGATGTAAAAGGTAGCATTTATAAAATATATGATTGGAAAAGGAGGTGGGCAAGTCATAGGTAAGGGATAACAAAAAGAGATCTCAGGCTCTACACTGGTACTTGTGGAATGTTAAAATGTTTAGAATGAATGAAGGAAGGAAGGAATGAATGAAAAGACATTTTAAAGCACCTATTATATGTCAAGCGTTGGTCTAGGTCCTGGAGAATAGGAATACGAAAGTGAGACAGTCAAACTCTGATCGCTGCACTAACTGAACTCCTATTAATGCAACGGTCAACCATGATTCCAGAAGACAGTTGAAGAAATATCCTATCTACCTCCTGACAGAGAAGTAATGACCCCAGAAGGAGACATATGTTTTCTGGACATGACCAGTGCTTAGATTGGTTTTGTTTGATTGCATGGTTGTAACAAGAGATTTTTTTCTTGTCTTGTCTTCAATGGAAGTGGTGGTGGGAGGAAGAGGAAATGGAATTTTTCATCATAGAACAAATAAAATTTGATTTTAAAAAGTGAAATAGTACCTACTTTCAAGGACCTTATATTTTTAAAAATAAATATTGCTGATACATTCTGTTTTTACATTACCAAGTTTTCTCCTATTATTTCTCCTCTTCATCCTTCTGGGGAGCCATCCTAAATAATAATATTTTAAAAATACAAATGGAATGAAATGAAAAAGAGGAAGAGAAAAAAATCAGCAAAATCAAGCAGAGCATTGAAAAAATCTGAAAATATATGTAATATTCCATATTCATAGACCTCCCACTTCTGTAAGGGAGAGGAGGTGGGAGTATCTTTTCATATTTCATATTGGTTCTTTGTAATTTTTTACTATTTACTTTTGATTTGTGATTGATTTTTTTCTTTTTATGTTCTTATAGTCAATGTGTATACTATTTTCTTGGTTCTGCTTATTTCACTGTGCATAAGTTTATGTAAGTCTTCCACTGTTCCTCTGTATTCATCAAATTAGACATCCTTATAGCACAGTAATATTCCATTATCTTCATGTACCACAATATGTTTAATGTATTAAAATGTATTATTTAATGTATTCCTTAATCAATGGCATCTATTTTGTTTCCAATTCTTTGCTACCACAAAAATAGTGATTCCATAAGTGTTTTGGTATATATGGGAACTTTTTATCAATTACCTACATGAGGTATATACCTAGTAGTGGACATTTTAGAGACAGGTAAGCAGCTCACTGGATAGAGTAGTGGGTCTGGAGTCAGGAAGACCTGTATTCAAATCTGGCCTCAGACACTCATTAGTTGTGCGACCCTAAGCAAGTCACTTAATCTCTGTTTGCCTTGATCCATTGGAGAAGGAAATAGCAAACCATTCCAGTATCTCTGCTAAGAAAACCCAATACAGGAAATTGAGATACTAATGCACTATTGGTGGAATTGATTCACTCACTCTGCAGAGCAATTTGGAACTATGCCCAAAGGGCTACAAAACTGTGCATATCTTTGACTCTGCAATACCACTCCCAGGTTTGTATCCCAAAGAAATTTTTTAAAAAGGAAAATGATCCATATTTTATATTTTTGGTAGCTTTTTTATGGCAAAGAATTGGAGAATGGCTGAACAAGTCATGGTATATGATTGTGATGGAATGCCATTGTACTATGAGAAGCAATGAACAGGATGCTTTAGAAAAACCTGGAAAGATTTACATGAACTGATACAAAATGAAGTGAGCAGAACCAGGAGAACACTGTACAGAGTAACAGCAATATTGTACAACGGTCAACTGTAAATGATTTAGCTATCCCTGACAATACAATGATTCAAGACAATTCTGAAGGACAAATGAAAAATGCTCTCTACCTCCAGAGAAAGCATTGATGGAATCTGAATGTAGATTGAAGCACATTTTTTTTAAATTTTATTTTTCTTATGGTTTTTTGGTCTATGTTTTCTTTCACAACATGGTTAATATGGAAATATGTTTTGCATGATTGCGTATGTGTAACCTACATCAAATTGCTGCCTTCTCAATTGGAGGAGGGGGAGGAGAAAAGAATTTGAAACTCAAATTTAAAAAAAAGTTAAAAATTGTCTTTATATGTAATTGGGAAAATTTTTTTATTTTTAAAAAAGAAAAATCCCCATGAGGTCACACGAAGGATTTGACACTACTGAAAAATAACAGCTAGTGGGCATTTGATTCATTTTATTTGCATAATTCCAAATTGCTTTCCAAAAATGGAAATCTCAGCTCCTTCAGCAATGTGCCAGTATGTTTATCTTCCCTAAACCCCTCCAATCTTGATTATTCCCATCTTTGGTCATTTTTGCCAGCTTTAATCTATGATTTTATTTATGGTTCTTGCTTCTCTCCCTCTGTGAACAGGTGAAATTTTAGGCACAAGGTTCTTAGATATCTTATAAATCAGTTATGTGTCATCCATACTTGTCTGGAAATCAGAGTATCCTGAAGATTCTGAAATGTGCTTCCTTTTCTCCTGGAATTTTTCCATCGGTCATCAACATCTCCTTTTTTTTAATGACTTCAGAAGCCTACTGCAGTGCTATGAAATGTTTGAAAACTAGCTGTAAAGGATGGAAGGCTCATTCCCAGAACTGTAATGAATTAACTAAATTGTGATTGTTTAAGATGAGGTGTTAGCATGTGTGTGTGTGTAAGTGTGTGTGTGTGCGTGTGTGGACACTGAATGAATTAGTGTGCTTTCGAGAAACATATTTCACTAGCTTTTTGGTTTGTTTTTCTGACCTTAGTGTTCTGTGGTTTCCCCAAAGTGATATGATCATGTTATCTGCTGAACGATGCTATCAGAAGCTCTGTGCCTGGGGTCCCATTACAGTGCCACTGGCATTTGAACTACAAACTTCCTGGTTCAACCAGGTTTAATTATGCACTGAACTGTTCAGGTTTTCAATAGCATTTCATGAAATGTCAGTAAACTAGCATACTTGGAGAATGGGATATGCTGCCTAAGTGGATTCCAAAATAACCGAGTGTTGAACCAGTGATCCTCTTGTTTCAAACCCTGTAAATGTTTTTTCTTTCTTTTCCCCAAAGCAATAAGCCACTCTTCAGCCCTATTGAAGATACTATGATGAATATAATCTTTGCTTGGAATGCATTCTTTCCTCAGCCTCTCAGAATCCTTATCTTGCTTCAAAGTCCAGTTCAGGCAGTATCTCTTCTCTGAAGCCTTCCTGATCACCTCTTTGTCCCTGCCCCCACCAACTGTTAATGATCTCTCCTATATGATCTCTGCTATATTCCCCAAGGAGAATATGACCTTTCTGAGGGTAGGGATTTAAATTTTTATTTTATACTACCATCACATAGCATGATGAGAAATATTATTGAATTGGACATAAGATTTTTGAAGTGATTCAGTCAGTCAACAAGCATTTATTAAGCAAACAAAAGCAAAAACTCAATCCCTGCTTTCTGATCCCAAGATCACCTTCTAATGGGGAGAGACAACATACAATTTAACTATACACTTATAAGATCTAAGTAGATTACGGGATATGATTACCTCATCTAGCTTAGAAGAAGCCACCTGCTAACTAGAATTGTGTGACCAATGGATCAGCAAGTATTTACTGAGCACCTGCTAGGAACCCTATTGTGTTCTGGGCACCGTGGGGGGAGATAAGACTAGCATAAACACGGTCCTTATCTGTGAGCAGTCTGAAAAATAAATCAAAGGAAAAGTTTGTCAAAGATGACCTTTACTGTGCAGGAGATTTCAGTGTGAAATCTAGGAATGTGGTTTACCCTAGAGGAAACAAGCATTTATGAAGCACCTATGTGCCAGGTATTGTGCTAAGCGTTTACAAATATTATCCCATTTGATCCTCACAACAGCTCTAGGAGGTAGATTCTATTATCATGCCCATTACACAACTGAGGAAGCTGAAGCACCCAGAGGTTAAATAACTAAGCTGGGCTACACAGCTAGCCTCTGAGGTCACATGTGAACTCAGGTCTTCCTGACTTTGGCTCTCTATCTACTGAACCACCTAGTGGCAAATCAGGTCACTAGGGAAATATGATCTTTAAAAATAACAGACAGGCCAATCAGATGGCAATGAGGAAACCACGAGAAATTAGCATCATATTAATACTCTCCAAGAATGGAGTTCAGAAAAAGGGGAGCAGACAGAAACAGCTTTGTTAGTATCTGTACAGCAGTAAGGGAGAGCTGTTAACCAATAGGTGACCCACTTGGGAGGCCTGTCTCCCAAAAGATAAATTATGGTTTATGAAATTGAGGAAGCTTGAAGATAATAGGAACATCCATCTCCCATTGCTCCTATTCTCTACGGATAAGTAACTTTCTTTTGAATTTTCCAGATAGGTTTCATTGTTGGGAAGAATTGTATTGACATGAATTCCTGGTCTTCTTGGCAGCTAAATTCCACATAGCAAATTAATAAAAAGAATTGTGTTTTGGTAATCAAATAACAGTATGTGTGTGAAATTGCAGTTGATAAAACATTGAATACTATGCACAAGACAGTATATATAATAATATATATCATATATATTATAATAATATATCTAATAGGTTACTTGAGGGTAGGTACTGGTTTGGTTTGGTTTTTGTCTCTGCATCCCCAAAATGTGCACAGTGAATGGCATGGTAGGTGCTTCACAAATTTTGTTGAATTGAAATGAAGACGAAGACACATCATCGTCAATGTCATTGTTACCTTAGAGGCATCAAGGTGTTAAAGTAGATAGGGCACTCAGGGAGACCTGAGCTCAAATCCTGCCACAGATACTTGCTAGCCATGGGACCCAGGGCAAGTCACTTAGCTTCTCTAAAACTCAGTTTCCTTATCTATAAAATGGAAATATTAATAACATCTATATCACAGGATTGTTGCGAGGACCAGCTGAGATAATGTGTATTTTGAGATGATATGTGTATACGGCTTTGTAAATTTTAAAGTGCTTTACTTATTTTTACCATAAATTTTTTGTGAGTTTGGTGGGCCCCTGAGCCAGATTCCCAAGGCCGGTCAGCTCAGCACAGGTCAACTAGATACACATACACACACATGCACATGCCCACATGCATGCGCATGTGTGTGTGTGTGTGTGTGTGTGTATATATTATATATATATATATATTGGACCCACAAAGTTAAGAAATGGATCCCAAAACCAAGAGGGTACTAAAGTTGATGAACTAAAAGAATAGGAAAGCAATATGTGTGGAAAGACTGAAAGAAAGGAAAGTAAATAGTCTAATGTTTTGACTATGAAATTATCTCTTTTTTTCTTCCTCCTGATTTGGTTAAAATCATTTTCATTCTCACTTTGTCTTGTTCAGCTGATATCAGTATTTCAGCAAAATTTTATTCAGTTGACACCAACATGTTAAAGGTGGAGGTTCTCAAGGGTTAACCTGGGCATCTGAACAAATTCCCATGATATAAAGCCATTTCTTCAGGCATAAAGAAGACTTCGTGGCAGGAATGTGGGAAAAGGAGAGCCATTTCTACTGTTATTCCCTTTCTCTTCCCTCAAAGCCCTTCCAGATGTGTGATCTGGGTAATCTGGATAGAGGGAGCAGAGGATCACCTCGGGGTTCTCTCCCTCCTGTGAAACTATTAACTGTGGACCTGACCCCCCAAGCTCCAGTCATCATCTCAAGCTTCATTCATCAGCAGGACCAGAACAGGCTGGTCTCAGGTTACCTGTGGGGAGAAACAGGCATGAGACCAAGATAGGAAGGGTGAAGGAGGGGGGCACCCACAGGACTTCAGCATGAACACAGGTTCACTGGGCAGTACTGTAAGCGATTTCTCATCCACTGTGGTGGTGATTGGTGACAGCTGCTCCCAAAAAAAAAAAGCCTGGTGCTGGGGCTAGAGTTTACTGGTGACTTAACAGAGATTTTCCATCTACACTAAGTCTTATAGAGTCAAAGAAAGTGAAAATCACCTCTTCCTCTGGCTCAGCTTCAAGGAGTTCCTGGAAAAGGATGGAGTGGCCCCATTCCTGCTTTTCTTTTTGCTGGATTTTATGGGCAGCCTCAAGATGGAGAGGTAAGAGGACAGGTGATAGTGGTTGTACATTTGTACCTGTTACTCCAGCTTAGCATATCTGGGACTGATGATCAGATCCCAAAGCTGGATCTCTGGGGATGACTGGGGGCAAGCACACAGCTGATCAGGCTCACACATTTATTGCAGAAAGGGATAAATACATGGTAATGCTTCCAAAAAAGTGTTTGCCAATATAGTTCCATTTCCTGGAGTAAGTCTGGGGTAATCCTGATTTGGGTGGGGGGGAGGGGGAGGAGGGGGAGATGGCATATACAGCATCACATGCTAAAAACTCCTGCTCTGAGATACAGGTTATGCTCTGAGCATGGACCCAGTATCGACTTTTTTAATGCAGTCATAGAGGCAGCAGAAGGAAAATACGCTCAAAAGCTATTTAATGACCTTTTTGAAGATTACTCTAATGCCCTGAGACCAGTGGAAGATACAGACAAAGTACTGAACGTCACTCTGCAGATTACACTCTCCCAAATTAAAGATATGGTGAGTGACAATGAGTGGATGCCTATTAGAGATGCTGTTTAGGATAGCAACCTTATTTGCAAAAGAAACAGCTTTTAGCTAGGCTAGTGACAGGGGATAGGAGATGGAAGTGTTTTGTGTGGGTTTAATGGGACATGGGGGAGAAAAGGGAGAAAGGTCTTCACTCCACAAAGCTGTTAATTTTACTGGTATTTTCCTCACGTGTGACTGTTCAGCAGTCTGGTATGTGAATGAGGAAATTAAAAATGTCTTAAGACCTTTAAAATCTGCTTGGAAAAAGAAAATAGAAACAAGGGGTGTGTGTGTGTGTGTGTGTGTGTGCATGTGTGCACACGTGTGTGCATGTGTGTTTTTATGTGTATGTGTGTTTAAAAGATACTATATCTTATTCTACATTTGAGAATACATAGTTATGAGATTTCACTTTCCTTCTCTGCATTATGGATCTCTCCGCTTTTCTCTTCTCTCCTCTCTATCTCTTCTCTCTCTCCTTTCTCTCTCTCTCTCTCTCTCTCTCTCTCTCTCTCTCTCTCTCTCTCCCCTCTGTCTCTCTCCATCTCTGTTTCTCTTTTTCTCTCTCTTTTCTCATCTCCCTCTCCTTTCCCTCCCTCTTTCCCCCTTCTCTACTACTCCCTTTTCTCATCTTTCTGTCTATTCTCTTTTTCTTTTCTTTCTCCCTCTTTTCCTTTCTCCTCTTTCCTTCCCTCCTTCTCTTCTCTTTCTCCTTTCTCTCATCTCTTTTCTCTTTCATCCTTCTTTTCACTCTTTCTCTCTGTCCCTGCCATTCCTCCCTCCTTGTATGTTTACATAAGAAATTCGATCTGTTCATCAAATAAGACCTGAACATCTGCCCATTTTAAGTTAAGCATAATTTTAAAAGATGGGCTCGTTGATTAACTTAGGGAAGGAGAATTTTTAAAAGTTGTTGCTTGTGCATGTAACATTAAACCCTTGAAATGGTCATAAAGCAGAAGTGGACAATGTATTCTAGAGATGGAATATATCTGGTTGGGTTGTTGTTGTCTAGAAATATCTACATTCCAAGTCCTCTTGCAGGATGAGAGAAACCAAATTTTGACAGCCTATCTGTGGATTCGCCAAATCTGGTATGATGCATATCTCAAGTGGGATAGAGACCAGTATGATGGGCTAGACACCATCAGGATCCCCAGTGACTTAGTGTGGAGGCCAGACATTGTTCTCTATAACAAGTAAGTTGGAATCAAAACTGATGTCGTGTCATTATCTTTAGATATTTGGCATGAATTTCAACTAGTGATTTATTTGACTCTAAGCATAAGGATCTTCCAAAGAGGCATGAAATGATGTCCTTCTTGTGTAGGAATTAGACAACCAGCCTAATGAAACATCTAATGTGTTTTTGCATCTTGTCTCTCTGTTGGCTTAGTTTTCCTGAGTATCCATGTTTGTGGAAACTCTGAGTATATTCATGGCTATTAGATAATAATATTTTTGCCCATAATTCTAATAAGAGAGGAACCATCTGAGAATGTGTGCCACTAATAATAGCTAGCAATTATACAGCAATTTAAGGTTTACTAAGTGTTTTATTTGTACTAGTAAATATATTTGTATATTAAGTATGTAATGTATTTCTATCATATTTACTTATTAAACATTACCTCACCACAACCCTGCAGAGTAGGTGCCATCATTATCCCCATTTTACAGATGAGGGAACTTGGGCTGAGCAAGGTTAAGTGACTTTTTGAGAGCCGCACAACTAGGATTTATCTGAGGCAGAATTTGAAATCAGGCCTGCTAGATTCTGGGTCTGGCAGTCTGTCCCCTTACCACTTTAGCTGCCTATTAGGACAAGAAAGGGAGACAGAGTCATGACACCATTGTCTATCTTTGTTCCAGAGCTTAGCACGGTGTCAGGCGTCTAGAAGCGATGGGAACTGAAGGTCCATTAAGTAAATGATGTGCAAATAGTCACCAATTGCTTTTGAGTAAATAAATAATTTTGAGTAAATAATTTGGGTACTTTAAACAAAGCCATTGTAGTCCTGGAGATGAACAGGTAGCTAGGCAGTGTAATAGATGGAATCTGGGCCTTGGCGTTCAGGGAAACTGAACTCAAAGCCTGCCTCAGATACTTGAAAACTAGGTGACAGTGGACAAAACATTTGACCTCTCATCTCTTAAAGGGGATACTAACAGCACCTTGCCTCGTGGGTGGTGAGGATAGAATGAAATAACATATATAAAGTGCTATCAAAATGTTAGCTCCTATTACTTTCGTGTTCTGAAGGAACATCAAATCTGGTTCTCCTTCACCGCCTCCCTATACCTAGTTGTTTAAGTTTTCTCACTCCCATTCAGAAAAGTTTTTTCAAGGTAACAGTTCAACAGATCTTGCTAACTAACTGAATATAAGGTAAAAGAGAAAGCGGAATCATCAACAACTCTACACTTTTGAGCCTAATTGTTACTGTTCAATTGTGTCCAACTCTGTGACCCCATAGAGTAGACCATAGGATGCTGATCCTCTCCATGAGAGTTTCTTGGCAAAGACACTGGAATGGTTTGCTATTTCCTTCTTCGGTGGATTAAGGCAGACAGAGGTTAATTGACTTACCCAGAGTCACCCAGGAAGTAAGCTCATGAGGTCATATTTGAACTCAGGTCTTCCTGACACCAGGTCTAGTGCTCTACCCACTAAACATAACTATCTCCTTGAGCCTCAGTGCTTAGTAGAATAGTGAAGATATGATGCAGAAAGTTAAAAGGTAGAGAGCTATTTTGGAGGATGGGAAAACTGGTAAGGAAATGAAGATGATAAATTAAACTACATTCTGATCAACAATTTTTATTTCTTCACTTCTGCCCCCACCCCCACCCCCACTTAGAGCTGATGATGAATCTTCAGAGCCAGTGAATACAAATGTGGTCCTCAGATATGATGGGCTTATTACTTGGGATTCCCCAGCTATAACCAAGAGTTCCTGTGTAGTTGATGTATCTTATTTCCCTTTCGATGATCAGCAGTGCAACCTGACCTTTGGTTCCTGGACCTATAATGGTAATCAAGTGGATATATTTAATGCATTGGACAGTGGAGACCTCTCTGATTTCATTGAAGATGTGGAATGGGAAATCCATGGAATGCCTGCCGTGAAGAACGTGATTACTTACGGGTGCTGCTCCGAGCCTTACCCAGACATAACCTTTACGCTTATTCTGAAAAGGAAGTCATCTTTCTATATCGTTAACTTGTTGATCCCATGTGTGCTGATATCTTTTTTGGCCCCCTTGAGTTTTTACCTCCCAGCAGCCTCTGGTGAAAAAGTGTCACTGGGAGTCACTGTCCTCTTAGCCATGACGGTATTTCAATTAATGGTTGCAGAAATTATGCCTCCTTCTGAGAACGTACCTCTGATAGGTGAGTAGTAGTAGTGATTATATTAAGAAGAGTAATGATGAATATGTGCTCAAAGTGAATGAATCACAGTTTGATGGTGATGATGATGATGATGATGATGAAGAAGAAGAAGAAGATGATGATACAGGGCATATATTAGGCAGTTAATAAATTGTCATTGTATTACTATTGCCTTTAATATAGTGGATATTTAATAAATACTTTGGGGGTTGAATCAGTCAGTTCCAGATTATTGCATAATTGATTTTCTATTAGCAATTGGCATTGACAGGTTGTTAGAATCGGAAAGGAATTTAAAAGTCATCAAATTCAAGTGTCATGGTGGATAGTGGATTTAACTTGGAGTTGGAAATTTTGAGGTCTGATCAGATAGACTTCTATCTGTTCTTAAAACTAGGTTTTTACTTGAGAAGGATAGAAGTAGGGGTAGAAGAAAAAGAAAAGTTATTTTTAATGCAAATTTTTTTTCCTTTTTAATCTGAGGCAAATACTACATCGCAACAATGGCCCTGATAACAGCATCCACTGCATTGACCATCATGGTGATGAATATCCACTTCTGTGGTGCTGAAGCCAAACCAGTTCCCCAGTGGGCAAGGATAGTCATCCTGAAGTACATGTCCAAGATATTATTTGTTTACGATGTTGGGGAAAGTTGTGCCAGGCCACACCATAGCAAAGAACGAGACCATCACCAGAAGGACTATGGCAAACTCCCAGAACTGCATCGGAAAGGGCCCAGGAACAGAGACAGTAGCATTGTCCAAAAGAAGGAAATCAATAGACTTTTAAATAATGACTTGGGAACCCAGGGAGAGAATCCCAAAGAGGCAGATAATTACTGTGCCCGGTACACAGCCCTGACGAGGAATATTGAGTACATTGCTAAGTGCCTCAAAGATCACCGGACCAATAATGCCAAAGGCATCGAATGGAAGAAGGTAGCAAAGGTGATCGACAGATTCTTCATGTGGATTTTTTTCATCATGGTGTTTGCTATGAGTATTTTGATTATCGCTAAAGCATAATCTGTGAGGTCAAACAAATGCTGGATTTGGGAGTCAAAGAACATGATTTTGAATCTTGACTATGCTACTAACTACCTGTTATGGGGGACAAGTCAGTCAGCTCTCTGGGCACTGGTTTCCTCATTTGTAAATTGCAGCGACCAGGGAGCTCTGAGGAGGTAGTCTATAGTGAAAGGAGCACCAGCACCAGAATGGGAGTCATAAGACTCATGTTCCAAGCCCCAAACTCTGTCGTTTATTATGTGACCTTAAGCATATCACTGCCTCCATTTTGGGCCTCAGTTTCCTCATTTGTAAATTGAGGGGATTAGACTTCATAACAGCTAAAATTTCTTTGCGCTCTGAATGAATATTCAATGACTTCTGACTCTGAACCATTTTCATAAGCCAGATATTAAGATTTTCTCCATCATGTAATTGAGGGGTCAATATTATTTAACATACACACACACACACACACACACACACACACACACACACACACACACACACACACACGCACGCAAAGCCCTCAAACAAGGCCTAAAATAAATCAGTGTCATTTTAGATAAAAACAAAAGAAGATCTTAGACTTAAATTGTAATTATAAGCTTTTTCTCTGTTAAAGGACTTTCTGACACTTGCAAGCAAATAAAAGAGGTTTTTGGTTATATATATTTATATACACACAAATGGAAAGGAATGTGTAGAACTTTACTTCCTTTCAGGAACCCCTTGAAGACAGAGAGCTCCTCTTTTGCATGGTTTAGAATAGATAGTGCTTACCCCATGACATGTGCTCAAAAAGCATAAATTTATGTTATTTGACTTGGTAGGTGGGTGAGTCAGGATGTTTTACCAAAGGCAATAATCCTACCTGTCTACATGCAAAATTCATTTACCTACCACCCTATCCTATCCCCTTCTTTTTTCTTGGAATTCCCATGCATTCATTTTTTCTTCTGCTTGCTGGGCATATGGACAGCGAGTTGCTGATGCAGTTTAAGCAATCCTACCCAACAGTCTTAGCTTAGACAATCCAAGATTGCCAGGTGGGTCCTCCTGAACAGTAGTATCTGCTACTGCAGAACCACAGAGACCTACAGGGGAACTTGTTTCCCTCTAATACCTTACTCTTGTCGGTTTATACCCTTAGCCTAGGACAGCGACTGTCAAACTTTTTGAAGTTATAGAACCATATATATCTATCCTAAAACCCTGATCAAGTGGTAGCATTTTAATGCTATATTAAGCCCTTGATTCTCTAACAGACAAATTTAAGCTCTACCATGCTGGAAAAGGGATCCAGGTACAGGTTCAGTGATGGATTGATCATCTGTCTATTGTCTGGCAGAAAGGCTCAGGCTGGTTGTCAGATTGCCATAGTGACTCTAGAAAACAGGCTACTCTACATAAAGGGATAGCAATTTGCATTAGTGGAAGTCAGACTCATACCAATGAAATCATGGGTCCTTGTCAAAATTGTAAAAGTGTATGTGTGCACATACATATATGTGTGTATACATACATATATGTGTGTGCATATACATATATGCATATATATTATAGTATAGTGATAATAAAGCAAAAATAATACTGGTTTTTAGAAAATAATCCACAGTAGGTACTTGTGAAATGTTGATTGAAAAAAAGAAGACTGGGAAGGATTCTTGAAGATGTTATTCATAATAAAAATCATAAGGTAATAAGAAAATAAAGTTAGGGGTGGAAGTCATGGGGATTTTAATAAAATTGTCATTGTTTGTCGTCATTGTTCAGTCGTGTCTGACTCTTCGTGATCCCATCTGGGATTTTCTTGGCAAAAATACTGGAGTGGTTTGCCATTTCCTTCTCCAGCTCATTTTACAGATGAAGAAACTAAGGCAAACAGGGTTAGGTGACTTGCCCAGGGTCACACAGCTAGTAAGTGTCTAAGGCCATATTTGAGCTCAAGGTTGTCCTGATTCCAAGTCTGGTGTTCTATCTACTGCTCCACCTAGTTGCTCTGTAATAAGATTACTCTGCTTTTTACCTTGTTTCTTCTCAAGATAATGGTAAAACAAATGGAACCCATTTTTCACCTAGTACCAGTTACTTTCTGGTATTGAGCACTTTTGTACTTAGGAGGAAATATGTCACTACAGGGGACAGCTACAGGGGTGGGGAACCTGCTGCCTAAAGGCCACGCATGTTCTGTAAAATTTGGATTCAGATAAAAGGCCATCCTTAAGGACCTAGAAAGATTTGTTTTGTAAAATTTGGATTCAGTCCAAAGATTGCCCTTAAGGACCTAAATGTGCCCTTAAGACTGCAGGTATATCCCTGGTATAGATTATGGTGAAATTGGAGATAAAATACAAATTCCATTTATATAAGGTGTCCTAAAAATCCTCTGGTGATATAGTCCTTTGGAATGCCCTGAATTTCACTTTCATATTTACAAAGTGCTTTCCTCACAACTGAGTAGGCAGAGTAAGCATTATCCTTATCTTACAGAAATTTAAATAACTTGCCCATGGTCACAAAACTAGGAAGTATCTAAGCTGAGGTCAGAACCCACTTCTCTCCTACCTCTAGATCCAGCTTTGTTTTTTAACCTTTATTATTCTGTTCCTTGAAGGGAAATGATTCAGAAATAATAACCTCCCACAAACCTATTCAGGGGTGGGGAACCTGCAGCCTCCAGGTCTTGAGGCCACAGGTTCCCCACCCCCGTTTGATTGTAAGTTCCAAGAGGACATAGCTTATTTTTCTTCCTGTGACATTCCCAAAGCCCAAAAAAGTGCTCTGCCCATGGGATGAGCATTAGAAATACTTGTTGAATTAAATCAAATTTAAAATGTGAAGTCTTATCCTTTCACACACACAAAAACAGGGCTAAATCAATGGTTCCCCCCACCTCTCCTCTCCCTCTGCTAATGAAATTCACCACAGAGACTGAATGGACATCTGGGGAATTGTTGAGTTCTGGGGAACATAGATCGAAAGCCCTTGTGTAGACTGAGACGTCTGTGTTGGAGCACAAATGCTAAGCAGACGCTGAGGGCTGTAGGATAAAAAGCCTTCTGGGTTTCAGTATTACACAGACTGATCGCTTCTTTCTCAAGAGAGAAAAGTTAGAAGCTGACCTACTTGGTACATAAGCCCAAAGAACTGAATTAATTACCTTGTTTGGGTCCCTGGGGACTTGAAACAGCGATCCCCCACCGCACAGAATCTTGGCCCTACTGAGATGAAGTCCAGGCTAAAGTTCATTTGATAACCCTTGTTTTTCTAATTGTTTCAGCTAATAAGCCATGCCTGGATAGAGCGGTAATGGAAAACCTTTGAGAGTCAAAATGTAGCTAGTCAATGTCACCATCTTTCAGGAAATTCAGCCCCAGAAAGGGATTTACATCATCAAATAAATGATCTATTGAATTCTTAATGACGGGTTTTGTGTTTAGTAAGAAGGCTGTCATTGTGTCTGGACCTTCATATATAATGTAAAGTCATAAAGCATAAAGGGATTGAGATTCTCCTGTTCACATACTCTGGGACTGGGTCCCAAGATCATCAACTAGGAAGGCAGATGGCAGGAATCCAGAGTGCTCTTTGCACTTTGGAATAGGCTGCCCAGCCTCCTTGATCTGGTGTTACCAGGTGTGACCAGCACCTCCACTCCAGCAACCTGGGGAGGTGCTGTTGTTCCAAAAATCCCTGTTGCGTTCTAGAATCCACAGGTCAAGGGTATCTAGAGCTGGAAAGATCCTATAGAGACTAACTAGTTCAACTCCCTCATTTTAGAGAAAAGGAAACCAAGGCCCATTTTATTGTTGTTCAGTCATATCTGAATTTTTGTGATCCCATTTGGGGTTTTCTTAGCAAAGACACTGGAGTGGTTTGCCATTTCCTTCTCCAACTCATTTTACAGATGAAGAAACTAAGGCAAACAGGGTTAAGTGACTTGCCTAGGGTCACACAGCTAGTAAGTATCTGCAGCTAGATTTGAACACAGGAAGATGAGTCTTCCTTCCTCTAGGCCTGGCGCTATGCACTGTACCAGCTAGATGGCTCTATATTTTTATGGGGTGGCCCAAGTTCCCTTAGCACCAACTTCAACATTGGGTCAATATTCAGCTCAATCTCACAATCGCTCATTAGTGCCAACTCTATGCAGGGTGTCCTGAAAGTCTTAGTGAAGTTATAAAAGTGGAAAATACTAAGACTTTCACGACTCCTTGTATGTGCTGACTCCTGATTTGGGGGCTTCTTTCAGCTCAAAACCTACCTTTTGCAGACGGCCTTTCCTGGCGTCTCCCTCCCCAACCTCACCCTCAGTGCCATCCCTTTGAGATGACCTTCCCTCTACATTGTATAGCTCTTGTAAGTGGACATAGTTATTGGAACCCTGTCTCCCTTCTGTAGAATGTATGCCTCATGAAGGCAGGTAGGGGCTGCGTCTTTGTCATTCTTCGTGTGTCCAGCCCTTAACACAGAATAAGGCACAGGGTAAGAACTTTATAAATATTTGGTGACTATAAAGGCAAAAAAAAACCTATGAAGGAAAGAAAAGGGCAGAAGAAAGGGAGAATGAAGAGAATTCAATGTCTAAAATAGGGATGAAAGGCTTGCTGTTGTGCCATAGATACGACTCAGTGCCAGAGGCTAAGGACACAAAAATGAGAAAATAATTAGCATTTCTATTTAAGGTTTGCTAAGTAATATTATAGATATACATATATATACATATACATACACATATATACATACATATACATAGATATACACACATACACATACATATACACGTTCGTCCTTCGTTGCCGAAGAAGACCATGCCATCAGAGAAATAATGACATGACTTGCACTTGACTTTGTTTTGAGTGAGGGAGGGCTGTGCAGGTCACCAGCCTCACTTCTCCTCCAGAACCATCTGAATCCAGTGACCAGATATTCATCAGGATGACTGGAGATGACCCAAGATGAGGCAGTTGGGGTTAAGTGACTTGCCCAAGGTCAAAGAGCTAGTGAGTGTCAAGTGTCTGAGGTGAGATTTTGAACTCAGGTCCTCCTGACTCCTGCTGTGGTGCTCTATCCACTGCACCACCTAGCTGCCCAACATATACACATACACATACATATACATGTATGTTCTTATTTTATTGAAACCATTTCCTGTGATTATGGAGCTTGACTTCTATTAGAAAAGAACTGTATGTACAAATATACATTGTTGTTCAGTCATGTCTAGTTCTTCATGACCCTGTGGACCTCATCATACCAAAGCTGTTCATGTGGTTTTCTTGGCAAAAATACTGGAGTGTTTGGCATTTCCTCCTTCAGTGTACTAAGGCAAATAGGGGTTAAGTAACTCGGCCAAGGTCACACGGTTAGTAAGTGTCTGAGGCCAGATTTGAAATCAGGTCTTCCTGATCCTAGGCTCAGCACTCTATCCACTGAACCACCTAGCTGCATGTTAATACACACATGCGTGCGCGTGCACACACACAGAGTCATTGTTTGTCCTTCATTTTGAAGAGGACCCATGACATCATGGGGTGATATCTTGACTCTTGAGTGAACCAGATTTAAGTGAGGCAGAGTAGCTTGAAGTCATTGGCCTCACTCTCTCCTTCAGAGTCATTGGAATCCAGTGTCAAGACAAGTCAGGATAACTGGTAATGTCCTGTATGCAATGGATGACATGGGAGTCTTGGATATTTGACCAAACTCTAAGCACTCCATAGGCCTGCTTCAACTACCCTTATGGCCACTGGAACAGATTGTTCTCATCTACTCATTCCAATGGGAGAAGTCTTCACATGCTTTGGGTAGACATTCTCCTAATTCACCAATAGGCCTGTCAGTTATCCTCAACCTGGTTTAGCCCATCTGCCTAGATGGTTTTTACTGGAGTATGGCCGCGAGCTTCTTGAAGTCACAGATGAGACGGGTGAAGGTGGACACCAAAAGTGTATGAGTAGCCCTGAAAAGGGCTCAGCAAACCCTCACACCAGAGGTGCTAGCTCTCTGTGAGAACCTTGATATATTATAGATAAGAGATAAAGAGAAGGATACGTCTGTGTGTGTATATATATATATATATATATATATACACACATCTACCTATCAATCTCTTTATGTCTATCTATCCATCTTTCCATCCATCCATCCATATATCTCTCTCTCTCTCTCTCTCTTTCTCTCTCTATGCTACAAGGTGAAGTATGATAAGCACAAAGACAAAAACCAGAAAAGGAGGGAGAGGACTTTCTGGGAGCTGCTTAGACCTGCTCAGAAGGAGGGTGAAGGGGTCCAGGAGTTAAAGCCACCGAAACAAGGACCTGGTCACGTTCTCTTCTGCTCCCCGCCTCTTCATTTCCAGAATTAGCTGTAAGGCAAAGAACCTTATTTTTCTATTAACAGACCACAATCCTCCAAAGGAAACCGCCCCATTCCAGGTTAAATGGAACGGGCCTGTAGGCTTGAGATGTGAGTTCCCTTGCTTCTGGTAAATGGTCTTTTCCTTAAGAATTCCAAATTGTTCATCTCCAGCCTAACCCGAAATACAGGTTCCAGAAGCTGAAATGAAAGAAGCAGAGAATCCTTTCTACGTATTAATGATGACTCAGGTGTCATTCATCACAGCTTTTGTAGAAAAGGTAGAACTTAAAATCAACAAGGAGATGGAAAATTCAAAAGAGCTAAATTGTGGGCGTGTGGTCTCGTCCTCTCAGTTCCTGTTAGTTTCCCTTACCTGGTCTTGTATTTGTGGGTGGGGCACTCCACTCAGTATCTAAATAAGGTCTCAGTGGAGACCTGCCCAGGAGCAGGCCAGGCTCTCAGAAATGTGGCTCCTTCGAGATAGAGTGGCTGGACTTTTGGTCCAAGGTCCTATGTTCAGGTCCTGGGCTCTCACCTCCTTAGATTCATGACCTTAGGAGATTTGTATCAGTCAAACTCAGAGTCCTCATTTGTAAAATGGAGATAATTGGCAATCGTACTACCAACCTACACCAGGCAGCATGTTTTTGTAAGAAGTAGGCTTTTGTAAATGTTCCAACTGTAAAAATGAGTTATTGCTGTAACTGTGTGAAAGTTCTTCAGTTGGAGGAGAAGGGATGGGGGGACATTGCTTGTGGTGACTGAGACAGAGACCAGGAATAGTAACTGTAAAAGCATAAGGTTATTTAGGGACTGGAAGCTGGTTTGAACTGGTTTCTTGATTGGGGGAAAGAGGCAATATATATTGTTGCTGAAGCTCCAAGAGAATTGAGTTTGGGGAGCAGTGTGGCTAATGTAGTGGAGTTAACAGCACTTTGTCAACTCAGTCTCCCTATTACCAGCTATGGCTTATCTTGTCCATCCTTTTAACTTTAGTCCAAGGACTAGCTCTTCCAAGTAATTGTTACAGATACACTCCTAACCCACTAGTACAATAACTTTGGGACCTCTAGGTAGAGCAATAGATAGAGCTCTGGGACTGGATTCAGGAGAACCTGAGTTAGAATCCAGCCCAAGACACTCATGAGTTATGTGATCCTGGGCAAGTCACTTACCATCTGTTTGCCTCAGTTTCCTAAACTTCAAAATGGGGATAATAACAATACCTACCTCATGGTTATTGTGAGAATCAAATAAGATAATATTTGTACAGTGTTTAGCACATGGTAGAGAATATATAAATGCTGTTTCCTTTCCCATCCCTTTCTAGCTAGGTGGGATAGTAGTGGATAGAATGTTGGGCCTGAAGTCCAGAAAACCTGAGTTCAAATCCAACCTCTGATTCTTCTTACTATGTGATCCTGAGCTATTATAGTGAGGATAATAGCACCTACCTCCCAGAGTTTTTGTGAGGATCAAATGAGATCACACTTGTAGATCTCTAGCACAATGCCTGGCATATAATAGGCATTACATAAACGTTAGCTATTATTACTATCTGCACAACCCTAATATGTGCTAGCTGCTGTGGAGCAATACAAGAAGTGTAACTCATGGCCCTTGTTCTCAATGAGCTGGCAATCCCATGGGAAGGGAGAAGACAGAGTCCTATGAAACACTAAATCACAGCAGGAACAAGGTATGGTAAAGAGGGAAGGAAACAACCATTTATTAAGCACTTACTATGTACTAGGCACTGAACTAAGTGCTTTACAAATATTATGTACAACAACCCTTTGAGGTAGGGTTATTATTATTATATATTATATTATATGCATTATATATTATATATAAAATATATGTATTATATATTATGTACCACATACATAACATATATTATATATAAAAATATATCAATCATATCATAAAATATATTATATGTATTATATATTGTACATAAAATATCTTATATGTATTATGTAGTATAAAACATGTTAAATATTATTATCATATAATATTATTATCCTCATTGTACCGTAAAGGAAAATGAAGTGATTAGAGGTTAAGGGACTAGCCAAGAGACACAGAACTAGTGAGTGTCCAAGGTTGGATTTAAATTCGGGCCTTGCTGATTCCAGGCACAGCACTCTCTCCACTGTGTCACCCAGCGGAAGTATCAAATGAGTGACCTGGTAAGACTTGTAGGAGAGCAGGGTCAGGAGAGACCAGTGTGTACTGGAGGGTTCTAGGAAGGCTTCACAGGGGAGGGAAGTGCCCCAGGGGAATCTTGAAGGAAGGAAGGGTTAGAAAGACATGTGAGAAGGGGCAAGGCATTCCTAGGGGAGGGAGGGAACAGCAGAATCAAAGACATAGAAGTAGAAAGGAGCCACAGCACATTCAAGGAAGAAGTGTTAGGCCCATTTGGCACTGGAGCAAAGGGTTATAGGAGAGAGTGACAGGAGAAAAGGGCTTGTGGCCCCAGGATGAATGAATACCAGGTTTAGAGGAAAGTTTGAATTTTGTCCTGTAGATAGCAAGGTACCATTGAAGGCAATAAAGCAGGGGAGGGCCAGGAGGGCAGTAATATTTTAGGAAAATTAATCTGGAAGCCTTACATAGGATGAATGAGAAAGGGGAGAACCTAGAGGCAGGGAGACCAGTTAGGCTGTTGAACCTCTTCTATTACGTCCTAATGGACAGTGTCCAGCTCTAATTTCCCTGAACATACAGGTCTGCATAGGTACTGGGAGGAACTCATAGCCTCTATTTGGTGGAAGAGGCATTCAAGATGAGCCTGTTTTATGTGGAAGAAGTTACCAGGGGTATGCCGAGCTGTTGCTTACTGCCAAGCCTTATGATTCTGGACATCCTGAGGCAGTGTGGTACTGGTGAACCTGGGGACAGAAAGGTCTGGATTTGAATCTCAACTCAAATACCTATTAACTCTATTAGTCTGGCCTAATCACTTAAACTCTCATAGCCTCAGTTTCTCATTCATGAAATGGGAATAATAATATATGCTGTGCTTATCTCACAGGATTGTTCTGAGGGCTAAGTGATGATGGTGGTGGTGATGATGATGATGACGATGATGGTGATGATCATGATAATGGTGATGGTGATGATGATGACGATGATGATGATGGTGGTGATGATGATAATGGTGATGATGATGATAATGGTGATGATGATGGTGATGATGATGATGGTGGTGATGATGATAATGGTGATGATGATGATGATGACGATGATGATGATGATCATGATAATGGTGATGGTGATGATGATGACGATGATGATGATGGTGGTGATGATGATAATGGTGGTGATGATGATAATGGTGATGATGATGGTGATGATGATGATGGTGGTGATGATGATAATGGTGATGATGATGATGATGACGATGATGGTGATGATCATGATAATGGTGATGGTGATGGCGATGATGATGGTGATGATGATGATAGTGGTGATGATGATAATGGTGATGATGATGGTGATGATGATGATGACGATGATGGTGATGATCATGATAATGGTGATGATGATGACGATGACGATGATGGTGATGATGATGATGGTGATGGCAATGATGATGATGATGATGATGATGATGATGATGATGATGTAGTAGTGATTACTCTGGCCCCCCTTACCTGAAGGCTAGATCTCTTACATTTCAGAAGGTCATTCTGCAATGGCTTAGTTGTAGTCCAGAGGAGGTGGGGGCCTGATGTGACAAATGTTGAGAGCTATTGGCTCCTGAATACCTATGAGTGCAGCTTCAGGAATTCTTCTAACCCCAGGGTTGAGTCTTATCTGACCTACTCAAATCTGGGCATTTGTAAAGGGCTCACTAGGTCTCAGTATAGAAATAAATAGTCCCTAGGGGTCAACGAGTCCAGCCAAGTCTGGAGAGTTCATCTTCTCACAGCAATTTCATGGGGGAGGGGGAGTTGACTGGGAATGAGACCCAAAAGTTGACCATGACACAGATTACATGTATTCTTATACCTTCTCTGTGTAATGTTCATGGGTTTTGGATGTTATTTAAATCACCCTGTAGTTATTAGGGTAGGTATGACTGTGCTTCTGTTCCTTGATCAACAAAGGAGCATGTATTACCAAATGCCAGACATTTTGAGAAGTACTAGGGGAGGAGGTAGGGGAGAGACAAAAGTTAAACAGCCCCTGCTTTTAAGGAACTTGCATTCTATCCCAAATACACATTGGTGATCTGATTGTAAAATTTGTTCCCTGTTCACACCCTAGTATTTTTGGCAGGCCTGTCTTTGCTTCCTCAGATCTTTCTCTTTCTTTTCTTTCAAGGTCCATTAAGACCCCACATCCTTCATGAAGACTTCCCAGGTCTCTTCTGCTGGAAGTAATCCTTCCCTCCTGCTTTTCTTATAGTTCTGTACATGTTTTATCTTCCTGTTATTCAGTTGTAAGCTCTTTGAAGTCAGAGATTCTGAGTCATGAACCTTTGTATCTAGCATATAGTAGGTATTTAAATGCTGGCTAACTCTAGTTCTAGGTTGGCCTTTTAGTCAGGAAGTAATACAGCACAAATAAATGAGATGAGGGGAGGAGAGAATTTGGTACTGAAAATAAAATTGAATTAAAATTTTTTAAAAAATAAGAAGGATCTATCTTTAGGGGATGACCAAACAGCCTTCCAGAAAGAACCTTCATTACTCATTCACCCCAGGTCACTGCTGGTTGGTGCTTGAAGCAAATTTTTCTAAGATATACTTGCCTACAGAATGCTCTGCCCCCATCAACCTTTGCTGGACCTGGCCAAAATAAGGGAAGGGACTCTAGAGCAGACCTGTACAATTTCACAGTAGGTAAGAGCTAAAATTAAAATAGACTAAACTTATTCAGGCCACAGATAGGTTAGACTAGAGACAGACTGACAATGGTTGGTGGCTTGGGGTCACAAGACAAACAGAAGAGAGGACGCAATGGCAACCCTACATTTTTTGCAAGCAAGTGGCCCTTGGGCTCTATGTTGTGCAGGCCTTTCTTAGAGAGTACAGTAGAAACAGTTCCATGATAGGAGTGGCACTCCCTAGATTCTAGCCTCAGCTCTGTCTTCTAACACATGATCACATGGACGTCTCAATTACTCTCTCTGAGATTTGGTTTCTTTCATTACTGTAACATTAGGCTAATTAGGCTAACACCATTCTCATAGAGTTTCTGCATGCAGTGCTATATACCTGTGAGATATTAACATTGTTATTTTCAGGTAGCTTTCATCTCCTGTTTCTTGCCTCCTCTTTTGTGCCCTCTTCTCTGATACCCAGAATCCTCATATAGAACCATGAACTTGAGGCTAGAAATGCCAGAGAAGTTTTAAATGTCTTTATACTTAGTATGGAGTGAGAATTTGACTCATCAAGTAATACAGAATCATGGAGGTAGACGATGCCTCAGAGATTTTCCCAGATGATTGGTTGGTGCTGTTGGGTTGGTTCAGTTGCTTCCAACTCTACATAAATCACAAATAGGTCACTACCCTATTTGGGGTTTTCTTGGCAGAGATACTGAGGTGGTTTGCCATTTCCTTCTCTAGCTCACTTGACAGATGAGGAAACGGAGGCAAACAAGGTTACATGACTTGCCCAGGTTCCCACAGCTAGTAAGGATCTGAGGCAGTTTGAACTCAGGTCTTCCTGACTCCAGGGCTTGCAGTCTATTCACTGTGCCACCCAGCCACCTTCAGAAATCATACAGAATCACCAAGATGGGAGAAGTCTCATAGATCATATAGTCCCACATCTTGTTTTATAGATGAGCTAATTAAGGCCTAGAGATAGAGAGAGGATTATGGTCCCCTGCCATTGATCCTTGATCAATTGTGATATTGATGAATACAAATATGTTCCTGTACTCTTTCTAGGTATTAGATTTGCATTTTATTAAGGGCCTTCTGAAAGCAATGCTTTAATGCCAAACAGTAACTCAGATGATTGGAATCTCACATGCAAGTGCACAGGAGAGACAGAGACAGAGACAGAGAGAGAGAAAGACAGAGAGAAAGAGACAGAGAGAGAGATAGAGAGGGAGACAGGGAGAAAGAGAGTGAGAGACGGGGAGGGAGAGAGAGAGAGAGAGAATGTTTAGCTAGGTAGGCCCTTGTTGTGTTCCTCAGATCATATCATGTATGTAACTGCCCTCTTGGCCTGTACTTAGTTTGGAGGCAAACTCTGCTAACCCAAACTGTTAGGCAATGTTTACCTAGCAAGGCACTTTGTACGTTGTACATTATCAATAAATAATCCAATGAAGAAATACCACTAACTTGGACAAGTTGCTAAACCTTCATCTGAGCCTCAGTTTCCACCTCTGAAAAATGAGGATACTGAAATGGATGATTTCCAAGGTCGCTTTCAGCTCTAAAAATATTTATTCAATGAATGAGTCTATGAATGAACTTCAAAATGTTTTCTGAAGCCAGTAATTTGTCTTTGAACCACTAGGGGTCCTATGTGTTCTGTGCTCTTCCCCTGTGCCTTAATTAAGCAAGGCCAGAAACTTCAGAGAAGTCTTTCTTGGAAAGTTCTGGATCTAGCTTGGAGTAAGCGTGCAAGTCTCCTAATAGAATGACATCATAGAGCTGGAAGGGACCCTAGAGAATATCCAATCCAATTCCATCATTTTGATGGAGAAGCTGGAACCCAGACGGGGAAAGTAACTAGTCCTGAAGCCAAGCAAAAGCCAGAACCCAGTGTTCTTAGCATAACTATTTAGTATTCCATTACGAACCACAGAATAATATGACCATGAGCTATAAGTGAATTTCTTTGAACTGTAGACATGCAAAACTAGGCAGGCAGTCTGAAAGGTCTATGCAAGTCATGAGGCCAGAATCAGTGACCGTTGGGGGGTGAAAGGCCAAGTAATCTAAGTGGGTATCGAATATACCAGAATGATGATAATTAGCAGAGGGCAGAGCTATCAATTTTTGATTAGAGTACAATACAGCCTCTCTGGATCTCACTTTTCCCATCTGTATAAAGAAGGTTATGGACTAGATAACCTCTAAGATCCTTGCTATTCCTAACATTCCAAGATCCTAGTAATATAATCCTTTAATCAATCAACAAGGACCTATTTTCCCAGGTTCTACTTGGAAGAAGTAGAAGACCTCAAGCAGCTTATAACCTTTTCCTTTTCAGGTCATGAGTTTTTCAACAATCTCTCTCCTCCCAAAATTCTTTCTGTCTTTTTTTTTACACAATAATTTCTATTATGAATTTAGCTACATTCTGAACTAACATAAGCCAATAAATCAACGAACAAAATGTGAAATGAAACTGTAACTATTTATATTTAGATATTCAAATGCTAGAAGGAGCTATGATTTTTGTCAATATAAGTCACTCTCAATGTGGGACGTTCTGCCACTAAAGCAAATTGCAACCAATGTTTACTTACTAGATATGTTTGGGAATTACCTGGGATACGAAGAAATTAACTTGTCCAGGGTCACACAGATAATAAACGGTATAGGTAGGATTTGAACATAGATCTTAATAGCAAAAATAATAATAACTGACATTTATATATCACTTTAATGTTTACAAAGCATTTATAAACATTACTTCATTTGAACTTCACAACAACCCTATGAGTTAGGAATTCAGGTCATTATTCCCATTCTATAGAGGAGGAAACTGAGGCCCAGAGGAGGGGACCCTAGAGGTTATCCAAGGGAGGTTGAATGAGTTAACCAAGATCACATAGCAAGTTAGGATTACAGGCATAATTTCAACCCAGGTTTTCTCCATTTCCAGTCTATCATATTATACACTATGTCATTCTGCCTCATACATTTTGATGAAAAGAGGACATATGTGTGTGTGCAATATAAATTCTTTTTTAAAGAAACAATGACCATTCATTTCTTCTTTCTTCTCTTTTCACCTATTTTTTGTTTGTACTTATAAAACTTTATTAATGTTATTTTTTAAAAAATCATAGTCAATGCACATATCTAATCGTTTTACCTTCTTTTTGTATCACTTGTATAATTTTTTTACCATATTTCTTTGTATTCATTGAATTTGTCATGTTTATGTGTGATCATATTTCATGATGTTGATATACTCAGCTCTTCCCTCATTGTTGGATATAAAGGTAGTTTCCAGTTTTTCGTTATTAAAAATTAAGCAGGCTGGGTATTGTGGCAGCTGCCAGGAAGGCTAAGACTGGTGGATCTCTTTAGCTCTGCAGTTCTAAGCTGCTGTGGGCTATGCTGAGTGAGTGTCCACACTAAGTTCTACATCAGTGTTGTGAATTCCCAAGAGCAGAGGGCTACCAAGTCATCTAAGGAAGGGGCAAACCAGTCCAATTTGGAGAAAAGAAGCAGGTCAAAGTTTCAGTGCCATTCAGTAGGGTGATGGAGCCCATGAGTAAACCCTATACTGCTATCCCAGAAAAGAGAGGGAAACCCAGTCAAGAAAGTGAGAAAGAAAGAAAGAAAAGAAAGGAGAAAGGAAAGAAAGAAAAAGAAAGGAAGGAAGAAATAAAAAAGGGAGGGAGGAAGGAAAGAGGGAGGGAAAGAAGGAAGAAGGGAAGGAACAAAGGATGATGGAAAGGAAAGAAGAAGGGAGATAGGAAGAAAAGAAGGAAGGAAAGAGGGAGTGGGAGGAGGGGAGAGAGAGAAGAAAAGGAAGGGAAGAAGGGAGGGAAGGAAGAGGAAGAAGAGGAAAGTAGGAAGGAGGAAGAAGGAATGGAAGGACAAAGGGAGAGAAGTATTATCAATATTTTTGTTTCCGGGAAGTTTTTATTTCATTTGGCTTTTCACTTGCAGTTCCAGCATCCACAACATGCAAGGATAGGATAGTCATTTCGTTTTTTCCCTCTCCCAAGTATGAGTATACAATGAAATGTCAGATGACAATCAGTGTTTACCATGGTCTTTCTTTTGTCCTGTCCAGGATGAAATCATATGTATAGCACCCACTCAAGAGTATCTGCTATTCATCAGTCAGACCTGACCTTGACCATTGTTTGTTAGCCCAAGACTTGGTCTTTGTCCTCCACACTTTGGCAGTAGAAATAAAACATGTCCCTTGTCCATCGGATTTAGAGTTGAAATGAAGTTTGGAGGTCATCTAGGATCATAGGATCATAGATCTAGAGCTGAAAGGGACATCAGTGGCCATTTTGTAGATGAGGAAACAAGTTCAGAGCGGTTAAATGATTCACTTGCCTAAGGTCCCACAGAGCCAAGGCTCAAATTCAAGTCTTCTGACTTTCAAATCTAGTCTTCTTTTTACTCAACTTACTTTTACTTTTTTTTTTTTTTTTACTTTTTACTTTTTATTGTGTCTACTGTAAGCTCCTGGAGAGGACTGTGTTTTCATTTATGTTTCACTTTTCTCCCATTGCTATCCACAAAAGTTCTTCAATACTCTTCAGGACATAGAGGTGCCCCTGAACTCTTAGCATCTATGCCCTTAGAGCATCCACTTTGGAAGAACCACTTAAACCTAAAAACTTTTAAGTTTGGATCTGGTGATTAACTATTGTCCAAGCACTGGCCTAGAAGAGGCCACCACCATTGGCTACCCCTATTTACTATGATGATTCTCTAGGACCTGAAGAAGTTGTAATCCCTTTGATGGAAGGGATTCTCACACCAGTGAAACCAGAAATCAATTAGGAGATTAAAGTACTTACCAGTTTCTGTACCTTTCATGCTGCCTAACACCTCTCTGTTGACCTAATAAACAAAGTAAGGAAATAGATATGATTAGTGTTACAGGTATTTATTGATTTTTCCGTTGTCCTGTCTCTAGTTTTGTTGAAATAGGAGATGGTGTGGAGTAGTGGAGAGATCACTGATCTTGGAGCCTCTAACTAGAGCCCTGGGACCTGAGTTTCAGCCTTACAGCATACTACCTGGGCAATCCTGGTCAGGTCATTTAAACTCAAGGGTTCTTAATGTGGACGTCTATGAGGTTTTCTCTCTCCCTATACATGCATAAGATATATACACACACATGTATTGTGTGCATGTATACATGCACGTATACATGTGTGTATAAACACATGTATACATGCACGTATACATGTGTGTATAAACACATGTATACATGCATACACATAGGTTCACACACATACATATGTGTATATATGTAAATATATTTTTAATTTCAATGTAATTGATTACCTTTGTAATAAGTGATAGAGTACAAACTCTGGGAACCCCCTTGAACTGAGTTTTCCCACTTAATGTGATGTTCTAAGGCCATAAACCTTTCACTATCACTTTGTTCAATTGCCTCTGGCTACCTCCCATCCTTGATTCTATCAAAATGGAGGCTTAAGGTGGGAAGTATAGTGGGGGAGCCACCCAGAGGTATTTAGAAACTTTGCTTTGGAGGTCATGAAAAGCAAGCAAACTTGCATAGTAATAGTTATACTTAAATCTATTAATTTCAGTGCATGTAGTATCATAACCCTGTTTCAATCTCTTTTCCAAAATCTCCATAAGGATTCTTTGCTCATTCATTCTCATTTAGTTTTCATCATATGCTCGTGATTAGTGTATATTCCAGCGTTCAAGTTCTGCTTTCCAAAAAAATTATTGTTTCATAAAAGTCTTTCTAGAGCTCTTTGTATTATTCATATACATTAGTCCTAATTGTATCATATATCTGTTGAATTAACGTACAATTTATTTAATCAGTCCCTTATTATTGGATGTATATGTTTCTTCTTTCTCTTCTGCTAACTCTCCCTTTCAAACTTTGGATTATTTTTCCTTTTTGATAACAGTTTCAGGTTATAGTCCCAATAACAGAATTATTGTGCCAAAAAGTGTGATTATTTTTGTGACTTTTACCATACTGCCAGATTGCTCTCCAAAAAGATCCTACACATTTGCAATTCCACCAAAAATGAATGAATGTATTTCAAATGTATGGTCTTAAGCAAATCACTTAACCACTCTCTGACTCAGTTTCCTCATCTGTAAAACAGTGGGGTTGGACTTCTAGAACTTCCAAGCTCTTCTCCCACTCTAAAGCTATGAGTCTATGAATTTTCTTTCAGCTTTGATATTTACTAGCTGAGTGACCAATGGGAAATCAATGAACTTCTCTGAACCTCACTCCGATTCCTTGTTTATAAAATGAAGCAAATAGTACATGGTCTTGTGATGAGTAAAACTCTATGGAAATAAGCTAGAATTTCAGGTCTGTTCCGATGCATGAATATTTCCCTGATCCTTTGGCCAGTAGAAATCTTTATTTATTTTTTTTTATTTTTATTTTTTTTTCTTAATGTTTTACAATCACTGCCATACAATTGAGATTTTATCCCCCCCACACCTACTCCCCACTACCCCCCTCCCTCCCCACGACTGCATACAATTCTGTATGGGTTCTACATATGCCAGTAGAAATCTTGACCTGGGGATGAGTGATAAAAGCACTTTTGGTCTCTCCCATGCACATAGAATATTCTAATTTGTAGAACAATTATTTGCATCTTTTTCTTATCTTCTCCACTTGTAGTAGTTGTAATCCAGTTGTAATTTCTACATTTCCAAGCATCACAAAGAGCAGATATTTAATATATTAGATGGATTAAGCATCTTTCTTTCCCTCTTCTGGCAAACTAGAGCCTCCCATTCTTTATAGGGGGGAGTAGGGCAAGTGATGCTCCGTCTCTTGATTTTGGGCATTTTCACTGTTGCCCTCCATGCTTGAACTCTCTCCCTCCTCATCGATACCTGCTTCAAGTCTCAATATAATTCCCCCCCTCTGCAAGAAGCCTTTCCAGTCATTTGTTGTCTTAGCATCCTCCCTCCTTCCAGTCTATCCTGTCTCTGCCTTGCTTATACATAGTTGTTTTCTTGTTGTCAGACTATGAGCTCCTTCCAAGGAAGGACTATCTTTTTTTTTTTTTTTTTGCCTTCAGAAAGTCTTTTTTTTTTTTTTATTTTGTAATGTTTAACAATCACTGCCATACAATTGCGATTTTATCCCTCCCCACCTACTCCCTACTACCCCCCTCCCTCCCCACGACTGCATACAATTCTGTATAGATTCTACATATACTTTCCTATTGAGTATATTTTCACTATAGTCATGCTATGTAGTCAGACTAAGATAAATGAAAGAAATCGTATAACAAATCAGAACAAGATACACAAACACATACACATACACAAACATGATCTGCTACAATATGTGAGTGACTTCCATATTTCTCTCTCTGAGTGTGGCAGGCATTTTGCCTTGAGATCCTCCATTGGGATTTTTTTTTTTTTTTGGTAAGAAGTTCTTGTGTTATTACAAAAATCTAAGTCTACCAGAAAAAACTCTCACACACTGTGGTTGTTGCTGTGCATAAAGTTCTCCTGGTTCTGCTCCTTTCACTCAGCATCAGGTCATATAAGTGGAAGGACTATCTTTTACTTTTCTTTATATCCCCAAATCTTGGGTTAGTACCCAGAGCATAGTAGGAGAACAGAAATCTATTAAGGCATTTACTAAGTACCTACTATGTCCTAGACACTTAGCTATTTGCTTTTAAAATTATTTTCTCATTTGATCCTCACAACAACCCTGGGAGATAGATGTTATCATTATGGACATTATACAGTTGAGGAAACTGAGGCAGACAGAGGTTAAATGACTTGCCCAAGGTCACATAACTAGTATGTGTCTGAGGTTATATTTGCACTCAGGTCTTCCTGACTCCAAGCGCAGTATTCTACCCATTTCCATTGCAGCACCAAGCTTCCCCTTTTTGTTGATTTGACTTCTCAAAAAACCATCTCTCAGACTAGGAGATCTTCCTGTACTAATCCTCCTGGGTGCCATGGTGCACAGACATCCCCATTCTTCTTTGCCATTTGTACCTGTTCCTTGAGCCAATGGCTTGTCTTTGTATCTAATTTGTTTCCTGGCTATGTGCCTCTTTCCACTTCAATTGTAAGTCATCCATACCATGCTTTCCTCTTCAGTGCTCACATTTAATTAAGGAAACACAGGGCTGCCCTAGGGGCCCTTTGCCCACCCAGCTGAGCTAGGAAAACCCATAGTATTGAGAGAAAGTGGAGGGGCCCAAAGTAAGTAGTAGAGAGGCAAATTGATAAAAATAATACGGAAAGAAGATGGATAGTTTCTCCAGGCTGATTAAGTTGGTATTTCTTTCCCTATTAGTACTGTGGAGTTGTATGTTTCTAATTTTCCAGACCATGCCTTTGACTTATTGGCCCTATTACTTCAGATTGCAGAGGTGACCAGAATCTGTGCTTGCACTCTCCTCTTTGTTTCCTTAGAACGGACCCTGCTTCAGGCCAAACATCTCAGCCTTTGCTTCCACAGCCTGAAGATGTAACTAGAAGTGAGGCATCTATCTGAGGAGATAGTTGCCTTACTGGCAACCCTGGCCTTGATTCCAGGTGTTTTTTGGGTGCACAGCAACCCCACCTTAGGTAACTCTTCTTTAGGTGGAGAGAAATCTATGTTCAATCCATCTTGGATAGATGGGTGACTTAATTTGGGCACCTCCTAGGAAATACTTGATCACCTTTAATGAATGGTTCCACCCCTGCCACTCCTGGGAGTTGAGCAGCACCCCCACTGTGACCTTGAACAAGGAGTAATTGAAACTCCACCTTCCGTGACTGAGCACACAGCCCTTGTTCCAGTTCTTTAAAAGAAAATGATCTATTTCCTCCTTGGGCATTTATAGAGAGCACACAGGCTGATTATTACAGCTGTCGGTGCAGATGGAGCCTCATCTTTCGTTAGAGTGGATTTTACGTGGTGAGAGGGCAGAGGAACTATGAACCTGTATAAGGAAAGCCTAGTGAAAGGGTTCTGCCTCTCCAAAAAGAACTACACCTGCTCTGCACCTTACAGTGTTGGAGAGTTGTCTGAAGGCACCGAGAAGTTCAATCACTTGTCTGGAGTCATATAGAGGACCAGCCAGGTGTAGGCCCTGGAGTCAGGGTGACTCAAAAAGATGAGTTCAAACCTGACCTCAGATACTTACTCACTGTGAGACCCTGGGCAAGTCACTTAACTGTGTTTGCCTCAACATCTTCATCTGTAAAACCAGCTGGAGAGGAAATGGTAAAGCATTCCAGTATCTCTGCCAAGAAAACCCCAAACAAGGTTATGAAGAACCAGACATGGCTGAACAACAAGAAAGAGTCATATAGCCAGTGTTTGTCCAAAGTATGAGATGAATACAGGTCTTCCTGACTTATGGGCCTACTTTCTCTTTACAATGCCACAAGCCACATCTTGGATGGATAATGGACCATTAAGTAGAGTCTGAAAAGTCTATTAACCTCTTCACTGGGCTCAGACAGCTCAGAATGCCCAATTTATATGAAGAAAAGAATGTGAAGGTCACAGAATATCAGAATCATAGAATCTCAGAGCCAAGAGGGGCCTTGGTTAACATTTACTCCAAGGCTGAAGGCCTTACGCTCATAGAAAATCTGGAGATAGCCCACAGTAGGGAAGGGAACAGTCTTAACCCATATATTTTTGCTTGGCTCATTTTCAATCCTCCAGATGTGGTCCCTCTTCTGAAGGCCCACTTATGTTAAGAAGGTGAGAAAGGCAAATGATTTCTCTCACCTCCAAAATAGAATCATCCCAGATCTCTAGGGAAATTCTGGCAAAGGAATTCTGCTTACCAATCAGCAAGTAGTTATTAAGTGCTTACCTAGGTACCAGGCATTAAGCTAGGTGCTCAAGGTAAAAAACCAGAAAATGAAACAGGCCGTGTCCTCAGGTTGCTTACAACAACCTATCAGAGAAAACATGTAGACATTTAAGTTAACAAATATTTCTTTAACTCATACTATGTGCCAGCAGGCATCATAAGTAGATTCAAAATATAAACATGGTAAATGCAAGGTACTTTTGAAGGGACGGGGTATGTAGCAGCTGTAGGGGAGAGCGAATAGCTCAGAAATGGCCTCATGTAGGACATGGAACTTGAATTAAACTTGGAAAGAAATGAACGATTCAAAGAATCAGCTAAATATCATGGTGGAGAGAGCACTGCCCTTGGAGTCTGCATGGCCACTGTCTCCGATATTTACCAGGGATGTTGCCTTGGTCGTCATTTACTTTCACTGACCCTTAGTTTCCTCCTCTGTAAAATGGGGATAATAAAACCCCTACCTCACAGGGTTGTAATCCTAGGATTGAATGAGATAATAGGCATAAAGTGTTTTGCAAATCTTAATTTTGTTTTTAGTTGTTTTTCAGTCTGTCTGACTTTTGTGATTTGCTTTGGGGTTGTCTTGGCAATGATCTTCTCCCACTCATTTTACAGATGAGGAAGATGAGGAAAATGGGATTAAGTGATTTACCCAAGGTCACACAGCTAGTAAATGTCAGACTGAATTTGAACCCAGGTCTTCCTGACTTTGGGTCTGGTGCACTATCCACTTTGCCCCCTAGCTAGGTGCCTGCCATTATTGTCATTAATGTCATAATTGGGATGTTTGCTTTTTAGTCCAATCTCATCTATATACCAATGAGGGAATCAAAGCTCAGGCAGAGGAAATAACTTGCCCAAGGTCACAAAGGTACTGTAGGATCACAAAATCCTGGTGTTCGAAAGCACCTTAGAAGATAGCTAATCCAGCCTGAACCACAACCACCACAGCATTCCTGATTGGTAGCCAGCCAGCTTTGGCTTAATGACCTGAGGTGTGGAAGAATTTGCTACCCTGAATCAGGGGTGGGGAACCTGTGACCTCAAGGGCACATGTGGCCCTCTAGGTCCTTAAGTGTGGTCTTTGGACTGAGTCCAAGATTTACACAACAAATCCTTTCACTGAAGGGATTTGTTCTGTAAAGTTTAGATTCAGTAAATACAATCTATTCTGGGAGAGGTGTTTGGGTTAGAAAATTATTTTTCTATTTGTCTCTTCTTACCTTCTACCGATTGCTCCCATTTCTTCTCCCTTGAACTAATTAGAAGCAAGTCTAGTTCATCTTCCATGTTACAGCTTTTAACATACTCAAGGACTATTATTTTATTGGAGCAGCTAGGTGGAGGAGTGGATAGAACTCAGGGCCTAGAGTCAGGAAGATCTGAGTTCAAATTTGGCCTTGGACACTTAATAGTTACATGACCCTGGGCAAGTCCCTTAACCTTGTTTACCTTGGTTTCCTCATCTGTAAAATGAGCTAGAGAAGGAAATGGCAAACCACTCCAGTATTTCTGCCAAGAAAACCCCAAATGGGGTCATGAAAAGTTGGACATGATTGAAAGAAATGAATAATAAAACTGTTTTATTCCTTCCCCTCCCCCCCCCAATTCCTCCAAGCTAAACATCCACACAGTTCCCCAGCTAATTAGTTAACATGTATAATGCAAGTAGGAAGCAATCGGATGGCATACTGCCTCACCCCTAATGCCTACAAAGCAGATGATCTCCTCCCATAACCCAGCCCTGTCTCATATCAGCAACAATGGATCACTGGCTCTCCACTCCCTCTGGGACTGTGTCCCAGGGTCTCTTCTCATAGGTAGGTTATATCCCAGGATTTCTCTTCCTACTGGAAGAGAAGTGTGCTCAATTACCTCTTCTGATATTTTCAGATTGGAAATGGGAGAGCTGATTTAAGAGGAGCATGCTTAGTTCTACATGCCCCACATACTGTTTCATATTGCTTGTTCGAGGCATCAAAATTGCTAGTTTTTTTGTAGTATTTATTGTATAGGCTTTCTTGAAAAGGAAATTTATTGCTGTATATTTTGAATCCTCTCATGTTCTGCTGTGCACATGGCAATGCATTTTTTTCTCACTTTACATTATTTTAGTGTTAGTATTTAAGTTTGCTCCTTCTTCCTTTCTTATTTTGTTTTTTAGTTTAAAATAAAATAAAAAAGAAAAGAGTAGAGAGCAAAAAAAAGTAAGAAAAGATGGACAGCTCAACACAATGCTTAAAATTTATTATATATGGCTTTCTTGAAATGGAAATTTATGGCAGTATATTTTGAATCCTCTCTTACATTCTGCTGTGCACGTGGCAATGCTTTTCATTTTTTCTTATTTTGATTTAAGTTTCAATACTTAAGTTTATGTTTCTTTTTCTATTGTGTGTTTAAGTTTTAGTATTTGACTGGAAGAAAAAAAGAAAAAATGCGAGCTATGGCTCTGTACGAGTTAATCTTTTCTAGAACCTTAAAGATAAGTCAAGAATCCTTGCTGCAGCATTTCCAACAAGTCATCCTCCAGCAACTGAGAATCTATTATTTCCTCATAGAGTCTTTCCTACTTCTAAACAGTTCTTGTTATTTGCTGTTCAGTCATGTCCAACTCTATGGAGTTAATTTTACAGATGAGGAAACTGAGGCAAACAGGGTTAAGTGACTTGTCCAGGGTCACACAGCTAGTAAGTATCCAAGGCCAGATTTGAACTCAGGAAGCTGAGTTTTCCTGACTTCAAGTCCAATACTCCATCTGCTGTGCCCCCTAGCTGCCCCTAAATAGCTCTAATGATTAGGACATTTTTCTTAATATGGAATAAAAATTCTACTTTCTTCAACTTCCACACTTTCTGCCCTCTGGTGCTGTGCAGAACCAGTCTCATCCCTCTTTTGTGTGAAAACCCTTCAAATACAATTAGCTTGTCCTAAGTCCTTTCCTTCTAAATTAATTCCTTCAACACATCCTTGTATAAGCTAGTTTATTGATGTCTTTCCAATTGCCAAGTAACAGGAAGGGTAGAGTCAGTGCAGAAATTTGGATTTGAGAGCAGCATAGTTTAAGAAAATAATGTTCTCTTGGGTTGATGGTGCTTTTCTGCAAGGAGACACTGAGCTTTGGGAAATCCTCAGATAAGAAAGGTGTAATAGTGAAAGCAGGAAACTGAAAACAAATGCCCTTTGACCCAAATGTACTACTTAGTAGGCTTCTACCCCAAAGGAAACAAGGAAAGAGGAAAATTACCTATAGCTACAAAAAAGTTTATAATGTACAAGGTACATTTTAAGATATTAATTATATATACTATACTATATTGATTACATAAAATATTTATAATGTATAAGGTATAAAATAATTTATAATAAAATCATAATATATACCATCTTTTGGGGGCAGTCAAAAATTGGACACTAAAGGTACACCCACTGAACATAATGGGATATTATTATGCCAGAAGAACTGACAAAATGAACAATTTCAGAAGAAATTGGAAAAACCTTTTATGAAGTAAGGCAAAGTAAGCAGAATGAGATCAATGTACACAATGATGACATTATTTTAAAAAAAAAAAACTTTGAAAGACTTTGGAATTCTGATCAATGCCCTGATAAACCAAAATAATGAAGATAATGATAATAATGAAGATAAAACACACCACTCACCTCTTGACAGGCAGAGACATTCATTTTCAAACAAGATTAATGTAGGAATTTGTTTTGGATATATATATGTACATATATATATGAATTTGTTGTAATTGTTAAAATTTGCTTAATGTATTAAAAGGGAGTAATTAATTATTCATTTAAAATGCTTGTTGAAAAATTTTTTGAATTTTTAAAAAACTAATTAGACTTTAGATTAGGATAAATTTTGAAATACTTCCTTAACATTTCTAAAAGACAGAGCAAAGGAGTAAGGGGAGGAACGATACCTTAGCCTGCTGCCATAAATAGAAATGGAAAGAACGCAAGAAGGAAGTTGAACTCTGAGTAATGAAGAAACCAGTAAAGATCTTAGAAAAGAGATAATGAAACAGACACCATCTCTCATGGCCGAGAGGTAAGGAACACCAGGACGCACCTAGTGTCTGCACTGGATATTTTCATTTAATTGATTTTTTAATCATAAGAGAGGGTTCAAACTGGTTAGAAATTATGGAAAGAAAACATTTTCTTTATAAATAGAAAAAGAACTATAAAACATGTCATTTCTTCATAGACATTGTGTTGGATATCAATAAAGAGAGCAAAATTGGAGGCCCTCAATGTGACATGACTAACCAGTGCAAAAACTCTTCTGGGCAAATATTCTAGGATCCCTACCGCAAACAACTAGAGGAATGTATCAGGAATAAAACACTAACAGGAACTCAGTGGGGATAGACACATGAACAATTCACCAGTGTCCCCGTGATAGAGTAGGTTAACACTTGCACCAGAAGTCAGGAAGACCTGAGTTCGAATCTTGCTTTATATACTTTTTGGCCTTGGGTTTGACCTCTTGCATCCCCAGTTACTTCATCTGTAAAATAAGGATAATCACAAGACCTACTTCATAGAGTAGTTGTGAGGACCATGTGGGATAACGTGTAAAGTAACAAACCTTAAAATACAATCTAAATGCCAGGGATGATTATTATTTTAAAAGCTAGGATGGTCTAAGATCATTTTAAACTAAGATCATTTTTACTAAGATCTTTTTTTTGATCTGATAAGAAATGGTCAATTAAGACTTAATGGTGCTATCAAAAAAAAAAAAGACCCTTGGACAAGGTAGAGAAGGGCAGGCTAGAATGTATGGGGGAAATCTTAATTTCCATTCCTATTTCACACCCTTATTTTCTCTTTCCTTCTGCAGGACCAGGCTGAAGTCTAAAAGGGTATGAGTATAGTGCCCCACCTAGTTCATCTTTGGCACCTAGAGTGTTTTACTCGTGCAATTTATAATTTTAAAAAATTCCTCTGTTCTCTTGTTTTTTTTTTCTCAGATAAAAACCAAGAGACTCAGCCTTCTGGGAATGGCAGGCACCTGGAAGTTCATTTTGTCCTTAGATGTCTACTCCTTTGTTGACCTTGCTCTGGGTTTTGGCTTTGGTTTCTATAGCTTCCTCCAAGGTACATAAAGTTATGGGCTGTATGCCTCTTGGGGGGTGAACCTGGAAAACATTGATTGCATTGTTTCCTATCTATCCATGCTGCATCAAAGTCAAATTGGGGGCATCACCTTCCTGATTCAGGTACTCTGGACTCCTCTGTTCAGCCCCTCTTTGCTTGAAGAGTTAAATGTGTTCTGTAGATATTGACTCTGAGAAAGAATGATTTGAGAGGGAAGAAAGTGAGTACTTTCCCCATTAATAATGGTGAGTATGATGATAATAACAGCAATTCATGTTTCTGTAGTAACTCAAGGTTTACAAAATACTTTGCTTACAATAATTCAGTTCAATTCAACCAGTTTTTATTAAGTGCCTATCATATGTCCTACTTTGTGCTAGGTGCCAGGAATGTACAGGCAAAAATGAAACTGACTTTACCCTGAAGGTGCTGGCATTCTGCTGAAGGGATATGATATGTATGCAGATGTATTAATACGAAGTATACACAAAAGCAATATGGGAGTGCGATGGGGTGGAGATGGTGCTAACAGCTTGAGGGGATGAGGGAAGGCCTTGTGACAGAAGGAAGGTCCCTCAGCTGACCCTTAAGGAAATGAAGAGGTAGAAGCAAGAATAGATGATGGGGTTGTGAGACCTGGAACCCTAAAAGGAAAAGACCATGTGTTTGGGACCTGGACCCCTAAAAGCCTCTGAACTTTCCCACACCTGTGTTTCTCCTGAGGCATCTGGTCCCTCACAGTCTACCTAGATACTTAGTAATCTTAACTACCCTTTCACTGTGGCTCTCCAATCACTTAACTCCTTTCGTTGTCTGAACCTGGACTTCTCCAGTCTATTTACCACTCCTTGATCACATCCAGATCTTCTCACTTTTCTTGTATATAAGGACTAATGTTACCCCCATTAAATTTATAGATTCACTACGGATCTCTCCCACTTCTACGGGCCACAAATAAACCTTGCTACTTTGACTGAAAGAAGGTTTGTGTGGTTGAATTCTTTCTTTCTTTATTTTTATTAATTTATTTGTTTTCGGTTTTCTACAATCACTTCCATAAGTCTTAGATTTTCTCCCCCTCCCTGTTGCCTCTGTCCCTGAGACAGCATGCAGTCTTATGTGGGTTCTACACATACATTCTTATTAAACACATTTTCACATTTAGTCATGTTGCATAGACGAATTAAGATGAATGGGAAAAACCAAACCAAACCAAAACATAATGCAGGAGAAAATATTCTTCTTCATTCTGCGATCCAATTCCATAGCTCTTTCTCTGGATGTGGAAGGCGTTTTGCCTCGAGTCCATTGGGAATATTTTAGGTCCTTGCATTGCTGTGAAAGGCTAAGTCTACCAGAAAAATTCCTCACACACTGTGGTTATTACTGTATACAAAGTTCTCCTGGTTCTGCTCCTTTCACTCAGCATCAATTCATGTAAGTCCTTCCAGACCTCTCTGAAGTCTTTTTTTTTGTTTGTTAATTGACTTATTTGTTTCTAGTTTTCTACAATCACTTCCATATCTTAGATTTTTTCCCCCTCCTTCCCACTCCTTCCCTTCTCCCTTCCCACTCACTTCCTGAGACAGTGTGCAATCTTATATAGTACATTCAATACGTACATTCTTATTAAATACATTTTCACTTTAGTCATGCTTCATAGAAGAATTAAAATGAATGGGAGAAAACATGAAAACAAAACAAAACATAACACAAGAGAATATGGTCTGCTTCATTTTGGGATCCAGTTCCATAGTTCTTTCTCAGTGAGCTTTTGAATCTCCTTTTCCATTTGGCTAATTCTGCTTTTGAAAGCATTCTTCTCCTCATTGGCTTTTTGAACCTCTTTTGCCAATTGAGTTAGCCTATATTTCAAGGTGTTAATTTCTTCAACATTTTTTTGGGTCTCCTTTAGCAGGGAGCTGATCTGCTTTGCATGCTTTTCTTTCATCTCTCTCATTTCTCTTCCCAGTTTTTCCTCCACCTCTCTAACTTGATTTTCAAAATTCTTTTTGAGCTCTTCCATGGCCTGAGCCCATTGGGTGGGCTGGGACACAGAAGCCTTGATTTCTGTGTCTTTGCCTGATGGTAAGCATTGTTCTTCCTCATCAGAAAGGAAGGGAGGAAATGCCTATTCTCCAAGAAAGTAGCCTTCAATAGTCTTATTTCTTTTCCCTTTTCTGGGCATTTTCCCAGCCAGTGGCTTGACCTCTGAATATTCTCCTCACACCCACCTTGCCTCCTGATCCTCCCAGCCATCGTTTGGGGACTGAGATTCAAATGCTGCTTCCCGCCTTAGGGCTTTTGGCGGGGGCAGGGCTGCTATTCAGTGTGAGATTAAGTTCAAGTGGTCAGGTCTGGGCAGGGCCACCTCTCAGGCTCAGTTCCCTCAGGGGGTTTATGCACAGACCTTCCACAATGGATCCAGGCTCCCGCCAGCTTGGGGAGCCCCTGTCTGCAGCCGCCTCTCAGCTTCTAGCTCCCGGGGGGGCCCGAATCATGGGGGCACCCCACTTCCCTCTAGACCCGCCAAAGAGACTCTCTCACCGACCCCTGTCACCTGTGGGCGGAGGGACTTGTGCTGCCGCTGGAGATCCCGTCCCTGAAGCCTGCTCGGGTCTGTTTCTCTTGGTGCCTTGGCCGCATCAGGTCTGGGCTGGGCTGGGCTCTGCGTCTGCCCATAGTTCTTTCTCTGGATGTGGAAGACATTTTGCCTCAAGAATCCATTGGGAATTTTTTAGGTCCTTGCATTACTGTGAAGGTCTAAGTCTGTGGTTGTTGCTGTGTACAAAGTTCTCCTGGTTCTGCTCATTTCACTCAGCATTAGTTCATATAAGTCTTTCCAGGCTTCTTTGAAGTCTTCCTGTTCATCATTTCTTATAGCAATTGATGGGCATTTCCTTGATTTTCAGCTTTTGGCCACTACAAAGAGAGCTGCTATAAATATTTTTGTATATGTGGGATCATTTCCCATTTTTATGATCTCTTTGGGATACAGTCCTAGAAGAGATATTGCTGGGTCAAAGGGTATGCATATGACAATCTATTTTACAGCTGAGGAAACAGAGGTTTAGCAACTCGTCTAAGGTCACACAGCTATTGTCTGAGGCTGTATTAGCACTTAGGTCTTCCTGACTCCAGGCCCTATTCTCCTATCTGCTGTGTCACCAGATGCTACCAGATGAGGAAATGGAGGCATAGAATGATGAAAGTGACCTGCTCATGGCCAGGTCCCATTTAGTAACACAGCTCTTTTATTGTTCAGTCTTTTAGTTGTGTCTGACTCTTCACAACCCCAAGGACGTTGTTCATGGGGTTTTCTTGGTAAAGAGTGGTTTTCTAGTTCCTTCTCCAATGCGTCCCCATTTAACAGATAGGGAACCAAGGCAAACAGGGCTGAAATGGCTTGCCCAGGGTCACACAGCTAGGATCTGAAACTGGATTTGAATTCAGATCTGGTGCTCTATCCACTGTGCTTCCTAGCTGCCCTTATTACTCTTTTAGTAATTCAAATCACATCCAATGTCCTTAATTCAATATATCCTGATGAAGGAAAATAGACTTCTCCCCTCAGTCCAAAAGGATAGCACTGACTTGACACCACCCAAGAGTCCTCAAAGATTGCAACTGTGTCACATACATTCGAAAGAGGAAAAATAGAAGTAAAAGGAAGTTTAATAGCTTGCCTGTGGTTAATGAGCAGAAATGAATGTTGGAACATAACTCCAAATGTGCAACATCTGGATTGTTAGATTAACCACTGACAGCTCTCCCTTATTAGTAGAGAGGAAGAAGTGCGTGGGAACAGAAAACAGAAAATAAACCAACTGCCTAATAGCACTTTGGGATCTTTCTTCTGAATTTCTCTGTCTCTCTCTGTCTTTCTCCATCTCTCTCTCTGTCTCTCCCCTTCCCTCTTTATCTTTCTCCCTCTTCTTTCTCTTTCTTCCCTTCCCTTCCCTCCTTTCCTTCTCTCTCTCTCTCTCTCTCTCTCTCTCTCTCTCTCTCTCTCTCTCTCTCTCTCTCTCTCTCTCTCTCTCGTGCTCTCTCTCCTTTGTGATAAATGATTCCAGAAGTATGGTCACCTCAGACCTTAGATGGCTTGCTTTCATTTCAACAGTTTAGAATTGACTTGAACCCTGAGTGTAGAGTAGAAATAAAAGGTGTATTTACTAGGACCTGGGGAACCAGCAGTCCTGCTCCAAGGCTCTAAATCTGTTGTCATGAAATAGGAGCTAGGAGACAGGGGAAGGGATCAGTGGTTATTAACAAGAATTAACCTATATGTGGAAATTAAGAAAAATATCAAGTGTACATATGGCTAGGAAAGGAACTGGCTGGTAATGAAGCTAATGATAGAATATGAGATAAAATGAGTCAAAATGAAGATCAAATGACATAATATGTATTAAGCTCTTTTCAAACCATAAAGATCTATATAAACATGAGCTATTATCATTATGTAGAAAAAATGAGAGCCACCAGATAAACAGATATACTTGGACCTTCACAAGAAAATCTCTTGAGAATGATATTCATTCTTTATGGGGCATTCATGAAAAACACAGGAAAGAATTGTACAGGATGAGAAAGTGAGGGTAGGCTGGGATCTGGGTCAATGGAAGGAGTGCCTAGAGTGCAGAAATTACAAAAAAAAAAAACCCAACAACTCCCAAATATGAGCTACTTCTACAGGCTCTCTGAACCTGGAACCAATTAGTACCAAGACAACCTATATTCTCAACAGTGATTTATTGCTTTCTATAGAAAGGAGAGTGAGTTTCCATCCTCCCCTTAGGGCAGGTGTTCTTTGTCTCAGGTCTGAAACTTGGTTTTTTAAAAAATATTTTGATAACTTTATTTAGCATATTAGTTTCCTTTATAATCTTACAGATTTTATTTTATGTATTTAAAAATATTATTGTGAGGTGTCCACAGACTTCACCTGACTGCCAAAGGGGTCCATGGTTAAAAAAAAAAATTAAGAGTTATCACTCTGGGTGAGGTAGAAAGGACACTGAATTTGGAGTTGGACGATCTAGTCATTCAGCTCTGTCACTTACTAGCTATATGATCATCTGTCAATTAATCAGCCAACACGTATTTATGTGTGCCAGGCACTGTATTAGTCCTGAGAATACGAGTACCAAGAATGAAACAATTCCTACTTGCAACAAACTTACAGTCTAATGGGGATACAACAAGAACATAAAAAATAAATACTCAGAATAAACGTAAAGCTAACAGATACAAATATAGGCAGTCATTAAGTACAAAGTAATTTGGGATGAAGGGCTCTAGGAGTCTGGAGGATCAGGAAAAGTTTCATGCAGATGACTGAGGTAGAGGTAAGACGGGAATGCATTCATGGTGGGTAAAATGGCCAGTGCAAAGACAAGGAGCCAGGAGATGAATACGTGCAAGGAGTACAGAGATGCCCAATTTGGCCGGATCTCAGAGGGTGGGAGAGGGAGGAATGGATGGAAAGATAAGTTAGGTTGGGTTGTGTAGGACTGTAAAAGCTTTATATGAGGACTTTATATTTTATGCTAGAGGTAATAGGAATCCCCTAGAATTCATTGAGTAGGGAAGTCAGATCCTTATTTAAGGAAAGTGACTTGGGCAACAGGGTGTAAGATGGATTGGAGTGATGAGAGACTTGAGAATGGGAGACCAATAGGAAGCTGTTGTAATAATCTAGGTGGGAAGTGATAAGGGGGTTAGCTGTGGGAGTAAAGGGAAAGGGTCAGATAAAAGAGATGCTACGAAAGTAAAAATAGCAGAATTTGGCAACTAATTGGATGTGTGGAGTGTGGGACAGCTGATGATAATATCAAAGGTACAAACCTGAGCATCTGGTAGGATGGCAGTGCCTTTGACAGAAGTAGGGAAGTTGAAAAAGGGAGGTTTTGGGGAAAAGATAATAAATTCAATTTTAGACATGTTGAATTTAAGAAGTCTATGGGACATCCAGTTTGAAATGTCCAATAGTGAACTGATGATGTGGGACTGAAGTTCAGGGGAGAGAGTGTGGCTGGATATGTAGATATATGAGTCATTTCAATAGAGATAGTTAAAATCAATAATTCAAGTTAACAGTTGAATTCAGTAATTTTTCAGTCATCTCCAACTCTTTGTGTCCCCATTTGGGGTTTTCTTGGCAAAGATATCAAAGTGGTTTTTGCCATTTCCTTCTCCAGCTCATTTTACAGATGAGGAAACTGAGGTAAATAAGATTAAATGACTTGCTCAGGGTTACACAGCTAGCAAGTATTTGAGTCAAATTTGAATTTAGGAAGAGGAGTTTTCCTGATTCTAGGCCCAGTGTTATTAGATGTCTACTATGTAAAAAAAAAAAAAAAAGGCCAACCTTTCCCTCAGAAAGAAAACAAAACAATCCAGTTCTGGTTCATAAGGAGATCACAGTGTAGTGGGGGAAACAACATGTGAATAATTATGTAGAAACAAGATACAGATATATATATATATTACATATACATGTGTCGTGTGTGTGTGTGTGTATGTGTGTGTGTGATAAATTGGAGATAATCAATAGAAGGAAAGCACTAGCATTGAGTAGGATTGTGAAAGGCTTCTCAAGGAAGGCAGATTTTTAGGTGGGAGCTGAAGGAAGGCAGGAAAGCGAGGAGATAGAGATGAGGAAAGAGTGAATTCCAGACCTGGGGTAAAAAATGCCAGTGAAAATACAGAGTTAGGAGATGGAGTTTCTTGGGTGAGAAAGAGCAAGGAGGCCAGTGTCATATATTTGGAAGGGAATAAAATATAAGAAGACAGGAAAAATAGGAAAGGGTCAGGCAGGTGATGAAGGACTTTTAAAGGCAAAACACAAGATTTTATGGGAAATAGTTGGGAGCTTAATTGAATAAAGGGGTTCCATAATCAGGTGTTTACTTTTTGAAGATCAATTTGGCAGCTAAGTGGAATATGGACTGGAGTAGGGAGAGACTTAAATTAGACATAAGCGTAGAAGATTAGGCAGCTTAGATCAGAACTTGAGGGAATGTTCACAGTTGGGGACTCATATGGATGTGATATGAATAATGAGCCAATGGTTGTTCTTTGTTTTAGCAGAGGACTATGACATCAGGAGGGTGATGTCATGACTTGCAAATGAATTGGATTTAAGTGAGACAGGGCTATGCAAAATTACCAGCCATCCTGATGAGCTGAGAAAGGAGTGAAAAGGAACAGTCAGATGGGGAGGAGGAAAACCAGGAGAGAGTCACAGAAACTCAAAGAGAATAAGAGTTGTTAATGATGTCAAATGCTTTAGATCAATTGAGAAGGATTAAGACTGAGAAAAGACCAAGAGATTTGGCAATTACGAAATTACTATAACTCGCATCATGGGCAAGTCAACTAAACTCTCTGAGTCTGCTTCATTGTCTGGCAAATAATAATACTCAAACTGCTGTTTTCACTGTGATGATCAGATAAAACAACATATGTTAAATGTCAGCTATTCAAAGCCACAACTAGGGTGGAGTGGTCCGGGCTTTTCCTCAGGGCACTGAATTTATAGTGTGCTGACAGTAGTTGTCCTTCAAGAACACAAAAGCAACAGAATTTAGTACTTAAGTCAGCAAGGATATACAAATGCTCAAATGGATGTATGAACTCACATGTGGATGTGAGATCCTCCACTGATACAGATACATCCATGCCTGTGCATCCTGTGTGACTATCATTCAGATCTTCCTATAAGTTTACCAGAGGAGAGTTATATCTCCCTTTGATAAAAACCTATACGCTAGCTCTTTTTATATACTGCAGCCCTCTCAATGTCCCTCCCCCACCCCGCAACTTTCCTGTTTCTTCCTCATCTCCTCACTCTAACATCCCACCTATTCAATCTGGAGCAAAATCTTGTTATCTATGCCATCACAATAAAAATCAGTGATGAAAAGAAGCTGAGGTACAAAATTCTGGGCTTGATCATTTATTAGCAAGGCTAGCAGTCGCCTACAAGTGACATCCTAAACTCCTCAGATTTTTCAGTTGGGCAATGCTGTAATGTCTCTCATATCTGACCCCCTCTCTCCACTCACACCACCCTAGCTTCTATGTTCTTATCATCTCTCACTTCAACTATTACTTCTTATTGTTCAGTCATTTTCAGTTATGTCCAACTCTTCATCACCCCATTGGGGGTTTTCTTGGCAAAGAGGCTGGAGTAGTTCACCATTTCCTTCTTCAGCTCATTTCACAGATGAGGAAACTGAGGCAAACAGGATTAAAGTGACTTGCTCAGGATCCCACAGCTAGTAAGTATCTGAGACTAGATTTGAACTCTGGAAGATGTCTTCTTGATTTCAATCCCAGCTCTCTATCCACTGCACCACCTAGGTGCCCACCTGCTAACACCTTTCTCTCCAAGATTACCTTCTATTTACTCTGTGTATCTCTTGTGTGCATATAGATTTTACATGTCATCTCACACATTATAATGTGAGCTCCTTGAAGACAAAGACAGTTTTTATTGCTTAGCTCAATGACGGGCATGTAGTACATGCATAATCAATGCTTATTGAGTGACTGACTGACCCTCCGCTGTCTAACAGAGATGACCTTCCTGCTATCCTACGCAGTCCATATCATGGCTGCATCTTTGCATGGGCTGAGCCCTGTACCTGGAATGCACTTTCTACTTCTATTTCTTTCAGTCCTTAGATTCCTTCAAAGCTTAGCTCAAGCTCCATCTCCTACATGAGTCTCATCCAGATTCCCCTAGCCAACAGTTATTCCTCCACCAAAAAATTACTTTGTGATAATTTTGTATTTATACATGCATATACGTATACACATATACTTACATGTGCATATGTTATTTCCTCTAATAATATTTAAGGTCCTTGATGGCATAGAATATTTTATTTTTGACTTTGTATTCCCAGAACCTAATATGGCATCTGTCAATAAATACTCATTAATTATTTAATTGATAGATTGTTCTTTAATGTCTTTGGTGATGTCCCCCCCCCCCCCCCCCCCCAATCAGGAAACTAGAATTGCAAGGAGGTCAGACGCAAAGTCAATTAAAAACAGGAAAACTGCATCTCTTTTCAAATAAATCTATAACCTCACTAAGGATACAGATCACAACCCTTCTACTCCTGCTCATCCTCCATGCTAGGACTCTGCTGTGGTGTGAAAGTGACCTTGGGTTCTTGAAGGTGTTGCCAAGAAAGGGCAGGATCTTTCACATTCCTCCATGCTGGAAAGACTTCAAATTCCATCCTAAGAAATCAAGCAAGTTTGATTTCTGAAGACCAGTCTAGCTGAATATGGAGAGGCTCATTATCAGTAGACTGGTCACTCAGTGATGAATTCCTCAGCCATCACTAACCATGAAAAGCAGCCAAAAGGTCACCTTTACCTTTCAGCTCTTCAAATCAGATGAGGTTTTGGGAAATGGGATTATGAAGAAAAGTTACTGCCAAATGACACTAGTCATCTAATTCTTTCATCAACAAAAATACGTCAGGGAACATCTCCCTTGGCAGAAGAAGGTTTAAAAACAGAACAAAACAAAAATACATGAAAGGGTAGTCATAGTATCACACCGAGTCATGTTCTTTCAGACTCAGACTTATAAGTAAGAGCCACAAATTGCTTCTTTTTAATTAATTAATTTGTTTTCAGTTTTCTACAGTCACTTCCATATAGCTTAGATTTATTCCCTCTCCCTCCCCCACTTTCCACCCTCCCTGTCCCCTCCTTCCCCAAGAAAGCGTGCAATCTTACATAAGTTCTACACATACAGTCTTATTAAATACATTTTCACCTTAGTCATGTTGCATGGAAGAACCAAAATGAATGGGAGAAACCATGAAAACAAAACAAAACATAACATAAGAGAAAATGGTCTGCTTCATGCTGTGATCCAATTCCATAGTTCTTTCTCTGGATATGGAAGGCATTTTCCTCAAAAGTGCATTGGGAATTTTACAGGTACTTGCATTGTTGTGAAGGGCTAAGTCTACTAGAAAAATTCCTCTCACATTGTAGTTGTTGCAGCGTACAAAGTTCTCCTGGTTCTGCTCCTTTCACTCAGCATCAGTTCATATAGGTCCTTCCAGGTCTCTCTGAAATTTTCCTGTTCATCATTTCTTATGGCACAATAGTATTCCATTACATTAATATACCACAATTTGTTCAGCCATTCCCCAGTTGATGGGCATCCCCTCGGTTTCCAGTTCTTGGCCACCACAAAGAGTGCTGCTATAAATATTTTTGTACATGTGGGACCCTTTCCCATTTTTATGATCTCTTGGGGATACAATCCTAGAAGTGATATTGCTGGGTTAAAGGGTATGCACATTTGTGTAGCCCTTTGGGCATAGTTCCAAATTACTATCCAGAATGACTGGATCAGCTCACATCTCCACCAACAATGAATTAGTGTTCCAACTCTCCCACATCTTCTCCGGCATTTATCATCTTCCTGTTTTGTCATGTTAACCAATCTGATAGGTGTGATGTGGTACCTCAGAGTTGTTTTGATTTGCATCTCTCTAATCAAGAGTGACTGAGAGCATTTTTTCATATGACCACAGATAGCTTTAATTTCTTCCTCTGAAAACTGCTTGTTCATTTACTTTGACTATTTATCAATTGGGGAATGACTTGTATTCTTGTACATTTGACTCACTTCTCTATATATTTTAGAAATGAGGCCTTTATCACAGACACTAGTTGCAAAATTTCTTTATCAGTTTTCTGCTTCCTTCCTAATCTTGGTTGCATTGAGTTTGTTTGTGCAAAAGTTTTCAATTTAATGTAATCAAAATTTTCCATTTTGTACTTCATAATGTTCTCTATCTCTTGCTTAGTCAAAAATTTCTCCATTCTCCACAAATCTGACAAATGCACTATTCCTTGCTCCCCTAATTTGTTTATAGTATCAGTCTTTATACCTAGATCATGTATCCATTTGGTCTTTATTCTTGTGTACGGTGTCAGGCATTGGTCCATGCCCAGTTTCCATCACACTGTTATCCAGTTTTCCTAGCAATTTTTGTCAGACAGTGAGTTCTTATCACAGAAGTTGGGGTCCTTGGGTTTATCAAACTGTAGATTGCTATAATCATTGACTACTGTGTCTTGAGTCCCTAACCTATTCCACTGGTCTACCTCTCTATTTCTTAGCCAGTACCAAGTGATTTTGATGATTGCTACTTTATTTGTATTTGTATACCATTATATACCAAGTATATATTTATATACCAATTTGAGATCTGGTAGGTCTAGGCCACCTTCTCTAGCATTAGTTTTCATTGGTTCCCTTGATATTCTGGACCTTTTGTTTTTCCAGATGCATTTTTATATTATTTTTTTTTAGCTCTAGAAAATAATTATCTGGTAGTTTGATTGGTGTGGTCCTGAATAGGCAAATTATTTTAGGTAGGATTGTTGCTTTTATTATATTAGCTCAGGCTACCCATGAGCAACTGATGTTTTTCCACTGACTTATATCTGACTTTAGTTGTGTGAAGTGTTTTTTCAGATCTAAGTGAAAAAACACTTTTCACACAAATAGAGTCACAAAATTCTGACTTGAAAATTGACTCTATTTCTGACTTCTGTCAGAATGTAGAAGATTACAAGTTGAGTGCATGTTTTTGTAAAATGTTTGCAGCCATCCTGGTCCTGTAAAATAATGAGAAAATAAACCAAAAATAATGAAACGTGGAATGGGTCATATCATCATTGGCACCAGCAAATAAACAAATAAAAATTACAAAATAGAATGCAGAATTTAACTTCAGGTTAAAGCAGTTTTTTTCTTTCATAACTGATGAAATAAATATAATTTTAAGACACTGGGCAGGTCAAAAAAAATGATACTTAGGTCCTGTTTAGAGCAATTTTCCAATATATGGTCTATAGACTCCTGGGAATTATTATAGAGATCCCCAAATTTTATATGAATCTACAAGTAGGCAAACATTATATAGATCAAAACTGTTTTTAAATTCCCATAAATATATGTGATGGAAATGTGCAAAAAGAACCTTCTGATCTTCTGGACTGGGACACTTCCAAAGGAGTGAGGCATACATTCTTGTTCCTTTCACTGACAACACTCCCTGATTACATATACTTATTATTATTTTCCAAATAATCCCCTAATTAAATATAATTATTTTTTCCAAATAGATTCACTGTTATGAATAATAAAAATAAATTAATTTAAAAATATCATTGAATCTATAGTAGTTTTTATCATCATACATTTTTCTTAATCAATAGGTACTAATGATATAGATACTATTGCATTAATTTTTTTTTTTACATTAAAAAGTGGCCCTCGCAACAAAAAGTTTGGGAGACCGTAATACAGTCAGTTCAAATTCATCACTTTAGAGATAAAGAAATCTCATAGGAGACCCAGGAAGGTGGTCCTTGAGCAGTATAAACTAAAAGGGATGTCTTCTCACTGGGGAATTGCTAAATGTAAACTGTGGCTTATAAATTCATGGAATATTATTTTGCTGTAAGAAATAATGAAAAAATTTCAGAGGAAACTTAGAAAACTTCCGTGAAGTGATGCCAAGTGTAGTGAGCAGAACTAGGAGATCAATGTATTTAATGATGATAATGTTCTGGAGAAAAATAATTTTGAAAGATTTTGGAAATCTCATTAATGCAACCATGTAACATGAGTCCAAAAGAATGGATATGCACCATGGCCTCCACCACATGACATTTAAGTAATGAACTTAAAATGGAGAAAGAGACATTCATTTTTTGGAACTGGCTAATATGGACATTTGTTTTGCTGGTCTCTGCAGCTATATATTAAGGATTTTATTTTTGTTTCTGATTTTTTTTAATTGCACAATCTTGGGGTGGGGAGAATAGGTAGACGGAAGGACAGATTAATTTTTTTTTTTAAGCCTGTCAATTGAAAAGAAATTGAATGCTAAAAACAAAATAAAATATGTAGAGATTCTGAAAAATCTACCTGTGGAGACTTGCTCAGTCTGTTAAGAAGATGCTTAAGGATTAAAGACAGAGAGGAACAAATGTCAGTTTTCTCCCTTGTGGTGTAGCCTTTTTTCTTCTTGTGGAAGGTGCACACCTTCCAAGTCACGCTGCAGTGGTTAGACAGGTGCCCTCTCTCATTCCGGATCACTGGGGCTTCTTGGCATGGCCCTCCATTGCTCAACCACAGTCCCATGTTGTTTTAACACTGGGCCTCTAACCCCAGGGGCCTTCTTTTGGCAGCCATCCCCAGGAGTCAAATTTCTTCTCCTGAAACTTAAAAGTTGCCAGCTCAGCCTATCCCAGTTTTTAGACTATGGGCAGAAGTGAATTTGTTTTCTTTCTTTGATCCTTCACTCTAGGGAAGTTTTCTCTCTGGCCCCTGGAAGTCCAGCTCAAGCGATTTTGCTTGTTTGAGGCCTTGCTTCTGTTTCTTGAGTTCTGTGATATTTAGAAAACAGATTATGAAATGCCCATCAAGTTCACATATTGCCCCAAGTTGTTTAGACTATGAACTCTGATCTTCTGTAAGGGTCAAGAGAACTGCCAAAAACTGGGGCAGAGTTCAGAACTTGAACCTTCCTCTATGGTTTGGGGTTTGTAGATCTTTGTAGATCCATAGTTAAACTATGTTCATGCTTAAGAAAGCTGGTCACAATTCTAAAGTAGAGATTTATGCTCCTGAATGTACATAGAAAGAAGGAAATAAAAAAATTAAGCATACAACGAAGCCTTTTGTTTACCAAATGGGCCATCTTGTGGAGTTTTCCTCTCTGCTTTTGCTCCCTTCTTTTTGGTCTGTCTTGATTGCCATAGTAGTTAATGTTTGTACACAGGACACTCTCCTCCCAGCAAGACCTTGTGAAACTTCAGGTAGCATCTCTAGCCCTGTTCCCAATATTACTTCTTTATGACCAACCCAGAAATATGGAAAGTCACAGAGACAGAAGGGACTAGTTAAAGAGATCACAAGGTTTCATATCCTTGGAGCTAGAAATTACTTCAAAGGTAGTCTAACCTCTTCATTTTATAGGATGGGATTTTTTTCAAGGTTGAGACCAGAAAGGCAAAGATGGGCAAAGTCGGAATCCAAAACCGGTCTGACTTGGGCTGCAAGGTGGCCGTTAGGGTAGGAAAAGCCTGGATTCAGAATGACTTGGATTTAAATTCTGCCTCAGACACTTGCTAGCTGTGTGCCCCTGGTCAAGCTTCTGTTTGTGTCAGCTTCCTCAACTGTAAAATGGGAATGATAACAATACCTACCTCATAGGGTGATTATGAGGATCGAACAAGATGTTATTTGTAAAGCACTTAGCACAATGCTATTACATAGTAGGTGCTATATATTTATTCCCTTCCTTAACTCTCCTGTTTCCAACTAATTTCAGTTTGTCAGTATGAGCAAAGTATCATGGTGGGTACTGGGGCTGTATTAATGAACAATGTCCTTGTCTGTATGGGACACAGCACATATACCGATAATTACGCCAGAGAAGAAACAATAGAGACAAACAAGAGATCCCGGTAAAGTTCTCCAGGAAAAACTGATGAGGAAGAGAATGCATTTAACTCTTTTGGAAAATAAGCCACTTTTCTATCCAATGAATCAATCAAAATGTATTTATTAGTACTTACTATGTGCCAAGCACCAAGCTGTGTTCTGGAAATACAAAGAAAATAGTCGTATATGAGGAATAGGAAGCAGGTTAGTATGGCTGGACCCTGGAGTACAGGAAGGGAAGTGATGTGTAAGAAGACTGCAAAGATAGGAAGAGACCATGTTGTTCGGTCCCAGAGTCAGAGTGGCCAAGATGCTGTCATAACAAAGAATTCATGACTGCAGAAGATGAAGCATAAGGTAGGCTTATCCAATGCAGCAATTTAGAGAAGGCACTACCTCCATCCAATGGGTACAACCACCAAACTGCCTAGTAAACACTGAGGGACACTTAGAGAAGTTACACATGCAGCACTGAACAAAGCCAGTACCATCACTGATAGGAGGAAAACCCAACCTGAGGCAAATCTTTAATAGAAACACAATTTGTCCTTCAAATCCTTGGAGTACAGGGACTCCTTTCATAGACTCATAAGATGTAGAGCTGCAGTTTAGAAATTAGGAATAATCTAGCCCAGGGTTTCTTAACCTTATTTGTGTCATGGACAGCCTTTGGAAGTCTGGTGAAGCCTATGGACCTCTCTTCAGAATAATAAATTTTTAAAAGTATACGGAATTACAAAGGAAACAAATCGTATCAACCTGTGTTAATCAAACTATTTTTAAAAACAAGTTCAAAGACCCCAGATTAAGAGCTGTGATTTAGTTCAATGTTCTCGTTGTATAGATAGGGACACTAGGATTTGGAGAAATGATGTGCCCAAGGTCACACAGACATTAAGTAGCAGACCTCCTCTGACTCTAAAACCAGCACTAACCCCAAATATGCTGGTTGTTGGTAAAACCTTACCATTAAGTAGTTTTTATGTTGAGATTGGATTGGAGGCAGGGATTGCTATGAGTGTTCTTCCCAGGAAACCTATGAACAAGGATACAGGCAAGAATGTTGTCCTAATATATCCTGAGAAATATGGGCCTCTTGAAAATATAAGTAAATAGGGACTTTTCACTGGGGACCTAAATGGAGCAAGGGCTCCTGCTTACCTGTATGGTGATAGTGGCCCGACTGGGCAGTTGCTGTGGATGTCTGTGGTTAGGGATGGGTTAGCTACATTCTGGTGTACTCACCATATCTGAATGGAATATACAATTGGTATTCCCTACTAGCCATCCTAGGGCCTTCTGCCTCCTTGAGTCCTATAAACATAGACATACTTACTTCTTGCTCTTCTCCTGGTCTCCCTTTTCTACCTCCATCCTCTCATTTGCTTCACTGGAGGGGGTGACATAATGAGGCTATGTCTTGAGGGGGGGGGGGTGTGTGTGCTCCAGGCAGCCTAAATGAGGGGTTTGTTTTCTATAGTCATTCTTCTGCACAGGGTACAGAGACAGCAGCAAGCAGGTCATAACAGTATAGAGAATCAACAAAAAAATAAAAGTGCCAAGGCCCAAAATCAAAAAATGGGAAGGATGATTGTTAATAATGAGGATGCTTCTCCTTTTACAAAGCATTCTGCTTACAATAACCCCTGTGCATCTGGTAGTATAAGTAGTTGTTTGTCTTTCAGAAAAACAGGAAGTTGTTGCCCTGACTTGCAAGTGAATTGGATTTAAGTGAAGCAGTGCTATGCAAGGTCACCAGCCTCACTTTCTCCTCTGGAGCCATTTGGGTTCAGTGGTCAGATACACATTAGGATAACTGGAGATGGCCCCTGCTAGTATAAGAATAAGTACTGTCATTTTATAGATGAAGAAAGTGGGACTTGGAGAGAGGAAATCACTTCCCCAAAGACCAAAGACTTGTAAATAGAAACTCTGGAGACTTGTCTCTCCGAACTGGTAGTCAGACTACATCTGCCTTCCATACTACAATAAAGACCACAGTTTAAAAAAGACCTTGATATGTTGAAGAATATCCAGAAGAGAGCAATCAAGATGGTGAAAAGCCTCAGGGCCTCACCATGTGAGGATCAGTTGAATGAATTGAGGTTGTTTACCCTAGGGGATAGATAGAGGGCTGGGCCTAGAGTCAGGAAAGCCTGAGTTTATATCAAGTCTCAGACATCTACTAGCTGTGTGAGGTTGGACAAATCACTTTACTTCTGTTTGCCTCAACTTCCTATTCTGTAAAATGAGATAACAATAGTACCTCTCTCCCAGGGTTGTTGCAAGGATCAAATGAGATAATCGTATTTGTAAAAGCCCTTAGCACAGTGCCTAGTACATAGTGTATGTGAATGCACCAAGTATATATGAATGCACCAAGAGAAAGATTTCCATCCTGTATTTAAAACCTTATGGGCTTTCTATGAGGCACCGGGTAGTGACAGGATTTTGTAACTGAGTAACTAGCCCTCTGATGAATATTAAGTCTCAAGTCTTGCCTTCCGCCAATCCATCTGTATCCCTCTATCTGACTACTCTTCCTAGACCATGAGCCTGACTCTGTCCCATTAGAAGGTTAAAAAATTTCCATGGTTCTCTGTTGCTTCCAGAATACATAATAACCATAATAGTGATAACACTTCACCAGTCTTTAGTGCTTTCCTTAGATGCCCTTAACCAGAGAGCCATAGTGATAGATGACATGCGCTATAGTATTTTAAGGTTTGCAATGAGCTTTTGCCTCTATCTCCTCCTTTGAGCAGACCATGGGATCCTTGTGTTACAGATGAAAACAAACAAACTCTGAGGATCAGAGACTAATCTAGCCAGACTTATCTCCTTCTATTCCTTGGCACATAGCCCTTGCTCCAGCCCTACTCGGCTACTCACTGTTCCCTGCACACCCTTGGCTTTTTGGCCCTGGAGTCTTGGCTCAAGTTATTTCCTTCACCTGGAATACCCTTGCTACGTCTATGTTCACCAAATCTGATGCAGCTCTCCCACCCATTCCTCTCCTCTCTCCACCCCATACAAAGGTTACCTGCTCCACAAAGTGCTCCCTCCTCCTCTAAGGCAGATGGGCTCATCTGGACACTCTGTTCTGTGCCCACACAGGATACTGTTTCTGCCTCACAGATAATTTACAATTTTTTCTTTGGGTAATCCTTATTGAGATTACATCTCATTGCTACAAGGCAAAAAGAAAGAACTGGTGGAACTAGGGTGAAATCTTGGTCCTGATCATTTCTGACTGAGGGATGCTAGGTGGAGCAGTGGATAGAGTGCTGGGCTTGGAGTCAGAAAGACATTTTTCTGAGTTCAAACCCGACCTCAGACACTCACTAGTTGTGTGACCCTGGACAAGTCACTTAACCCTGTTTGCCTCAGTTTTCTCATCTGTAAAATGAGCTGTAGAAGGAAATGGCAAGTCACCCCAGTATCTTTGCCAAGAAAACCCCAAATGAGGTCCCAAAGAGTCGTACGTGACTAGAACATGGAGTCTTGGAGAACATATATTATATGGGACTAGACTTAGAATTTTACTTCGTCTATGCAAATCAGTGTTTTCTTTGGGACTCATATGGTTAGAGAGCTGCCTAAAGCCTTGACTTTAATGTCTGGTCACACAACTGGTGTCAACCCCAGATTGTCCTGGGTAAGCTGCCTCTTATATATGACCTAGGTCAAATCACTTTATTTCTGGACCTCAGTTTCCACTTGGCAAAATTCGTTTATTGGCATAGATGAGCTCCAGAGTCTCTTTCAGCATTAAATTTGTATTCCTAATGCATTATAATCTTTTAAATAAGAAAAGCTTACATTTAGATAGGACTTTAAGGTTTGCAAAGAACTTTACAAATATTATTTCATTTGGTCCTTACAACAATGCATCAAGATTGCTATTATACCCACTTTACAGTTGAGGAAAACAGAGGTTAAGTGACTTGGCCAAGGTCACACAGCTAGGATGTGTCTGAGGCCAAATATGAACCCAGGACTTCCTAACTCCAGGGCCAGCACTCTATCCAGTGAGGCACCTGAATCTTACCTACCTTTGTGTAGTTTTTTTTAAGAGGCCATTCTTGGCCTCATTTCTTAGTAAGCCTTAATAGGCATTGCCCAGATCAAACTGAGACCTGTAAAAGACCTTAGCTCAAAAAGGCCAACGTTCCCCATGGCATCCTGGGCCATCTCCAATTGTCCTGACCAATATCTAGTTACTGAACCCAGCTGGTTTTGGAAGTGAAAGTGAGGCTGGTGACTTTGCACAACCCTCCCTCACTTAAATCCAGTTCACTTGCAAGTCATAGTGTCACCTCCCTGATGTCAAGGTCCTCTTCCAGAAAGAAGGACCAACAGTAGTGTCTTCGCCCCATCTCCCAACCTCCTCTACTCCCCTGCTCCCTTCTACCCTACTCCCTTACCCAATGCCCACAGCCCAAAGTAAATGCTCAATAAATAAAAGACACTGTGGGGGTGGGGGTGGGAGGAGAAGTGAGGGGACAGTGCTAAGTTTTGAGTCACATTTCCTTGGCAGATATTTCCTTTAGCCCAATGGGCAGCACTTGACAAAAGGGATTTACTAAGACCAAGTGACATGAAAAGTGACATATGATCCTGGAAGTGTGTCATAAAATATCTGGGTCATATGCTTTGTAGGGAGAAAATACAGGAAGCCTGAGATTGAGCAGAAAACTTGCAGCTGGACAGAGATGGTGAGGACCATGTGACTGGAGCTGTGCAGAGCTTGGGGTCCTTGGGCCAGGTCTAAGCGACTGTCCTTTTCTCTGGAACCACTTCCCAACCACTGACATACCTTGAAAACTCAACACGGACTCCATGCCAGTCAGGTGGGCCAAAGTCATGGAAACTGGGCAGGGCCCAAAGGAAATCTGACCGTAGGAAAAGAAGTCTTAGATTAATGGGGAAAATGTGTGATTAATGAGAAAAATTAATGTAACCCACAGCTCCTGAGTCTCCTTTCTCTCTGTGGCAGTGTTGTGCTGAGCTATGCTGTAGCCTGTGAGGAGCAAGGAAGCCACTCTTATAATAGGATTATGAAGTGAAAAGGATGAGATTGCCTCTAATTGCCTCATTTTACAGATGAAACTAGTTGACTTAGTGGATAGAGTGCTGGTCCTGGAGTCAGAAAGGCCTGAGTTCAAATCCAACCTCAGATAATTACTAGCTGTGTGACCCCAGCAAGTCACTCTGTGTGCCTCAGTTTTCTCATCTGTAAAATGAGCAAAATTGCAAACCACTATGGTGTATTTGCCAAGGAAACTCCAAAGAGCTTCGTGAAGAGTTGGATGGGACTAAAATGACTTGACAACATACATAAAGAAACTGAGGACCAGAGAGATTGACTTATCCTAAGTATCACAGATAGCTAAGACTGGCTTTGAACCCAGGAGTATGGACACAGGAACCCAGGCTATTTTTACTAAGATACCCCTTTAGTGTTCTTAAATCAGATCCATCTTACTACACCCAAATCCCCAATTCTACCCTTACCATACCCCAGGACAGAGCCTGGCCTTATCTGTCACAAGATATAGCTCTTTAAACTTCACAAAACACTTAACCTTTGGTTAAGTTGGTAGTGCTAGCAGCATTATTAACTGAAGTTTACTGATAAGGTAACAGAGGCTCAGAGATATTTAATGACTTGCCCAAGGTCACACTAGCTAATAAATGAAGTCTGAACTAAAGTCTAGGTCTTTGGATTCCAAATCTCATGATCTTACTACTAAGCTAAGCCTTCCTTTTCTAGGGTGCTGACCCTAAGCTCAGGGTCTGAGTCATTTTAAGTGGGAGGGGAGGCTCAAGGGAAATGTGGTGAGGGTGTGTTGATTTATTTTGCCTGACTCTACTTATTTGTTACAAGCACAGTAAATATTTAACAACGGCCTGGTAGAGGCAGAGAGGAAATGTACACAGGACACACTTTTAAGTTTAATCATGATTAACATTTTCCTCATCACTTTTTTAAGGCTAAATAATAATAACAAAACAATAAATCAAGTCCTGATTTGTAATTTACAGATTTCCAAGGTATACATGTTCACACCGAAAATTTAACAAGCTCATCAGAGCTACCTCCAACCTAACCCCAGAATGAAAGGATTCTATGGAGGAGGGGAGGCATTTGTGAGCAGTGATATCGATGCAAAAAAAAAGAAAAGAAGAGAAACTAAAGAAAAGAAAGGAAAAGAAATGAAAAAAGTGACAAAGAAATATTTTAAAACTACACAGAAGAAAGTAACTTTTCAAAGACAAGCTATTTAGGTTTGTTACTCCATAATTTTAATATGCTTTTTAAAAAGTAGTGAATATGCACACTTAAAATAACCGAAGTTCACTTGCCTACACAATTCTCTTTTCTATTCTTCCTTATATTTGTGTGCTTTTCTTTTCTAGAATATTTCTATTAATTCTTGTATTTGACTGCATTAGTTGACATTTAAGTTCATGATTAAAAAAGAAAAACAAATTTTAAGGAAGAAAATGTTTTGGTGGTCTTCCTCTCCTGCTCCCCTCAACCTATCCATTACTACTCAACCAACGATTATTAAATACCTATTATGTGCTTGGCAATGTGTTAAGGTAACTAACACAAAGATGAAACAGTTCCTGTCCTCCAGAAGCTGACGTTCTATTGGGAGAAACAGTGCACTTACACATGCATGTGAATATATGCAAGATGTATAAAGTAAATTTCTGTTGTTGTTCAGTTGTGTCCTACACTTCATGACCCCACTGGGGATTTTCTTGGCAAAAATACTGGAGTAGTTTATCATTTTCTTCTTCAGATGAGTCTAGAGATGAGGAAACTGAGGCAAATAGGGTTGTGTGTGGAAAACAAAAGAAGGAATTCTGTTTCCACAGGGTTAAAACTCCTCCCATCTTTGAGTAATTGCAGCTAATCAGAGTTGTGACCTAGTATGATCAGGTAAAAGGTCAGAAACTTGTGTGCATGTTTGACAAGGAGAACATGAAGCAGGAAGTTACATCTAATCAATGAAGAGCCAGGTGGGAAATTTGAATTGGGAACAATATAAAAAGTGTTGCACTTCTCTGAGCAAGGGTCCTCTCCATTAGGGACATAGAATACTTGACTGAAATATAAGAATTTTCCTGGCTTCACAGTGAGTGTTGTCCTTGGTTTAGAGTGAGCATGTTTCTCACAAGTGACTTGCCCAGGGTCACATAGCTAGAACGTGTCTGAGGCTGGATTTGAAGTCAGGCCTTTCTGACTCCAGGCTGGGCTGAGCCACCTAGCTGCCCCCACACAAAGTAAACACCACTCAGAAATGGGAGGCCTTGTAACTGGAGGGAATCAGGAAAAGACCTCCCAAAGGAAAGGTTCCCTGGGCTGAGCTTTGAAGAAAGCCAGGCTTTCTGAGAAGCAAAGTAGAAAAGGGAGAGCATTCCCGGGACAGCCAGGTAAAAAGCATGGTGCCAAAAATACAATGTTTTGTGTAAAAAAGTGCAAATATGCCTGTTTGGTTGGTCCCCAGAGGGTATGAAATAAGCCTGGAAAGGGATGCTGGAGTGAAGGTAAACGTGAAGGAGACCTTTCAGTGCTCAACAAGAGTTTGTGTCTGATTGTTCAGGGAATCACAAGTAAAGCTGCCCAAGCAGCATCTCCTGCCTAGCACAAACCACCAGGCCTCCATCTGAGGCCACCTGCCCAGGACCTGGGGTAGCTACCTGGCTAGATCCTAGATGGAAGCTGCACAAAATTCCCCTCTTCTTCTCAAGCATCAAGCCTGAAGAGGTGGCCTCGGCCCTGGAGAACCCCAGCAGATGGTGCAACTTGTTCCTTGACCTTTGGCAGAGATTAAATCTCTCCCCTCCCCTAGGCAACATTTCAAGGCTGGAGTTTGCACCACACTAAGTCTCAGCCCCTAGGGTGCTAGGGTGGGTGCCTTCCTCCAAACTTGGTTGCTGGAAGAGGTACCTCCTTGGTGGCTCCAGGAGCTCCCAGGTTCTTCAGCTCCCCTCTGCAGACCTCTATACAGCTCCACAGAATGGAATGGATGAGACTTCTCAGTTTTCAAAGGTCATTCCTATCAGATGGTTACAACAACAAAAGCCAAGGGTCTAATCCTATGGCCCTCCCAGGCACTGCCAGGGTTTAGGGAAAAGCTCCTGTATTTGCTTCTCAGCTCCATCCACTGGATTGTCTGGGATTGTCAGCACAATACACCACCCCCTCTTCCATGTCCTCTCCCTCCCCCTTGGAGGAAGGATTAAACCTATCAGCTCATCTTTCCACAGGGCTCTCTGATTAGCATGGCCACAGTGGCTTACAAAATGTGGAAAAACAAGTTGAAGTGGGACTAGGTGCCAGCTGCTGGGCATTAACTTCCTCTTAACTCTGTCTTGGGAGCTGTTGCTGAGGAGGACAATCAGGAACCTCATCTCCTCCACCCTTTTCCTGCCCCTTTTGGAGGAGGTCCTTTCCTCCCCCCACGTGCTCTCAGATTACCACTTAGCCACACCACCCCAGGACCCAGCCCATCACTCCAACTCACTCTAATGGCATAGCGCACAGAGTGCTAGAGAAATCCTGCCTCAGACCCTTCCTTACTAGCTTATGATTCTGGGCAAGTCACCTAAACACTACCTACCTCCATTTCCTCATCTGTAAAATAAGGATAATAATAGGATCTATCTCCCAGGGTTGATGTACCCCTCAAATGAAACAATATATGTAGAGAGAGCACTTTGCAAATCTTAGTGTTATAGAAAGCCTGTTTTGTTTGTTTCCATATTCTCCTTCCTTGACATAAACAAAAACTGACCTGTCCTGTATCTCTTTCTCAGCATTCCAGACCATTAGACCTGGGAGAGACCTCAGAGACCAAACCAACTTTCTCATTCTACATAGGAGAAAATTGAGGTTCAAGGTGGCAAAAGAACGACCATTTGAGGTCACAAGGGCAGTTAATGGTAGAGCAGTACTCCCTTGTTTGCAAAGGCAATTTTTTTTGATGAGACCCAGATGCCAACTTTGCTTTCTGAAGTGACATACAGATGTGTAATTGGATTAATGGTATACCCATAGAATGTTCAAACTAGAAAAAATTTAGAAATCCCCTAAGACATAATTATCATATGAATTTGAAGGAAATTTAGAGATCATACATGTTGTGAGCTCCAAGAGGGCAGGGCCTGATTGATTGATTGATCATCTACTCCAATTTCCTCATTTTACAGATAAAGAACCCCCTCAAAGATGTTTAAGTGACTTGGCCAACATCACACCAGTAACAAACATCAGAGATCAGGCTGTCCTGTCTCACTAGAGATGGTGACATTGTCTCATTTCCTCTGCTGGCACATTTGCAGGTTAACAGGAGCTATTTGGAGAGTGTCTTAGGCTAAAAGAAGGGATTTCAAGGGTAGAAATGCCAGGAACCATCACAATTCAATTCAGTAAAGTTACTAAGAACCTATCACATGCCAGGCACTGTGCTAAGGGTCTGGGCACACAAAAAAAGGTGAAAGACAGTTTCTGTCCTCAAGGAGTTTATGGCCTAATGGGGAAGGAGGAAACATTCAAACACATATATAGCAGGCAAGGTAGATACAGAACAAACAGGAAGTAATGAACCAAGAGAAGTGCCTGGAATTTAGAGGGGTTGGGGAAGGCTTCCTGTAGGAGGTGGAATTTTAGTTGTAACTTAAAGGAAGACAGAGAGGTCAGTAGTCAGAGTGGAGGAGGGGGAGCACTTCAGGCATGGAGAATGGCTCTGTCTGGAGCAGAGAATTGGAGCATCCAAATAGAGGAGGAAGGTATTGGGGGAGGGGAGATCTTTGAGATGCCTTTCAAAAGAGATGAAGAGTCTGGAGAACTTGGGTTCAGTTCTGGCTTCAGACACTTACTAGCTGTCTAGTAAGATCCTGGATAAGTCAATTAACTCGGATTGCCTCAAAAAAAAAAAAAAAGGGGGGTTAAGTGTCCTAGTGCATACTATACTCCTTATATGGATCTGAGGTAGTACCTGATCCAGCATCATCTTCTATGATACCTCCTTCATTGATGACAATAATCACTTACATTTGTAGATAGCTTTATAGGTTATGAAACCTTTTCACATATACAATGTCATTTGACCTTCACAGCCACTCTATGAAGCAGATACCCTCTTTAGGGTAGTTCTAACTACTGCCTCAAACATATACTAGCTTTGTGAGGTTGGATAGATAACCCTTTTAGAGAGGCACCTCAAAGACCTTCCTGCCTCAAAATCTTTCTCCTTTTAAGAACAGTATACAGGAATCTTCCTGTTTTGTCTATTAGAAGTCTGATGCTGTAGGGATAGAGAACAAATAGGCTTTGGAACCAGAGAAATCTGGATTCTAGTGGCATCTTTGCCACATTTTGGTGATGTGACCCTGGGCAGTTTACCTACATTCACAGAGTTGGTATCTGTTTGCACAGTAGAAAGCAGTTCCTCATCCCTGGCCTCACTTGGCTAGTGAGCTCACAGGTCCCATCCATAGCCTATCTTGTCTACACATAGGCTCACATGTAACCACATCACTCTTTACTGAGTGAATGATGCTAAAGGGAGGAGCTCTGAACATTGATTCTTTGTAAGTTTTAATGAGGTTGAATGGCATGACCAATTATAATTAAACAAATATCTATTCTAAGGAGACGTGTGTAAGCATTGTTGTTGAACATAAAGAGAGAACCCAGTACTCTGAAAAAGTTGTTACCAGTAGCAAATACTTGTACATTTTGCAAAGATACCCTACCCCTAGCAGCCAGTTTTCCCATTAGTTTTTTAAAAATGTGATCAAGCGACCATGTTATGTGACCAACATAGTATGGAGTTCATTGTTTCTAACCAAACAAAATTTAGAAAGTTAACTTGATACTTGGTAAATGATCCACATAAGTCTTTACTTTCCATGAGTTTCTTCATCTATAATATGGGTACTGTAAGCCAATAGGTCAAGACGCATTTAAGAAGCACATTTACTATGTATTTGGCATTGTGCTATGTGCAGGGATGCAAATAAAAGCAAAAATATAGCCCTTGTCCTCAAAACCCCCACATTCGAATGGGAGAGACAACATGGACATAACTATGTATGTACAAAATAGAAGCTAAACCCAGAAGGAAGGTAGTAAGGTGTGGAAGTGGGGAAGATGAGAGGGAAAGGAAAGAATGGGGACCAGGAAAGGCATCTTGAAAAAGGTGAGATTTAGGGGCAGTGAGGTAATGTAGTGGAGAGAGCACTGAGGACCTGTAAGAGCAAGCAAAATAGGATCTTTTGCTGTTTTTGTTTTACTAAAAGTGCCTCTGAATAATGTGATTAAGGAGGATCTTTCCCACCCATTATCAGCCTGGGAAGATTTGTAGGAAGGCCCATACCTTTTGTTAATGAGGCACTAGTTTTCAAGGGATGTGAAGCCCTCTAGCTCTAAAAAGTGTACAATAAAGACTCTGAGGTGCAGGTTGTACTTGGGGGCTTACTGACTAGAAGTTTTTGTTTGGCCAGACAAGGACTCTGGGAAGCCATTAAGGAGCTTCCCTGGCTTGGAAAACCCAGATGTCAGTGCTTCCCTCTCTGCTAACTATGATTAGACAGGTCCAACTGTCTATTGAATTCAGGCAGAGGAAGCCATGTCTGTTGATCTTTGATTTCTCTGTATTTTCTTTGAAGTTCTGGGTGCTGACTCCCCTGAATTCGATGAATGATATATGTGCTTTTTTAAAGGAATGATACTAAAGTGATTGTTAACCCCTCAAAAGTTGCCTTTCCTTTTATGAATGCAGATCTAAGAACCTGTGATAGCAGGCCCTCTTGTGCATGTTGGGATGCTTACTGATATACGACCTAAGTTCAAATTCAACCTTAGGCACTTACTAGCTGTGTGACCCTGGGCAAGTCCCTTAAACCCCAATTGACACCCCCCTCCCCCCAAAAAAGAGAGAGGGAAATGAGTGCTAATCCCTTTTCCAACACAGACTCTCCACGGGATCCTGAGCAAATCATTTCATCTCTTAACACTAAATACATCTCTGATGCAGAAATTCTTAATCTTTTTGGGAACTTGTCTGGGGCTATCTGATGAAACCTGTGGATCCCTTCAGGGAATAATGGTTTTAAGTGCATATAATAAAATGCATAGAATTACAAAGAAAATCAGTTATATTGATTATGTTACTGATACCTCACAGAACAAGGATTTGTGAAGTTATCCAAACTTCAATCAAAAGGACAGATACGTGAAGTTTGAATTCAGTCAAAGGACTGCACTTGAGGACCTTGAGGACCATATGAGGCCTCAAGGTCATAGGCTCCCCATCCCCGCATGGTTTACAGAGAACCCCTAGCTCACCAAGAAATCAGATCCCATTAGAAAATTTCCCCCTTGGTCCAGAGGTGATTTCTTTACTGTAATCAAAACTCAATTTATCTTAACATATTGGTTCAACTTACTCAGTCTCTGACCTTCCTGGTCATTGAACTCCCAGCCTCCCTCGGTGCAATAATCTAACAAATCCTAATTCCTAATTATCTGTTCCTTCCTTTGGTTGCTGCCACCATATCCCCATATACAGATTCCCTTGGCCCTATCACCTACTCCCTTTTCCCCTTCTGCCCCCCTCAGTGGTACACTCCATACCACAAGAGTGCTCTACTGGGATTTATTGGCAAGAAAAAGGAATGCACACATATCAAATGATAAGATTGCAGAAAATTGAAAAGGTAAAGTCCATTAATATGCATTTGTTAATTAACTTATTTATAAAGTGCTAGGCACCAATAACTGAGTTTCCCAGTACAGAATGAATAGCTCCCAAGTTTACTCATCTATCCTACTTAGCTAGAAGTCCTCACTTCTGCCATCATTCTTCAGGACCATGGATCACCATTCTCAGGCACCTTGAACCATTCTGACCCAAACAACCAGATGTGTCCCCTAAAGCAGGGGTCTGTGAATTTGCTATTTTTTTACAAAAAATATTTTGATAACTGTACTTCAATATAAATGGTTTTATTTTTAATCCTCTACATGCTATTTTATACATTTAAGAGCATGATTCTGAAAAGAATTTCATAAGCTTCACCAGGCTGCAAGAGAGGTCTAGGACAGGCAAAGTGTTAAGAACTCCTGCCCTAGTCTAAAATACTCCTCAATAGGATTGGCCATGGCCCTTGCTATATACTTTGGACTGAGCCTGTTTGTCAGTGTGATAGACCATAAAGAGTCTAGGATTTTGAATCATGGGACTTGTGGTTGAGTCTCAGCTCTAACATCTAGTAGTTATGTGACTTTGGGCAAGTCTGAGTATCAGTTTTTCCTTCTGTAAAATGGGACTAATAATAGTCAAACACCCAGGGCTGTGGTGAATGCAATCTAAATGTAAGTTGTTCTACAATCTCAAGCCAAGTCTAAGCTAATGGAGAAACTTCTGGTTCAATGAGTATTTAATAAGCACCTACTGTGTGCAAGTCACTGTGATAGCTGGTCACATTGTGGGTGGGCTTCTGGTACTTCACTCACAAGTTTATATTCAATTGCTAATTCACTAATTCATGCTACCTGTCCCGTAACATTGAGAAAATGGACTTGGGGGCAGAGGAGCAAGGGCAAAGAATAGGTTACCTCACTCTGTTCATGGTCAGACTGTCTTCTGTATCATTGGGGCCACCCTCCTGGCCCTGAACTGTTCCAGTCTGTGAAATTACCAGCTGTTTTCCAAGTGAAAAAAAAAATTCCTAGCTACCCCATACTAAACATGTCTATCTGTTTCACTTCCATCATCTGGAGCTCTGAAGTTACCCTTGTATATCATATTATTGATGCTTCCATGTTTCTCTCTGCTCCATTTATTCTTTGAGCCCACTGTGACCTACAGTCATTGCCATCTTACCCTACCCTGGCCCAACTTCCCTCCCTCCACAGTTTGACCCTATAGTTAGCCAGTAGTGACTAATAGCAACCCTTTCAGTCTTTCCTCATTGACTCCCTAGCTGCTGGTGTTGAGTACAAATTCCACAATCCAAACACCTCTTCTCTCTTCAAGCTTTTACATTGCTCCCCTACCTCCTCCTCAGCAGAGATCCTTACTTCCCATTTTACTAAGAAAAATGAAGGTGTCTGTCATAAGTTTCCTCTTCTCTCTAGTGTATGCCTCAAAGACTCTCAGCAGCAACCCCTATTCTCTCATCTTCTATTCTAGATTCTAAGGAATGACCTTCTCTTGGTCAAAACTAGACCCTCTTCTCTTACCCTTTTTTCCCATCTCCCTAGAGAGCTTGTCCTTCTATCATGCCTTCCCCTTCTATCTTCAATACTGTTTTTTTTTTCCAATTGGTTTCTTTCTTGCTGCTTATGAACATTACAGGCTCTCTCCATCCTTAAAAAAAAAAAAAAAATTATCACAAGGCCCAACTATTCATTCATGCTAACCTAATATCTCTTTTCCCCTTTCACAGCTAGAAAAAGCTGCCAATACTTGTTGTCTCATTCCAATCACTTCTTGACCCCTTGCAATTTGGTTTCCTACCCCACTTCTCAATGAAAATGCCCTTTTGCAAGTTATCAATGTTCTCATGCTGTAGTTTCTAACTGTAATTTTTTCCTCAATCCTCATCCTTCTTGTCCTCTCTGAAACTTTAAATGCTATTGACCAGTCCCTGGATACTCTCACCTCCCTTGGCTTCCACGATGTTTTTTCTCCTAGTTATCCAGACTACTACTTCTCCGTGCCCTTTGCTCTGTCATTGTCCTTGACCCTCCCTCAAAACATGATGTCTCCTAAGATTTTATCCCAGACTCTCTTCTCTTCTCTGCTTATACCTTCTCCACTGTTGATCTCAGTAATTCTCATGGATTCAATAGTAATCTCTACACGGATGACTCCCCAGTTTCATCTTTCTAGTCAACAGTCTGCTAGGCATCTCTGCCTGGCTATCTTGTAGGCATATCCAACTCAATATGTCCAAAATAGAACTCTTTCACCTAAACTTGTCCTTTCTCCTAACTTCCCTGTTTCTCATGCAAATCCTGGGAGGCTGGTGGTATTATTATTATTGTTTCACAGATGAGGAAACTAAGGCTAAGCAATTTGCCCAGGAACATATGGCTAGTAAACGTCTGAGGTGTCATTTCAGCTGGGGCATTCCTGACGCTAGGTCCCCCACATTGCAGCTTTCCCTAAAGTATAGTCCCATATCCCCAAGAGATCATAAAAATGGGAAAGGGTCCCACATGTACAAAAATATTTATAGCAGCACTCTATGTAGTTGCCAAAAACTGGAAGTCAGGGGGATGTCCATCAATTGGGGAATGGCTGAATAAATTATGGTATATGAATGTAATGGAGTACTATTGTGCCATAAGAAATGATGAACAAGAAGACTTCAGAGAGGCCTGGAAGGACTTATATGACCTGATGCTGAGTGAAAGGAGCAGAACCAGGAGAACTTTATGCACAGCAACAACCACAGTGTGTGAGAGTTTTTTCTGGTAGACTTAGATTTTTGTAATAACACAAGAACTTCTTACCAAAAAAAAAAAAAAATCCCAATGGAGGATCTCAAGGTAAAATGCCTGCCACACTCAGAGAGAGAAATATGGAAGTCACTCACATATTGTAGCAGATCATGTTTGTGTATGTGTATCTGTTTGAGTATCATGTTCTGATTTGTTATACGGATTCTTTCATTTATCTTAGTCTGACTACATAGCATGACTATAGTGAAAATATACTCAATAGGAAAGTATATGTAGAATCTATACAGAATTGTATGCAGTCGTGGGGAGGGAGGGAGGTAGTGGGGGGTGGGTGGGGAGGGATAAAATCGCAATTGTATGGCAGTGATTGTTAAACATTAAAAAAATAAAAAAAAATAAAAAAAAAAAATAAAGTATAGTCCCTTGTTAGTCCAAATCTTGCATTAACTGAAGGAGGAGGAGTATATATATATTCTAGGAGATTCCATGCTGCCCTATAGTGATGTTCTTTAAAAAATTCCTTAGTGGATGATATCTTTTGAGAATCTGAAGCTGGCCCTGCAGTGACTTCTGAAGTAGTTTTGAAGCAATGAAGTCTTAGAATGTTGAAGGTCTCCTCATCCCTTACCTTAAATTGAATATAACATATATTTTCAGAGAGGTAAAATTTGAGCAGAGAGTTTATGATAAATGTTTGTTGACCAACTGAATGAATGAATGGATTGCCCAGAATATGTTTTTGGAATACTATATATGACAATACATGTTACAGAAATCCTTATTCAGATTCTGAGGCATATTTTGATATTTTTGAACAAATTTACTCTATTTTAAGCATGGTCACTTGAAATGGGAAAATAGAATTTCTCTTTGCATTGTCATTAATAGGCTACTGATACTATTTTTGTATGCATTATTAAGATGAGAATTACATAATGGTTTTCTTCTTTTTGCTCAAGTAATGATGACTTCAGGTGTTCTTTTAGCTGAAGAAGATGACTTTCACAAAGGAAGAAAGAACTGAGAATCACTCCTGGGTGTCAGTTGTGGGTGTGAGTAGAAGAGAGAGGGTTTATTTTCTCTTGTAAATGTATTTGTCATTTTCCAAAGAATTGAATTGAATTCAAGATAGTTCAATGAATTTCATTAGTTCAATTCAACTTAATGATACTTTTCAAAGTATGTCCTTATAAGAACTTGAGTTTTGCTTTTCAGGTGGGTGCAGGGCTGGAGGGATGGCAGGCATGTACAGAAATAGATAGAGGAGCAAGCAAGGTAGCAGCTGCCTCGGGTGTAATACAAAGTGGGTTGGGAAGCTTCAAGGGAGACTTTTTATTTGTTTATTCATTCATTCATTCATTTGTTTATTTATTTATTTTTAGCTTTCGACATTCACTTTGATAAGATCTTGAGTTCTAAAAAAATTTCTCCCTCCTTCCTCTTCCTCCTCCCCAAGACGGCATGCAGTCTAATGTAAATAGGTTATACATGTGTAATCATAATTAACATTTAAGGGATACTTTTTAGAATCACAGATTTAGAACAAGAAATGACCTCAGGTAGCATCCAGTCCAACCAACTCACTTTAAAGATGAGGAAACTGAGACCCAGAGAAGTTAATTGACTTGACCAAAGTCATATAGGTAGTAAATGACAAAGCTGGATTTCAACTCAGGTCTTCTTGACTTCAACTCCAACACTGTCCATTAAGTTGTCTTTTCTGCTTCCTTTCCTCTTCCTCTTAGCAACCATTTATATCTTAGTGGGCCTTCTAATTCTCTAAACTGTACCCATATGTACCCTCCTCAAAACAGAAACGGATCTGATACCATCAATGATACCTTGACAAACACTCATTCATACCAAAGAAAATGTCCTGTCACTCGAGGGCCAGGAAGACAAGTTATCTTCTTGTAGCTGAAGAAGCAACAATTTTGTTTCTTGTTATTCATTTACTTTACTTTTTTTAAACCACAGAACACAGCTGCATGGTTAACTGTAAAAGTGGCTATAGCAAGACAACTTTCCATACTCTACAGCAGATGTTCCAAACCAACAGATTGAAATCTATTTATTACCTGCAGATACCAGGCCCTCATATGGGAGAGCTCTAAGTTTCCACCATTTGTGTTTCCCCTCTTTGAGAGATCAGCTATCTCTCTGATAGCCCATGTTGCTTCCCTTTGTGGTAGAACTTCCAAGGCGTATATCCTCTGTCCCTCCCCAAACTGACTGCAGAAGGATGTCTGATAGCGTAAATTCAACAGTTAGGCCTTCTTTCTCTTGGTGTGGACTACAGATGAAATTTATTCCTTGTTACTAAAGCAAATACTCAAGAGGTAGCACTACAAGAGGTCCTTAGCAGTCTTCTATACCTTAGTGTGAATAAGATGTTCAGATTCTTTCCTGAGACTAAGTTTGGTTAGGGTAGGAAAAGTGGAAAGCACTTGAAGACACTAGGTATTAGGAGAGTGGGAAGTAGGGAATCAGCAAAGTTTATGTATATATGTAGATAGATAGATAGACACATAGATTGATTGGTCATTGTCCTTTGTTCTCAAAGAGGACCAAAAGGACATCACCATGATAAAGTGAAGTATCAATGTGTACAACTGTGGTTGATCAGATCAATACAAGCTCAGAATGCTCTACCACAGATAGGGCACAGATAGCCCATGTGAACATTTAGGGTGGATACTCCAAATCTGAGCATCCTACATTTCCTTTGTGTTGTTTCAATTCTGCTTTGCTCACAGAGCATAGCACCCTTGGAATATGTTTATATAAACATATATATAAATTTAAGTGAATACACACATACACATAACAAAAGAAGAAGATGGCTTGGAATACTAACTTTGTAGTGGACAATTCTGCATCAATCATTGTCTACTTCAAAGATCTAAATCTGTCCCAGGACCTTACTGAAGCATTTGCAGTCCAGTCTTCCAGTGTGTGAAACAAACAGATTTAGCACCTAGTTAGCAGGCATAATTAACTAAATTAGGAAATTACTATATGGCAACTAGGCTCCTTCCCTTCCTCCAGCAATAGCTTCCCAGGAATTCCCTCCATGCTTGTCCTTTCCCTCTATCCTCAACATATACACAAACTACTGGAGGAACACTTAATGCTGTCCATTCTCAGGCCTGATTTGTGGGACTTGATCCTGGTGTGTTCATTCCTAGTTAATGCCTCTGTCCTATTTTGAGCAGTGGTGCAGTCACTAGCTTTCCTGGGATAGTGGCACTGAGATGTGACAGACCTCCGGGACCTTGTGGAGCAGGAAGTAAGCCTTGATAATAGGCCAACTTCTAGAGATAAGTGGACTTATGCTATTTTGCTAAGTTGGAGAATGAAAAATTCAGTCCAGGTTATACTTTTACCCTGACCTGTTAATGATATAAAGAAGAGGACCCTTGAAGTTTTGTCACTGGAGATTTGTCCTTTTCTAGATACGTACATATTCACAGGCATGAGAGTATAAAAATGCCAAATTGGAATTGTCTCTGAAAACAGGTCTGGAGAATTGCAGAAAGCAGCCGGAGCCTGCCCTTTCCACATTTGGGCTTATGTTTAAGATTTGCTCTAATGTATGGTTAATGGAGTTTTTTTTGCCTTGACTTTTAAAATCAAGAATGTTCCCTTTTAAAACTATGAGGATTCTCTCTCACCATTAAAGCTCTCCTTCTCTGGCATAAAGGAGCTAGGGGCAAAGGAAGAAAGTCCAGCACAAATTAACTGGCAAGACTCTGGGTTGTCATGGCCCCCATGAGCTCAGCATAGTTTGATCCAATCCCATCTCAGCAAGGTCGACTCCAAACAATCAACCTTGGTGGCATTTCTTATGCTGAGATTCTCAGAATAACTAAGGACTATTTAAACCTCATGGCAGGTTAATCATTAATGAAGAATTTTGAAAAACAAAATAGCCCAAGCCAAGACGTAAAGGTAGGTAAAAAAAGCTGGTGAAAGGTCACATTAAGCACCCAGGAAGGCTGAAATATCACTCTCAGGAAATTGAAGCTAGCTTGGGAGAATGGCAAATGAAATTCCATGCAACCCTATGCCTCTTGCAGAAATGGCTGTGGTGTTGGTTTTGCCATAACTTGTATTGAGTTTTCCTTTGGATCCCTCTTCTGATCATGGCTGTGACTTTCCGTGGTAGGCAGCTCTATCTCAAAACAGGGGTGGAGAAGGCTGGGAATAGGGAGTCATCTGTGGGGAAAAGACTGCTGGTAATGGTAACATAGTGGTCCATGCTCTCAGACACTAGATCTAGCTTCTTCACTAACAAGTAAGAATGTAAGGTATTGAGACAGTTATTGAAGATTTGCCTTGTGGTGCATCTCACACAAGGTAGGGAAATGATGGCTGTGGATTCCTGTCAAAGAAGCAACAACCCTAAGCTGGAGCTCCCTGGAGCTTTCCCTTTAGGACCAGCCTGAGGTAGTCTTTTCAATTATTTCATAGCAGTGGAGGGTTTGGTCTTCTTTGGAAATAACTCAAAAGGATTTAATGCATACTTGACGATGCCTTGGTGTAGCATTTAAGTCCAATGGTAAATGTGAGAACTTAAGAATCAAAAACTGAAGATTTTTAAACAAATATTACCCAGAAGGTAATGGTAAAGTTCATATTGGATATGAGTAGCCTAGACCATGTTACGAAGAAGGAATAGAAAAATGGAAAACATCATTAAAGAAATGTGTGAGCCAAAACCCCTCCTAAAGATGACCCGGTCATGTGACAAGAGGCAAGGGGTTACCAGTGGACAGCTCATAGAATGTGTGAAGGGGATTAGGAAGGTACCAAGTGTCAGATAGAAGAGTTTATGTTTGCTCTTACAGATAATAAGAAATACTGAAGTATATTGAGTGGGTGTGGGGGCAGGTGGGATGTGGCTAGACTTGCACTTTAGAAAAATTCGAAGTATTTACTGGAATGGTTAGAAACATGAAGCAAGGAGACCATGTGAAAGACCATTGCAATAGTCCTGGGTGATGGTGGAAGAACAGGAAGAAGAGAGTGTTTGCAAGAGATGTCATGAAGACAGAAATAATGAGATTTGGCAATCAATTGACTATATAGGGTAAGCAAGTTAAGAATAATACCGAGATTATAGATTTGGGCATTATTATTAGCTTAGCTATGATTATTATGGGACATATTGGACATTATTAAGGGACATCCAAGTTGAAATATACAAAGGGCAGTTAATGATAAGGGAACAGACTCCAGGAAAGAGATTAGTACTGGTTACATAGGCATGGAAATCATCTGTATGGAGATATTAATTAAACCCTTGAGAGTTGTCAAGGTCACAAAGTAAGAGAGTATGGAGAAGAAATAGAAGAGGACCTGGGACAGAGTACCCATGGTTAGCGGGCACAACATAGATGCTGATTCAGGAAAGGAAGCTGAGAAGGGTCATACAAGTAAGAGAGGAACCAGGAGAAAGCAACGATGGAGAAAGCCAAAGAGGAACAAGTATCCAGTAGGACAGGCTGGTCAACATTGACGAAGGCTGTATTTTTAAGTTGTGTCAATCCTTCTTATTTTTTTCAGCATAATTAATTTATTTTCCAAGGGTCCTACATGAACCTTCCCTTATAAAAAGACATTTCAGTAAACTAACCAATGCAACAACTGAGCAAATGAAATAGCCTGGCCTCCTATCATAGGCCCCATCTGTCCATAGAGATGAGGGTATATGTCATCATCTGTTCTCCTGAAGCAAGAGTGGTCATTGCTATCAGTAAGTTCAGCTGCCTTTAAGTATTGCTTACATGTTACCATAGTTACCATGTCCTTGTGATTCTTCTTTCTGCTTACTTCAGATTGCTTAAGTTCATACAAATCTTCCAATGATTTTCCAAATTCCAGATTTTTCCAAATTTCCAAATTCCTCATATTTACCATTTCTTATGACTCAATAGTATTCCAGAAGACACATAATCTGCAATTTGATCAAACATGTCCTAATCAATGGGTAACTATTTTGTTTCTGGATTTTTGCTGCTTCCTTCAAAGTGTTATTAATATTCTGGTACTGTACCTTTCATTCTGTCATTAATCATCTGGCAGGGCTTTTTAAACTTCTCCACTCATGACCCTTTCAGTTCTTCTTAAAGTGTGGTTTTTGTGACCCACAGTTTAAGAAGTGTTGGATGGACTGTAGTGGCATTATTCAAAGGATAAAACCATTTAATGATGTTTCTCACATAATTTCAAAATGTTTTTTGGAAGAGTTAGATTAATTCACAGATCTAGACAGAGCACTTGTGAACCTATCTTTCCACAGCCTTCAGCATAGCCAACTTCCTTGCTTTATCATCTTTGCCAGTGCATAGGCTGTGATGTGAAATCTCAAATGTTATAATTTCTATCTTCTATTAGTAGTGATTTGCAGCATTTCATATTCTTGATCATTAATAATTTTTTTTAGTAAATGTATATCACCAAAATGTATTTGGTAAAATGTAAATTGTTAAATGTATCTGGTAAATTTTGACCATTTGTTTTTAGGACATATTAATAATAGTAGCTAACATTTACATAGTTCTTACTGCTTGCAAATTGCTTTACATATATTTCATTTGATCATCACAATAACCTCATGCGCCTGCTGCTTGAGGAATTTGAGACTGAGACATGTTAAGTGACTTATTCAGGGTTACACAGCAAATAAGTGTCTGAGGCAGGATTTGAACTCAGGTCTTCCTGAATCCAAGTCATAAGCTGGGTAATGAACAGTGAGGTGGTGCAGTGGAGAGAGTACCAGGTCTGGAGTCAGGAACTTTCTTCTTTCTGAGTTCAGATCTGGTTTGACATACTAGCCGCGTGACCTTGGGCAAGTCACTTAACCCTGTTTGCCTCAGTTTCTCATCCGTAAAATGAGCTGGAGAAGGAAATGGAAAACTGCTTTAATATCTTTGCCAAGAAAACTCCAAAAGGGGTCACAAAGAGTCATATACAACTGAAAAATGAATAAAAATGAAACAGAAGCTGGGTGTTGCCTGACTGAGATGAGCCGCAGCACTGACCAATTTCAGTCCGTTGTGCATTACCAAGGAGGCCTAATTTGGAAGGAGATGCCTCATTGTATGGGCTATGTGTCAGAAGACATGCTAATAGTAAAGATGAGTGTTCTGTAATGATCAGGGTGCTGAGTCATTGACACATGTAATGGCAATGGAGACTTCCATCAGAGCTATGCCATCAGTACATATACAATGTATTTATTGTTCTAGACCCTGGCCCAATTTTCCTCAAACGACTGGCAGTTGGAACAACCAAATAACGGTTGGGAATACATTTGATGGACCCCTTTCCCCGCTGAGGAGTACCTGGTGCATAGTAGGTGCTTTGATGTAGAATGTCATAATTGGAACTGTACAATGGAGTACTGTACCAGTCCATGACTGATGCAACATAAGGTATAAGAAAACATTTGGTACTACTAGAGGCATAGTGCTTTAAAGGACTACATGATGATTTAAGATTTTTAGGCTAAGAGATAATTCTGGAGCAGGTTAAAAAAAAGATTTTACTGGATCAAGATGGCAGTGGAAGATTATAAGTGTGAAATATATACTTAATGTGTTCAAAGAGAAAGGGGAAAAGAAGTGAATAAGTATTTATATAATACCTACTGGGTGCCACGCAAACAGAAGTTAAGTGACTTGCCTTAGTCACAAAGCTAGTGTCTGTGGCCAGATTTGAACTGATTTTCCTGACTCCAGACCTAGTACTCTACGGACCACACCACCTAGCTGCCCAAAGGAAAGTACTGTTTGGTGAATAATTATTTGCTAGTTGGCTTATGCCTCTGGGAGTTTTGTGTGTAGAGTTAAAATCAGAAAGTCATATGGTTGCCAAATTGTTGCAGGAGAAACAGTTTTCTATGTATTGTTTCCTTGCTTAGATCTATTCTGACCAATCTGAGATTTTTTGAGGGTGAGGAAAAGGGAACATGTTAGAAGGAACAAGCTCCTCAAAGAAGTTCTGGCCCTAGAAGGAATCAAGAACCTAGAACTTTAGTCTTTAACCCCTCAAGGAGAATTGAAACATTTCATCCCATGCTACTGAACATATTAGGGACCACTAAACCTTAGGCTCAGTGGAGCCAGCATAGGGCATTTTTAGTGTTCAGAATGGTACCACATTATACCATATTACAATTACTTGGGCAAGAGTTATGAGTGCTGTGCTTCCAAGTCTCGGAAAATGGGAATGAAGAGGAATCTCACAACCAGGGTGAATCTCTGCTGAGATTGAAGCCAACTGCTGAACTATTCCCTAAGTACTGATAAATTGCAAAGTTCCTCCCCAAATCTCCACCTCTTCATTTCCTGCCTAGTGCTCTCCTTTGGACTTCTCCATCATGCCCTTGGATACTTTCACACCTCCCCCCACACTTAGCTTCTTTTTGGGTTGTTTCCCCCCCAAAATGTAAGTTCCTTGAGGACAGTTGCTGTCTCTTTTGTAGTTGTACCCCTGGTGCTTAGCAGTACCTGGCACCTAGTAGGTGCTTAATGTTTGTTGACTGACAAAAATGGGCTCCAAAGGTCATTTTCCTGGTCTCATGGAGAAGATATGGAAACAAAGTAGCAATTGCATGATAGTACAATCTGGAGGGAAATTAGACAAGATTATTTTGGCCTCCAGGGGACATCCACCCAGGTAGGCAGCAAGGCTGAATTCAGAAATTGCTTCTTTTCTGGTGGATACTTTAGCTGAGGAGGTGCCAAGGGAATGGAGGACATATATGGAGTCTGATTCATTGGAAGTTTAAGGTGTTATTCATCCTGGAATATCCATGAATTCAGAAATACAACTGTCTGATCAGTAACTTGGTTGATTTCTAATGCTCTAGGAGTAATGGAAGAGTTCACACATGTAATCAAATAGTATTCTTTGGTGAAATGCATTCAATGTATACTGGTATGTAAGTTATACATGAAATATAACGTGTACATTTCATGCTTTTGTATTTGTTCTCACTTGTTACAGTTAGTGCTACATATTGCATGTGACCTACGTATTTGGCCTACATTCTACAATGTTCCAAAGTTTGATGCAACTGGCACGTCATTCTCAAACTAGTATCTGCAGGACCAACATCAATTGGCATATGTGCTGTGTATTATGTATCCACATGTAACTTGCATCTAGACTATGGAACCCAACCTTAATGTGAATGTTACAAACTAGGTATTTGTATGTGGACTATGCATTCAGAATGATTATCTTTTACTATGTTTTATGTCAATTGAAGAATGTTTGTGATATATACTTATTTCCATGCACAGCATCAGGAGTTATTTTCAGAGGCTATAAGTTTTTTTTTAGTTGAGAGAAAAGTGTAGGAGAGTAGCAATTTGAGCACAATTGTAGACATCCAGGACAGATTACCAAACTCTATTCTGTTTCCTTCGATCTTTCTAAATGGATCTCTAGGGAAAATTTGTATGACCATAGTGTTGACTTTCAGAGGCATGGTGGAAGGAACTTGAAAGAAATTTACCCCAATTTCAATAATAGGAACACCAGGGAACAACTTGTACTGAAGGTGAAACAGAGCAGTTCAAAAGACAGATAAGTTAAAGGATTCTTGCTTGCTCCGTGGACTAGATGTACCTGTTAAATTGACTTGCAAAAGAGCCAAACTAGTCCTGAGCCAATAGACCGTTTATATACACAGCAATGTTATCAACATATTCCTGTAGAGAAGTGCAATTCAATTGAAAGCCAGTGGATGATAGTAGTAAAAAGGAGAAACAGTAGATGGTGGTGGAGAGGAAAAACCAATCTGTTCTCAGCAGAGAACTTCAATAGTTCTTCAGAGAAGCAGCAAGTGATAGCTTCAGAGGCCTTCAAGGTGTGTTCTAGGAGGAATACGGTCCTAAGAAACATTGTTTGGCCATATATGTTTGGGAGCATGTTCCTTTAAGTAAGAGTAGAGGGTTGGTTATTTTACCTTGTTCTGACCAATTTGCTTTATTTTGAGTTACTGTCTTCTGGTTTGGTCTGGTTTTTAAGAAAGCATCAGATGGGGCTAAGGCTGTAGTTTGAGTTGTTGTTGACCCAAAGTGTGGCTTTAACCTGATTACAGGTTCCAGGGGGGGCACATTTTAGAAGGTATGGACTATATAGAGAACTTCTGAAAAAGGCAGAGGGTTATCTTTGGGGAGAGAAAAGAAAGCCTTTATAATTTTGCTTATGCTCAATTCAGTTTACCTTTTATTATTCCTTGGTAAATAGAAGTTGAGTGGTCTTGGTCCAGCCCAGCTTTTTCTTTTGTTTTTTACCTTCTAAAATCTTAATTTTGTTTCCCAAACATACAAGAAGAATGACTGACTAAACAGGAAAGGTCAGTAACTTTAGTCAGAGGTATGTCAAATGTAGCAGGAGCCTCTAAGGAGAGTACTGAGCTGAGATAAAGGCGGAACTATTCCAGGCCGTGTTGGCAGGATTCACATCGTGGTAATTGATATAGATCCTGTCCCCCAGAACTTGGGGTGCTTGTTGAGTAGTTTCAAAGATCTGTTTGCAAAAGACTTTGTTCCAGGTCCTACGGATCTTGCCAATCTCTAGAGGAGCTCATGAAGGACATCAGCTGGTCTCTAGAGCCATGCACCTTAATATACTAGACTAGTGTTCACCCAGCACTGGCAGATGGTAGAGCATGGTGAAGGTCTGTACCCCAAATGTGGGCATCTTGGCATAGTGAGCCAGAGGAGCTGGAGCAATATCGTCACTGTCATGTTTGTGCACATAATAGCTCAGTTTGTTGAAGAGGTTGAGACATTCATAATAAAATCAAAAGTTTTGCTTGGTTTCTGAAGTGGTTTTTTTTTAAGTGGGTTTACTTTTATAATATTATTTTATAACTACTGTTATAAAGATCCTTAGTTCCCAGAGGATTCATTTATGAAGATATTGTGGTACTTCACTTGACTACAAGATCCACTACATGATTCTATCAGATAAGGAACTTTCTTAACGCATCTATAATAGGAGTCAATTTACCCAAATTCAATTTTCACAAGTTTTCAGGAACTCATCTATACCAGTGCCCAATCTAGAAGGAAAATTTTGCTAGAGACATCAATCCTTTCTTAATTCATCAAGAGAATCACTCAATACTTCAGAAATTTGCTTGGAGAACGCTGTTTGAAGAATCTTTACCATGGAGTTGAAAGCAAATGAAGGTAGGGCTGGTAGTTGAATTTTTAAAATCATCTGCAAGATTGTCAGATGACTCATGAAGAATTAGAGCTGAATAGCTATTATGAGAGCAAGTCAAACAGTTCCCTTCTTTTTCACCATCTTTATTGGTAGAAAAATGTGTGAAAGGAGGAAAGTGGAAGAAAGAAAGTTACAGGCCTTCTGAATTCACTGAAGTAGTCAAAATTCAGCAATGAATACATTGCTAATTCCAAAGCTAGTTGCCAAGAAATAGCTTGCTAGAGATTCTGACAGCACCAGTACTTCACACATGGCTCCTCATTCCCCGTCCCCACTACTGCCAAAAGTGATAGCTATCTTTAATATATGAATATGCGAACAAGAAGCCTAATAGTATTACCTAGTAAGAGATATTAGCTAATGTTTAATGCACTATACTTCCCTTTGACTAAAGCTGTTCATGCTCTTGAAATGATTAACTGGACATTGAATTTCTGCAAGCATGCTTGCATTTTCCAAGTTTTGCATGAAAGCTAGACAACAAATCTCTAATGATCCAGTTTGGAAGGGACATCGCGCCATCACTCCATCTGACCAAGTTGAACTGTATTTGTTTGTTTTGTTTTGGCTTGTACTTCCAGAGCTTAGCACAGTGTTTGTCACACAGTAGGTTGCTGACTTACTACATTTTTGAAAAACTCAAACTGCAGAGTTTCCTTTTTTGCCATTTTTTTCGGTCTGTCGTTTCAGTAGTGCCTGACTCGTTATGACCCCATTTGGGGCTTTCTTTGCAAAGATACTAGAGTGGTTGCCATTTCCTTCTCCAGCTCATTTTACAGATGAGAAACTGAGGCAAATAGGGTTAAGTGACTTGCCCAGGGTTGCACAGCTAGTGAATGTCTGAGATTGAATTTCGGCCCAGGTCTTCCTGACTCCATACGCAGTGCACTATCCATTGCAGCGCCACCTAGTTCCCCTAAGTTTTCCTTTACATAGTTCTCTTTAGGATTTCTCTTCATTATTCTTACAACAATTTAAATAGTTCTTCCAAATGTCTCAGCAACTTATATATTGTTATAATTGGTGGATGGGTTGGATTGGTGATTTCATTGACATACAGAACTCCCACTAAGGAATCCCTGCCAATGAGGATCAATATCTGTTCTTTAAATTGATAGTCTTAGAGAGGTGTCTGGTGCACTGAGAAGTTAAGTGACTTGTCCAGTCAGACAGAAAGCATGTGTCAGAGATGAGATGTGAACCTAGGTCTTCCTGATTCCAAAGGCAGGCTCTCTATTCACTAAGGCACACTGTCTCTCCAAGAATTAGGAAGGTGAGCAATAAACTCTTATTTTGATAATTCTTCATAAGTTCACTTAGTTCTTCTTCTTTGAGGAAAATACTGGTGCCAGGAGGATCTGAATTTTAATTCAGACTCAGATATTTACTAGTTATGTGAAGTAGGGCAAATTCCATAAGTTGTCTGTCTTAAGTTTCCCCAATTGTAAAATAAGGGTAATAACAGCACCTACTTCCCAGGGTTGTTGTGAGGATTAAATGAGATAATATTTGCCCAGTGCCTGACATATTGAAGCAACTATATAAATGCAAGCTACCATTTTATATTACTATAATCCCTAAAGATGCCCACAAAAATACAAGAAAAAGCTAATGTAAATTAAAGGAAGGTTGTATCCAACCTCTTGTAAAATAACCATTTGATTTCTCTCCTTCTTTGCATGCTTGCTTTTTTTTTCCTTTTAAATCCATTTGTGCTAGTGTCTAAACCATTCGTTGAATCCGTTGCTACATTGAATCAGAAGAAAGACCAGGTAGGATGTAGATAACACATACTTTAGCTAAGCACACCAACTCCAATTAGATTTCCAAACTGAGGTTAAATTCCCACGTTTATTTCCCAAATTGTCAATAGTGAATTTAACTGAATCACTCTTCTTGTAGCATTTTCCTAATTTTGTGTAAACTGTATCTGGATGTGTGCAAATGTAGCATCTTTTACTTAGACTGAACCCAGAGTATGAAATGAAGTGGCAAAAATTACTTTAAAGAATGCTTTATTAACTACATCTAAGAATGTACTATAAAAGGAGCAAGAACTAAATAAACTTTAAAGCTTTCCAACAAAGAAAGTAAAGATAATAATAACTAAACTACACCCACATTCAAAAAATAGGTCATACTAAATTTTTTGGTCTAGTTTGTTCTTAACCTAAAAACAAAAAACAAAAAAACACACAAAAAACCCCAAAAACTTCACATTTCAAGTTATCGACTTACCTCAGTAGTGTACATGAAATGGTTTTGAAACAACAGGTACAGATAGACCAGAGTTAGGAGGCTCATTGATATCTAACTGGCTAAGGGACCAACATCAGTTTTAAGGTAGTTTGGTACCAGCCAAGATAAGATACCTTTCTCTTCTTCCTTTTTTTTTTTTTTTTGCACTTAATTTACAGGCACATGTAAAATACAGTAAGAACAAGGTGTCAGAGTCTCATCCTACTGAAAAAAAACTCAATAAAAATTCTCCACCATTGCCAATGAAGGAGAATATTTCTTCCACTGCTCCACAGGATGAAGATCTGACCCAAATAAAATCTCAATACCTTATGTATTCTAATAGGCTAGGGTTTGGATACAGGTTTCTAGATATGTTTTTAGAACATTGCACAATTTCTCTATTCTCTAAGTGTTGTTTTCAAAATCAAGGAAAAGAATGTTAAGAATGTAAAAGGTCTCACCTGGCACTCAATAATTTTATAGAATAGTTAAATAAATATCGTTTATATATAAAAAACCCTTCCCATCAGAAGATGAGAAAATAGGCATTTGGGAATCTATTAATTTATATTTTTAAACAAAATCTAAAATATTTGCTAAGGGAGGGATCCTGCTTTCTGTCCACAAGAGTAAATTTCATACTGCCACCAGCAAAAATTCAATGGGTGGAAAGACTTTATGGATCCATAACATGACATAAAAACATAACTGCATATTCTTTACCTATTGCACACCTCACTTTCTTAAGTTTTCTAGTCAAAGCTGATGCAGTTCATAAAGTGGGTGAGAATCAACATTTTACTGTATTTTACATTCAGTCTGCTAAATAAAAGCCTTTAAACAGGCCACAAAAACACTGCAATAATATAGTTACTTCCTAATAGAAACAAAAATAACAAAAAAAACCACCAACAACCTAACAACATTGAAATAAATGGTTTCATTTTCTGATAAAACACACACCATGTACTTTTTGCAACATAAAACAACTTGAAAAATGTATAAGTAGAAGATATTTACAAACTTTGAAAACTCCTACAGGTTTTCCCTCCTTCTGGATGTGCTCTCTCAAATTTAGTTTACCTAAGTGGAAGTTACTTGTGCACAGTGAATGGAGGAAAACCCCATTTTATGAATCTCCTATTCCCAACTACAGCAGAAATTTAGCATGAAACATGATCACAAGACTACAAGTAAATAAAGCTTAACTTTTTAGCTTGACAAGAATTCCTTTGGACCCTGTCTACAATTAAAGCGCACATTCTCTGTCACTACAACTTAAATTGCAAAAACAAAAGTCAAGAGAATTGGAAAAGAAACTCAATGTTGGCTTGGATGATGAACAAGCTAGGTAGAGGCACAATCTTGCAGGTTCTATAGAAAATCCTGCTTTAGCAAATGCACCAAAGCACAGATAAAAAGATACTACCAAAAAAGTAGTTGAGTGGAGTACTCAGCAATTTCTTCTCTGTTTCTAACAACTCACTCACCAATTGCTCACATTGTCCAGTTTTGGAGGACAAAAGAAAAAGGAAAATGAGGAAGAGCACAGGAGGTGGGAGAGGCAGAAATCTAAGAAATCCCCCAGAAATCTGAGGTCACTTCCTCCTTGATGAAGGAGAGTTTGTTTCAATTTCTGTCAAAAAGAGAATGTGTCCTTAGATGGCTCCATCATCCCAATGGCCGGCAAAAACACAATGACTTCACTCATCTTAAAATTGCACTTTTCAGGATTATTTTTAAATAAGGTACTCAGGGTTGTGTGTGTGTGTCTTTTAAAGCACTACTTTTTTTGTATCTTTAAATATTGAATATATATTTTCAAAATATTACCTAGCTGCATGGATGTTCTTCTTTATAGACACATATAAAGTCAATATATTTATTAAAGGCACTACAAAATAAACATCTCTGGAGTGCAGAAGTTAAGAAAATAACCTTCATACCGAAAATATAATTACTAAAAAAACCTTTATAAACATACTATTGTGTACATGTGAGTAGAGGATCCTATTAAGGCATCGTAAGTTGAACTCTCTGAGAAATATAAGAATACAGGTGCATTCACTGTAAAAGTCACAAAAACCAGTGACTTCATGAGTACAAAATATTTCAGCATTAATATTTGATAACATTCTTCACTTTCAGGGTTTTACATGTATTTACTAAAGTTCAAACATGTTCTTCTGCAGTAGGTACTTTCTTCATAAATAGTAAAGTGTTCCTTCAGTGGTTTCTTTGTTTGCTTGTTTCCATGAACCCCCCTCAATCTCAGTATGTCTGATAGACATCATGTATGGGAACCTGAATTGTAGCAGTAGGAAATGGTTGAGGTATGTAGCCGGCATAACCTCCATAAACCGCAGCTGCAGCTGCGGCATTCTTCTGTAGTGTGGCTAGCGTGGCTGTGGCAGGAGCAGCGAATGGGACGTAGCTGGCACCGTAGATCCCAGCTGCAGGAATTCTCTGGACATTCGGAGCCACTGTGTATACGGGAGTTATTGGGCGGCCCTAAGGAACGGGGAGGAAAAAAACCAGATCTTGATGTAAGTATCCACCGTGAATAGGTCCGTGGCATTGGTACTAGAAAGAGAACAAGGGATGAAGTTAATAGAACAGTGGATTTCCAGACAGAGATCTGGCTTCGAAGATTTTCCCCACTGTTAACTTACTACCTATGGGATCTTGGGCAGGTCATTTCCCTTTGGTGGATCTGTCTTCATCTGGAAAATAGGGTGCTGAATGAGGAGATCAGAGATGTGTATCCAAGCTGATGCATTTCATAAACTGGAGGAAACAATATTTTACTGTATTTTATACTGACTCCATTAAAATGTTTAAAATAGACCAAAAAGCACTGTAGTAAAATATTGTACGTGTCTGCATATGTGTATTACATTGTACATGTTATGTATATACATATACAGATATCTACACAAATATACGTGTGTGTATGTGAGAGAGAGAGAGAGAGAGAAAGACAGAGAGAGAGAGAGAGAGAGAGAGAAAGACAGAGAGAGAGAGAGAGAGAGAGAGAGAGAGAGAGAGAGCGATCTAATCAAAAAACCTTAAAAATAACCATTGGCATAAAACGGTGTCATTTCATAGTAAACCACAACCTACATACATTTGCAACAACTTTGAAGATGTGCACTCAGTTCTACTATAATGCTTACTTTGAACATGCAAATTTGATTCAACACGATTGATATTAGGGAACAATTTGAGCATAATGTGGATTTCAAGTTTCCTTAGGTGTGATTTTCCTCAAAATCTGCTGCAATCTGTGCTGCTTCCCAATACCTCAAACCCTTCTGATACCCCTTTTCACAAATATACTTCAGGTCCTTTTCAAGGGAAACTGCCATGTCTGTTGCATAACTTCTGGTGCAGGTGGAGCTGTGGTGAGAAGGTCTATCCCCAAGCATTCTCCCCCATCTTCTCTAAGGACCCTGGGTCTAGGAGTTTGGGGATGTCCCTTTGCTTTCAGCTTTCAACTTTGCCAGCAAAAGCAGCAAGTAAGACAAGGAGTAGCCTGAGGCTGTAGAAACTGCCACTATTTATTGTAGTATTCAGATATTTCTTCACCATTTAACATGTATAAAACTGTATTACCACTTTAATTTGGTTCCTACCTTTTTTTTTTTAATGTGCCCCTGAGTATTGCGCCTCAAACCCCGTTTTGCCCATAAGCCCTGTAGTTTTTAACTGCATGATTTTGCATAGCTTGGTGATTTTTTTAGAAATGCATATATTGAGTTATAAACTGTTAAAGAACTAACTGAGGTACATAAACATATCATTTCTAACACTCTTTACACAAGACATTTTGCAATAAGACATGATGATGGTAAAACTTTTCAAGTATAAGGAACCCCTTTTAAGCTTAAAAATAAATGTAGATTCTCACCTGATAGTTGATAGTAGCCCCCCATCCCAACAAGTCATTGCTCATCCTCACCCCTCATCCAGATTTTATAGAATACAAGTTTGGGAACAACTGCCTACTGTAATCTACAGGATCCATTCCAGTTCAAAGTTCACCAAATTCACCAGTTCAATCACCAAAAATCTGTAGTGTGGCTAGCCTGACTGTGGTATATGACCTGCTCTCTTTCTCACTCTCTTACCCACACACACATAGGTATATTTGTGTAGATATCTTTATATGTATATACATAATATGTACAATGCAATACACATATGCAGACACATGTACAATATTTTACTACAGAGCTTTTTGGTCTATTTTAAACATTTTAATGGAGTCAGTCAATATAAAATACAGTAAAATATTGGTTTCTCCATTTTATGAAATGCATCAGCTTGGATACATATCTCTGATCTCCTCATTCAAAAATCAATACTTTGCTAGGGTTTTAAAGTGTATAAAACAAAGGTACAGAACCTCATAGTTCATCTAGTCCAAATCATACTTAACCATTAATCACTTATACAATACACCCCTTATTTTATAAATTCCAGTGGCTTCCTATCATTTCCCAGGATCAAATACAAAATGCTCTGTTTGGCATTCTAAGCTCTTCATAACCTAGTCCCCTCCTACCTTTTCCAGTCTTCTTATACCTTATACTCCTCAGGATGCCACTGGCTGTTCCACAAACAAGACATTTCATCTTTTGGCATTCTCTGGCTGTCTCCCCTGACTACAACACTCTCCCCTCCTCTGCTTTAACTACAGACCTCCCTGGTTTCTTTAAGTTTCAACTAAAATCCCACCTTCTACAGGAAGCCTTCCTCCTGCTAATTATTTCCTAGTAATTCTGTCTATAGTTTATTTTTTAAATATCTGTTTGCATGTTGTTCCCCTTCCCCCCATTAGACTACAAGATCCTTGAGGAGAAGGACAGACTTTTGCCTCTTTTTTGTATTCCCAGCATTTAGAACAGTGCCTGGTACTTAGATCCTTAATAAATGTTTCTTGACCAATGGATGAGTGACTGTCAAAATTAGCTAAAATCTAAGGATGCTGTGACTATTTTGTTCTTCTCTGATGGATGGACCCAGCTGTGCACGTCAAAAAAAAAAGATATGTGGTTAGTTTGGAATGATCTGTTCTTTGTAAGGCCAAGCTAACATTAAGTTACTACTCTTAATTTACTTAACGCTCACAAACCACTCCTTGAGAAATACTGTAAATAGAATGCTGGACTGGGATTACGTAGACCTGACTTCAAATTCTACCTCAGACACTTGCTAGCTGTGAGGCTCTGAACACTTAATTTCTCTCAGCCTTAGTTTACACATCTGTAAAATGAGGATAATAATAGCACCTATACTACATGTACAAACCTTAAAAAACAATGCTAACTATTATTGCTCTTACACCTCCAACTGGCTGCTGCACATTTTCACCCAGGGGAAACCTCAATGCCAGGATAACAAACCTTTGCTATGTGCCAATTCTGTACAAGGTACTGTGCTAGAGATATTAAAAAAAGGGGCAAAAAAGGCTTGATCCTCAAGTTCCTCAAGGAACTTTTATTTTATTGAGGAAAAATAATGTGTCTGCAGATAAGCAAATGCAAGATAACTCTAGGGAGGAGGGAACATTAAAATGAGAAGTATTAGAAAGGGCTACAAGTAGGGAGTGGTCTAACAGCTGCACCTTGAAGAAAACTGAGGAGAGGATGCAATGCATTTCAGGTGGAGGAAAACCTGTGTGAAAGGCCCAGAGACAGATGGAAGGATGAGTTCAGAGGACAGCTAACAGCCCAAGTTTGGCTAGAACACAGAGTACATGAAGAAGAATCATGTGGAGTAATCCTGGGATGTCAGTTTGCCAAACTATGGGGGGCCTTAAAGGTCATACTGAATAGTTTGTATTTTACCCAAGGCAAAAGAGTCACTCAAAATTTGTGATCAAAAGTAAAAAACTCAGATGCCTGACACAGGAAGATTGTTTCGGCAGTGGTATGAAAGATGGAAAGGAGTGAGGAAGTGGCAAAGTGTGGAAGGGAGACACCAGAATGAAGGAGGCCAGTCAAAAGTATATTATAACAGTCTGAATGAGAAGTGGTGCAGACCCAACTAGGGAGTCACTGTCTGAGTGACAGATGCACTGGTGGGATCTAGCTCTGCCTACTGCCAATTTTTCATCCAGAAGCTGATTATCCAAAACTGCCTCTAAACCATCTTTTTCCTACATTTGTAAGGTTAAACCATTGCTTAGCCATCCATCTGAAAGGACTGAGTGAAATAGGAAAAAAAATCAAATCTGTCCATTTAACTACTTGTTAACCTCTAATACCTTATCCTTCTCAAGGGTGCTTCTGACTCCTCAGACTTTGCAACCATGAACCAGCTGCCTTTTCTCCCCTGGAATACTTCTTTCAGCCTCCCTTCTCTGATTGGTGAGTTCCTTCTAAGCCCTCCATTTTGGGGATGAATCTGGGCTGGCCATTCTTTATTTACCTCTTAGATCTACTTCCAGTTTTCCATACTTTGCCAACATTACCTCTCCAGGCCAACTTCTGCAGAGGTGTTATCTCATATGATCCCCATGACAACTCTGGGAAGTGGATGTTATGATCTGCGTTTAGGAAACTGATGCAAATAACAGTCATAAGACTTGACTAGGGTCCCCCAGCTGGTAAGTATCTGAAGTCAGATTTCAACTCAGGTCTTCAAGTCCAGGCCCAGTGCTCTAGCCACTGCACCACCAGCTACCTCTATATGCTGTCCATCCAAACAAAAGACCCAGTAGAGCATTCTGGACCAAGAGTCTAAAGGCTTCTAGTCCTGGTCTGACCACTAACAAGTTCTGTGAACCCAGTCACTCCACTTTTCTCATCATTGTTCTCACTTGTCACCATCCAAAGTCACCCAGGTAGTTAGTGGTAGCCTCAGGAATTGAACTGAGATCTATTAACCCTTGATGTTGAATATTAAGTCCAATATGTGTTGAATTAATGAATGCATGCTATCTCCTCACACCCTCCTCCTCCCTCCTAATTTATTCCTGTTTTGGCATAGGGCTTCTGAAGTTTTAGGAGTGTGCAGCATAAACAGCTTTCATGGCCTACTTTAGATTAAGTAAAAGACAGCATGGTGGAATGGTTAGAGAACAGGTCATAAGGCAGGAAGACCAGGGCTCAAACTGGCCTCTTATACATACAGGTTGCTTGACTTTCCCAAGGTTACACAAGCTCTCAATGCCCCAGGCAGCTGTCAAAGACTAAACAACTGCTAAGTATTCTTCCCTGAGAATTCCCTACATCCATGAAACCACAAGTCAAGTCTGAAATAAATAGTAAAAGAATATGAAAAAAGGATAAAACCTCATTAAAGATGGTTAAATAAAAGGGAATTAAATGAAGCCTCCCTCCCTCCCTTTCCTCTTCCTAGGAGATGACATCCCTGTTTACTCCAAGGGCAAAGGAAAGAGAGCTCAATTTGTGGGCACTTTCTTGGACCACAGGGGCCCCTGGAGGCTCTCATATGAAAGATCCACAATTCCTGGTGAGTTTCCTGGTGTAGCAGATGGAAAGCTATGCCCGGAGTCATGAAGATCTGAGTTCAAATCCAGTCTGACACTTATTAACTGCATGACTGTGGACAAGTCACTTAAAAATTTCTGCGTGCCTCAGTTTTCTTAACTGTAAAATGGAGATAATAGTAACACCCACTGCGTAGGATTGTTGTGAAGATCAGATGAGGTAATATTTGTTAAAGTGCTTGGCACAGCATCTGGCCCAGACTAAGTACTATATTAAAGCTACTGCTGAGTATATGTATCAAATGTCTCCTGTAGTGACAGCTTCTTAACAGGAGGAACCTGTGTTTAAAAATAACCTGACTTACCTCACCCTATTGTGGATCACAGAGGTCTAGGCACATAAGGAACTCAATTCCTATCAATACACAAATAAATGGTAGAAGGAAACACATATCACATAAATTTCCATGACATAAGAAACTTACCTGGAAAGGTGGAGGGGTTGAAACAGCAGGCATGATAGCAGCAGCAGCGGCAGCGGCAGCAGCAGCAGCAGCACTGGCTGGGTCTGGCTGTACTGCTATGGGGTTGATCATATGTTCCATTGTATGGATTTTGCCATCTTCCAGCATCTTGGGAGCAGGGGCTGCCTGAAACATGGAATACTGGGCCCCAATAGCAGGGATGGCCACTAAAACAGGTTCAGGAATGGGAAAAACCAAGCTGATTAAGATTAATATACATTCTCTATGGAGTAAAAATCAAATATACCATCAAGATGTTACCACTAGCTGAGAAAGGATCTATCCATAATAACATGCAATACAGAGAAATTTCTTTCTATAGTGGGTGGCGGGGGTGTCTCCTATGTTCTAAACAAGTAGGGTCTACATTGGAAATTGACCAAGATCTTGATACCTGGGGCAGTCAGCTACATTCATTATCACTTTACCATGGCTAGACCTGAAACCTTCCTTGGTTTTATTATCTTTTAAGAGGCAAGAAAGCTGAGGATTTTGTTACAAAGTTCAGAGGAATAGATTCATGCTGTCAGTTCTACATTTGATATTGAACTCTAGACTAACACACAATGAGACAACATAGTGTGTAAAATTAAAGGTATAGTCATCTTTAAGCCTCGTAACAGTATCTGATAATAAAATAGTCAGGGAACGATTTCATGGGGCTTTCTGTATGAACCACCAATTCAAAACCCTTTGTACTGGGTGTAGAGATAAAGGCATTCTAATCAAAGTCCAGAAAGTTAGCAATATTTTGTTTATTTGGTGGAACACTATCCTAGGTGCTGTGGGGAGACAACAAGAAAATACAATGTCCCTATCTTAAAGGGAATTACAGTATAGTACATGGAGTTGAAATGTACAGATAAAGAAGTTTTTTCACGTGAATGATTATTTTTCAAATTATAGAATACATAAGATATTAATTTTTAAAAGAATATAAATTCTAGTAAAGCATAGAAATATATTTTATACATAATGTTAGAATTTACATATATCTAACTCCACACACACACACACACACACACACACACACACACACACAAATAGAGGACAGCTCAGTGAGTTGAACTATTCAGGTTTAATCACTGAAAGAGGAAAGAAGGAGAAGTGGTTTACTGTAAAAGAGTTTATGACCCCAAAGGCTCTGTTGACCTTTCATATTATTTTGAACTAGAGAATTTTCAGGCAGAAATGACATTAACAAGAGACTAAGCTATGCTTTATTCTTCATGATACTAAGTCTTATCCCAGTTTAGATGTTAAGAATTAACTAGTGAACCTATTATTAGGCAGTTCTGCTTACCTTCAGCGTTTCCTGACCTAATGAAGGTGATCAGTCTTAAAATGAATGCAGTGAATACAGCACCAGCCTTAGTGTCAGGAGGACCTGAGTTCAAATCCAGCCTCAGACACTTGACACCTAATAACTATGTGACCTTGAGCAAGTCACTTAACCCCAAATGCCTTCCCTTCTCTTCTCAAAAAAAAAGGAGAAAAGAAAAGCTGTGTGTGAGAAGGGTGGATATCATCTTTTCTAAACCAAATGGACAGGTGGGAACACATAAGAAAGCAAACCTTTTCAAAAGCAAAATGCTTATTTTCTTGATAAAAAGAAGCATAGAGCATGAGAGGAAACTAAGGCTATCTAGAACTGAAATGGTTTATTTGGGTCTGTTCTGGTTACTTACCAGCTCATTGCTTTTGCAATCCTCTGAACATTATTTTATCCACCTAAAGGCTGTATGTACTATATACACACAATTGTCTCTTCTTCCATTAACGCTTACATTTTTGTCAGTTACAAATAGGAACCTTCTCAGGAAAAAGAAGAACCTCTGAAACCTGGGTCAGTTTCATGTACAGAGAGACAAGAGAATCCTTAGATTTTAGCTCCACACTTGCTCATAATGTGAGTATTTAGATGGAAATCTGGTCAGAAAGGTTCCCTATCTGTAGAAAAGATCTTATGTATAACAAATTACTTTTGTATCTCTTTAAAGAGAGGCTCTAAATAAAGAAAATATTTTCTTCTCCTATGGGCCAATCCAATATGATGACCAAAATGCAATGGAATCCTTGCTTCTTCCATGTTTGAGTAAAGTTTGTAGAACTCTGACCCATCGGAGAATTAGGGTATGAAAGATGCAACTAGTTAATACTACCACCTTTTGTGACAAATGTTTTACTGGAATTAACTGCTCCAGCAATCTTTTGCCTACTTTTGGTGAGGCAAGTGTGCAGTAAAATGGGATACCTCTGTGTTCCCAACATCGAGTCACTGAAAAGACATATATGTGCATTTGCTATGCTTGCTTTTTCTGTGTTCATCTCAGGTATAAGCTCCTCAAGGGCAGGGATGCTGATGTTTTCTCTTTCCCTTGAGCTCTCCTTAGCACCCAATGCAGAGTTTTACAGATGGTAGTTGATTAATGAATCATAAAGACTGAGGACTATTTGACAAGTAGCATTGTGGAGTTAGCTGTGTTTGCTGGGATCTCTTGGCTTGATTAGAGGAACAGGTGCTTATAACCAAAGTTGACATTAATTAGATACTGACTCAAAAATTGTAATGTCTGATACTGTACTTTCATGGCATTTCTAGATCTTTAGCTCATTAAGACGATTGTTACAAAGGGGGTGGTGGTAGCCCTGACCACTGACAAGAGCTTCCACCTTTTCCATCAACTCTTCTAACAGAATTTAAGGTACACCTGAAGAGAAATGAACTTCCTTCCCTTGGTCAAATTCAATCCACTCATCAACTCTGCCCAGTCTCTCTCTGGAGAATGCAAAAAGTCTCACCATTGGTGAGCACTTAAGTACTGGGAAACACAAAAGAGCCCGGGGATCCACCTGTGTTGACTAAGGTTCCCCAAGAGGCAAAGGCACATATTTGCATGTGCCTGAGAGTTAGCAAGGCTTAGGTTCAATTTAAAGAGAGGTCTGAGGTTCGGACTGAATGAACATGGTCCATCACTCAGATTTATACTGACCTGTACCGGGTTTAATAGCGACTGGATTGACAGCGGATAATTCCAAATTCGGTACCAGCTCATATCCTTTTTCTTGTTGCTTTCCTTTCCCTTCATGATATCGGCTATATATGCCACGGCCTGCAGAGTATCCCCCGATGTAAGATCCCCTGGGGCCTGGGGCTCTGTTACCAGCGACCCCTCGCCCTCGGCCTCTTATGCTCCCTGCTTATAGAAACAACACAAAACTGGGATGAATAACCACAAGTGACAATGCCAGGGGGCTGAGCTTCACAAATCAGAAGACTCCAAGGACCCTGACATTTAGCTGCTTACGGAGAGTCAAAGTTGTCCATGTGAAAACCTTCTCATTTCAATGAAGTGCTACAGACGCCCAAAGAAATCTCCTATTCCTGAGGGACATGACTCAGTAACTTCATCAATCAATGTGAAAAGTAAATACGATCACACCTTGTCAATGCGTGACATTTATATCATCGATGCCCATTAAAGTCACTACCTTCAAGACCTCATCTTACAAGATGGAGAAATCTAGGTACCAAAATCTATGGTCACATAGTGAATGGCAGGCTTGGGATATAACATTTTTAAGGAACGAAGAAGAAATATGATTTCAACCGGGATTAAACTCCTGGCTCCACGCACTAGCTGGGTGACCTTGAACAAGTCACTTAATCTTTGTGAGTCTCAGTTTCCCCACCCATTAATAATGGGATACTAATAACTGGCTGACCTACTCTACATGACTGTTTTGTGAGAATCAAGTTAAATGATGCATGGCAAAGTATTTTATGAAGTAACATGCACAAAATAAATGTCAGCAGCATGGAACAATGGACTACCTGACGTCCAGAGGATATGGGTTTAGAACCTACCTCAGATGCATACCACCTGTATAACTTTGGGCAAATCAGTTTTGGGGGGCCTCAGTTTTTTGATCTATAAAGGGTGAAGCTAGATCTCCTTTGAGGTGAGCTCATTATATGATTTAACTTTATATAGAGATACTAATAAGTTCTATGCTTTGTAATGACTACTAAGGTGGATATCTTTAAGTTCTGACAAAGGATGGCCTAAAAAAAGTAAATTTTTAAAAAATACTCTCTGCATACCATAACATACAACTGAGGTAAACTGATGGGTCTAGAAACTGATGGCTGAGGTTATGCAATGATGCCTTACAGTAATAAATAAAAATGCCCCAAAGAGCTAACTTACCTTTCACAAAATAATCTCTGTTGGGCCCAATCAGAGCATTGTAGGGATAGCTGTAGTAGGCTAAAGTATAGGGATCGCAAGAGTAAACATAGTTAGGCTGCTGAGGTGTTACTTCCGAAGTTACACTTCCTTTGGCTGCCTTCTGATAGCGTGTATACTGCTCTTTGTCTACAGGCTTGGCCAAAGTAACTTCAAGACATGAGCCTTCAAGTTCGGTGCCATTGAGGCTATTCATAGCATGTACAGCATCTTCCCGGCTGGTAAAGTGAACAAATGCATAATCACGGATCTTTTTAACTCGCTCCACACAACCAGGATTAAACTGGCCAAAGCTTTTCTTGATTGTCTCTTCGGTTGTTTCAATCATCAGATTTCTCACGTACAGGATCTTAACAGTTTCCATGACATCTTCATCAACATCTATCTCTGGCTCTGCCCAGTCCACTGCAATCTGGTGTCCCCACAGCTGGATTCTTCCAGGCATGAGCTTTCTCCTGGCCATGGCCGCCGCTCTATGACTCTCATATTCCACAAATGCAAACCCTCTGTTTTTCATCTTATCTGCTGCACTTGCATACACAATAACGTCGAGTACCCCTTCAGTCACTTTAGAGATCTCTTCCAGTATCTCCTCTCTTTTTTTCATCTTAGGGATGCCACCGATGAATAGTCGACAGTTATCCACACTGCAACAGACTCCTAGAAGTCGTCCTGGTCTGATTTCATAATTGTTCAGTTCCCTCACAGCACGCTTGGCTTCATGCTTGTGAGTGTACATAACAAAAGCGTAGCCACGGTTCTTCCCATCAAAGTCCATCATCAACCGCATCTCATAGATACGCCCAACTGACTCAAATACTGGTACTAGCTCATCTTCATACACATCTCGAGGAATTTTACCTACGAAGACCTCGCAGCCACGTGGGGGATGGAGCCCTTCCCAACCTGGGGGAGGTCCACCATACTTGCGTTGTCCATTCTCCTGTATCATACTATAGCCTGTACGTTCCATGAGGGCCAGGAGGGCAGCCTCATTAGGTGCTCCAGCTATTCCTTCAGGAACTTTGGCAGCTGACATGTTGGTGGAATCGTTGCTCATTGTTGTAGTAGAATCTTCCGCTGTCATTATGTCAAAATCATTCAAAACTTGATGAAATCTAAAGAGGGAGAAAATAAATGTGATTATTTCATATTCTACACAAGACAAGGACTGCAATTTTATGTCTTAAAACAGTAACATATAACACAATTCTAGTTGAAAACCAAGGCTAAAAATGTGAAAAACAAGAACAAAACAAATAATGGGACATAGCTTCAAACACCCAAATTATTATGTGGGAAAAAAGAGAAATTATTTCCTTCCCTGGAACTTATGTTTTAAGAGTTTCCTGGTAGACTGTTATGTTTACTGATTTGTCCAAGGTCAAATAATCAATATGAATCTAAATACTGTCAAAGGGAAATATTCTGCTTACAAAAGCAGAAAACAATTCTAATAATAAATAAGGTATTGCCAACTTGGATTTTTTTTTTAAAAAGATCATGTCCTGATATTTCTTCGGAAAAGAACGAACTTTTTCACTGTAAGCATGTAAAAAGAAATTCCCTTACCCTTACAAAGAAGTGGTCACATGATAAAAGCGAAGAGTTTTCAGAAGAAAAAAATGCAAATAATAAATGGCCATGTGAAAAGATGGTGCACATCGCTAATAAGAGAAATACAAATTAAAATAGCCTTGAGATTTGCCTTTATACTTATCAAGTTTACAAAAATGATTTTTAAAAAAAGAAATAGTGTAAGAAGGGTGGGGAGAAGATGGGCACATTTGTATATTGCTGGTGGAGCTGGGAATGCGTCCAACCATTCTAGAAAACAATTTGGAAGCGTACAAGATATACAACTTTGTATAGCATTCAAAGTCCTTCATAACTTGCTCCCTTGTCTCCTACATTTCCACTATTTCTTACACATTAACTCCACCTCCCAGTCCACTCTTTGATTTAGTGCTACTGGACTCCTTTTGATTTCTCAAATAAGATACTTACATTTTCCAACTCCAGGTATTTTCACTGCCTGTCTCCCATGCCTGGAATCCTCTCACCCTCCTCATCTCTGCCTCCTGGCTTCACTGGCTTTCTTCAAGTCCCAATTAAAATCCTACCTTATATAGAAAACCCTTTGCAATCCCCTTTATTGTGTCTTCCCTTTGTTGAATGTTTCCAATTTATCCTACATATAGCTTGTTTGTACATAGTCGTTTGCATTAGACTGTGAGAAGACCTCATTAAACCATGAGAGAAGGGACTGTCTTTTGTTTGTTTCCTTAGGGGTTAGCAGAGTGCCTGGCACACAGGAGGTATACAACAAATGTAGACTAACTTGACCTAGTAATCCCACTCTTGGGAATATACTGAAAGGAAGTCAAGGTTAGAAATATCCATAGCAGCACTCTTTGTGGTAGTAAAAGTAGGAAACAAAAGTAGATACCAATTGACTTGAGTAATAGCTGCGCAAACTGCAATTTATAAAAGTAATGGGATGCTATGATCCATAAAGAATATGAAAATTCAAAGAAACTTGGTTAGACCTGTATGAAATAATGTAGAGTGAATGAAAGCAGAAATCAAAGAACACAATGATCCTAAGAATTCCAAAGGAAACAATTATGCTAATACTCAGTCAGATCAATGCTATTAATCTTATTCTAGAGGCTTGGTGATGATGGATGTATCTTTTCCTTAGGTAGAGATGTAGCTACCTAGAGGTGTGTAATGGAATATATGCTATCCAGCATGAAAATATTGGTTTCTTTTGTTTTGTTATACTTTATTACAATGGGGTTAGTGGGGCTGGTAGGGTTTGAGTCTATTATGGATACTGAGAAACAATATCTTTATAAAAAAGCACCAAAACATAAAATAAAAAAAAAGATATGAACATTTTCAAGTCCAAAAAGAAAGGAAGAAAGAAAAATTGAAATAAAAGTTGACAGACCCAAATAGGCAAGAAATTACTCCTAAATCCCATACCCAGGTGATGTCCACCACAAAATTATCTGAATCCAATCTAGATTCTGATAGTGTCAGTAATCTAAACTATATTTAGGACAAAATGAAATATTTATAACTAAGTGGTTAGCAGAACATCATGTACTAAAGGAGTTAAGGGGATATATTACTCACAACTCGAAATAACTGATATACTACCTTCTAAACTGTTCATAGTGTTTTGATATACAAAAATAAAATTCCACACAATGAAGGCAACACAAGAGGGCACATTCTGAAAAAGGAGAAAATGAAAGTTATAAAAAAAAGCATCATCATGATCTAAAACCTATTTCTCCCATCTTCCCATATAATACATACATTACATTAAATAAATCTTAGTGCAGCTTAATAGCTATTAAAAGATGCAAACAAGTTTCCTGGTAGTGTGTGTTGTCAGTACCACATGCCTGTATATTACTCTAGACACATGACTGATTCCTTTAATATTCCAAAGAGAAACAGTAAGCCATCTTACTCAGGGACTTGATAGAATAATTTACAAATTCGAATACCAATGATGCCTTGGACAAACATGAGTTTTAAAAACTATTATGAAATAAAATTATAAGGCATTTAAAACTTTGCAGGGTATTTTATATACATTTCTTTATTTGAGTTTTATACAACACTATGAAGTACTACAGGTATCATTTTCCTTTGGATAATTTAGACTCCAAGAGTTTAAATGCCTTGCCTAGGATCACACAGCTAGTAAGTGCCCACGACTGGATTTGAACCCAGGCCTTACTTTAGTCTAGCACTCTATTCACTACCTATGCTGCCTCAAGAGCAAAAGAGAACATAAATAAAATATAATAATATGGAATGTTTTAAAATATAATTGGGGGATGGATAATGATTGTGATGGAATACAACTGTACTATAAGAAATGATGAGCCCAGTGATCTTAGAAAAACATAGACTTGCACGAAATAATGAAGAGTCAAATGAGTGAACCAAGAGAATGTTGTACATAGTAACAGCCATTATTTTAAGAAGAACTTTGAATGAATAAGTCATTTTGACTATTATAAATACCCAAATTAACTACAAAGGTTAAGAAGAAAGGTATCCAGAGAAAGAATTGATAAATAGAAGTATAGAATGATCTCTCTCTCTCTTTCTCACACACACACGTCTAATCACACTGTCTAGAAAAGGGGTGGGAAGTAGAAAAGAAATTTACATGATTATTATATATTATGTTATGGAAATGCTTGTTTTATTCCACAAATTAAAATATATACATGTGTGCGCGCGCACACACACACACACACACACACACACACACACACACACACACACACACACAAAATTGGGAGTCAAAAATGGCCAGGAAAAAACCTAACTAAACCGAAACACCATTCCCTTCCATTTGTGTTTTATTCCCCATAGTCTTCAGATGGTTACATTGACCTGACCCTCTTTCCTAGTCATCTTAGATAAAGGATAAAATATCTACAAAACATTTTTAAAGTCCACAAAGTCCCCCCCACCCCCCATATCTCTGTGTATCTCCTGAAAGAACCAACAAAATGAAAATAGCACTCATGGTCCACTTTAAGTTATCTGGAATCTTAGGAACAGGGCAACTAGGTGGCACATTGGTTAGAGCACCAGGCCTGGAATAAGGAAGACTCACCTTCCGAAGTTCAAATTTGGCCTTAGATACTTATTGGCTGTTTGACCCTGGGCAAGTCACTTAATCCTGTTTGCCACAGCTTCCTCACCTGTAAAATGAGATGAAGAGGGAAATGGCAAACCACTCCAGTATCTTCGCCAAAAAAACCTTAAATGGGGGCATGAAGAGTCAGAAATGACTGCAAATGACTGAACTAGAACAAGTTCCTCCTGAAAAGCTTTTTGGAAACCCCTCCACTCCACCCTGCCTCTTTATAGCCAGTGTACTCTTACTATGACAGCACACACTGCACTATGGTTGGTCAATAACCACTCACATTTCTACAAGGTTGGGAGATGGAACTCCTCATCCTTAAAAAGAGGAGCTAAGATGCCACAACTGGAAACCAGGTGGGATGATGCCAGGTACAAAACTGAAATAAGTGGTTTTTTTGAAGGGCCAAGGAAAGAAAAACAATATCTGTTTTTCTACTTAGAATAAAACCTGTAGAGGTGATAGGACCCTAAAATACTTATCCAGGATATCCCTCCAGCCTTGGATCTGGCAGTTGGTGAAAAAATTTCTGGGTAAATACTCTAAGATTGCACAATTTAATTAATTATACACGTGTCACAGACTTTGAGATTTAGAACAGGCCAGTTAGTCTTATCTGTACCCAGTGTACAAAGTAAATATGTTCCTCCTTCCTTCCAACTTCACTAAATCTGCCAACACTATCAACCATTTTACTCAGTCTCCTGTGTTTGAAACCTTAGTATTATCTTTAAATCCCTCCTCTCCCTCACCTAAGAATCAAATCTGTTTAATTCATTTCAATAAACATTTATTCCCATGGTGACTTGTACCTAGTATATATTTCACCAATATTTGAACTAAATCATTTATGAAGTCCTTTCAATCCAGTCCCACATACCTGCCTTCATTTCTTCCCCTCTAAACCTTTACCTGTCACTTTCTATCGTAGTTTAGTTGTTCAATCATGTCTAACTCTTCATGACCTCATGGACTATAATAGGCTTGGTTTTTCCAGCCTCCAAGACCTCTTGAAGTCTGTCCAAGCTCATGTTTGTTGTTCCCATGACATCCTCTGCTGTCCCCTTCTTGTCAGACAATCAGAAGTTAAGCGACTTGCCTGCAGTCACACAGATAGGAAGTGTCTAAGGCTGTATCTGAATCCATTTCTTCCTGACTCTAGACCTAGTGATCTATCCACGAGGCACCAACCGCCTCTTGTGAATTTACCGAATTTATAGAATAAACAGAAAAAGAACTCATGTGAGGGATGGAGAGAGGGCATTAGCAATTAGGTGAATCAGGAAAGGCTTCATGTAGGAGATGGTGCTTGAGCTGTGTCCTGAACAAAGAAAGTTTCTGTGAGGTGCAGGGGAGGAGGGAGTTCATTTTAAGAATAAGGACAGCCAGCCAGTGCAAAAGTATGCACACCAGGAGGCCAGAAGGTGGAGTGCAAGGTGTGAAAAGCAGCCTAATAGGGGAGTAAGATACACAGATAGCTATAATTCAGAAAATTGTGATAAGTTTGTTCAGGAAGTATAAATGAAAGTGTTATGTGAGAGCTAATGTGTAAGGTACGGAAAGGCTTCCTGGAGGGGGTAACTTTTGTTTTCAAGTATGACTAAGGATTGACAACTCATTAGAAACGACTCTAATGTTAGGGAACATTGATGGTAAAAGGAGAAGCATTGGACATGACTGAAATGACTCAGCAACAATTGTCTCCCTCCATTAGAATGTAAACTCCAGGAGAGAAGGGATAACTTCATTTTCTATATTTATAGTCTTAGAACCCGACAACAATTTTTGATGGTTAAGGGCACGGACCATGACAATAGTTTAAAAAAAGGGAGACAAATATTTATCTAGTGTCTACTATATGTGCAAATCCCTAGGAATCCTGGGAATGCTTCCAGGGAGATTAATTTCTCCCTGTTAATTTAAAATCTGTATCTCCCCCAGTGTGCACAGAGTAGGGGCTTAATAAATGTTAGCTGAAATGAATGTAAGAATGGCTGGCACCCTGTAGGTTTCTGTATTGGCACACATGCTTTCTGGCATAGCAACCAGTCTTACAAACACATCTACACATATCAAAATCAACTTTCTAACTATAAAAGATAACATAGTTAATTTTGATTGTAAAACTGAAAAGCTTCATATTTGCTATCCCTAGTAAGGATCTGACAGCCAAGATATAGCAATCAACATTTATTAAGCACCTACTATATGTCAGACCACTGTGCTAGATGCTAAGCACTAAAAATACACTCATTCTATGTCTCTCACACACACAAAATCAAAACTCTTCCCCAATAAGTGGTCAAAGACTATGAACAAATGGTTCTCAAAATAAGATTTGTGAAATATTAATGATACTATGAAAAAATAGTCCAAATCACTACTCAGTTAAGTGCAAATCAAAAAAATTTTTGGCAAAGATAACAAAAGATGAGAGTGGCTGATGTTGGAAAGGCGGGGAATTATGTAAAGAAAGTTACAACAATGTCCATTGATTCCACTGCTAGGCATAAATCCCATGGAGGTCAATGATGAAAAGAAAGATGATTTTTAGACGCAGGAAAATATTTACGACAATACTTTTTGAGAGAGTGAAAAAGCTGGAAGCAAAGTAGATTGTTGATTGGGGAATAGTTAAACAAGCTATATACATGAATGTAATAAACTAAAAATATGCTTCAAGAAACCATATGATGAATATTTAAAAAAGGCACATGGGAAAACTTAATATGAAATGTTGCAAGGTGATGCAAAGGTAGAACTAGGAAAAATGCACTCAATTATTGTAATGATGCAAGTGAGAAGAGCAGTAACTAACTGAAGTTAAACACGGAAATTATTATGGCTAAACTTAGCCGCCTTCTTTGCAGGTGGGACACAATTATGGCTGTGGAATACTACGGACAGAAGAGGAGTTTTAGATATGTTGCTTTTCCCTGTTACAAAGAACAGTTCTTTGGGAGGGGAAGGATAGAGGGTTACTTTGGAAAATAGAGATGTAAAAAAAAAAGATATCATGAAAATTTAATTTGAAAAATCACTGAAATTGATTCTTTAGAGGAAAAAAGCTATTTGATCTTAATTTATGAATGTGCATACCCAATGTTTTTTTTTTTAAAAATCACTCTTTCATTATATTACCTGGCAAAGACAGTGCCAAGTGCACTGCTGGGCACATAGTAGGTTCTTTAAAAAAATATTTGTTGAATTGAACTGACTGAACTTATTTATCTTCATGACTCAACCAGTTGTTCATTTGATAAAGTCTAGAGTAAGTGAAGGACCAGAGCCAAATCAGCTATGAGTATATCATATCCAAGGCAACATATCTCTTGATACAAACTAAAAATGACTTACCACAAGGTTGCTAATATTAACAAATTGTTTGACCAATAAAATCCACTTGGAGTATTTTATTCTCATCTTGTCACAGAAATACAAAAATATTAATATGCTTGCAAATTAAACAATGATCTTAAATGAGCAGTCAGTTTTTTTCTTTCACTTCAGTTCCAGTTAAAATAGTTGAGTGAGGTTAGTTTATATTTGAAAGCCTGATTCATGAGTTTAAACTAGCTTTCTAGCTTGAACTAGTTTTGTCATTTGCTTTTAATGAAAACTTCAGCTTTAACGGTACTTTGACTCTTAAGAAGGAGTCACCTGTGGGTGGTCCCAGAAAAATTCCTGACATTTACCTCTCTTTACATAGTCTAAAGACAGGGCAGCAATCTGTTCAGGTTATTATTCAAATGTACCATTACTATATAGTTACTAGCTTTTTTATTTCTTGGAAAAATATAGGTTTCTCAGAAACAGTTCCTTATTTATCAATTGACTGATAAAGCCCAAGGTGGCAAATTAACCTGGAAACACTAACCTCAACTAGACTGGTTTCTATTCTTCTTAGTGTAAGGATGAGTCATGTTATATTGGCAAGAGGTACTTCGACTTTTTCTTTTAAAGGGTTAGACCTCTGCTTCGACATTCTGTATCCACACCATGACATGTCAATGTTTTTCTGACCCCTTTAGTCTTTAGGGCAACATACAAATTACAAAGACTGTTGTTTAGAAAACTGAACATCTGACATCTCTGTGTGTGTGTGTGTCTCTCTCTCACATACACACACATACACACACACACACACACACACAGAGCCAATATTCTGATTTATTTAGGGAGGCTGGCACAGAGTACAGTTTACTAGCTTCTAGAAAAGAGGTAGATTAAGAAGAATTAGGCATTGAGGGACCCACTTCTTCATTCCTAAACAACCAGAATTGCATCTCTAAGTTCCCTGACAGCTCTAAATTTGTGATATATGACACTGAGAATAATGGGTGTCATCTACTGAAAATGGAACTATTTTATGAAGTCACGAATACTCCCACAAACTGATAAAGTTAGCAAAGAACAACCCCTGCAGACCTAACCTTGCCCACTGATCTTACTTCCCAGTGCCAAGCTGACACCACCCATTAGAATAAACAGCTAAATGAACACTCCCACAAATAGGCGGGCCTTTGGCACTGGCTCATTTTAATTGCCTTAGGGTTTCAAAGTGCAAAAAAGAGCGCAGCTCAAAATGGAGGCAAGAAAGATTAAAATTCAGAGCTTAAGATCAAAATACTTAACTAAAGGATCTTTCTTTCCTGAATAGAAAACTGGTTCAAACCTCAGGCTGGCAATTTAATTCTCTTCTAAAAGTACCTCCTAGGAGATAAAGGACATTGGAGTGATGGCCTCTGGAGGTTGATAAAACCAGAATTAACTTTTCCCATAAAAGATCACTTCCTTTTCAAAAGGATATTAGTCCAGGCCTTCTAACAGACAATAACATTTTAGTTTGTTTTTTAAACTCCTATCTTCCAGCAGTCCTAATTTGAGAGTAATTCAAAACAAAATGGCCCTTAAACTATCTGGTCTGTACAGAACGTGTTATATACTCAATGAGTTCCAACGCTTGATAAATAAATGTGAAAAATAAATGTGAAATCAAGTAACTCAAATTTTACTTTTTAAACAAACACATATCCGAAAATGATGGATTTTGTTTTGGTATCTCCCCTGTGGATTCTAACTGGTTTAGTTAGATGCAAACTGGTTTAACAGCTGGGACGAAGGGCTTGCCTGTTTCTCCAACCATCAGGACGGAAGGGGAGAAGAGATTTTTCAAAGGTAATAATACTAGTTCACACGAATATAGTACCCTAAGGTTTACAAAGTCCTTTGCACATATGATTGCACTGGGTTCTTAGGATAACACTGTAAGTCTGATGCGACTTTCATCTCTACCAAAAGATGAGGTAAGTCACATATCTAGTACATTTTGGTGGCAAAATTTCAACCCAGGTTTTTCTGACTTCAAGAATAGTGCTCTATGTACTATACCACACTGCCTTAATACATGAAAGACCGGAATAATTTATAGCCAGATATTCAGCTCCTTAATAATCTAACATTTGCTATCCTCCTATCGCAAGATGACTTTGCTAACTAATGGTGGTATTGCTATCTGCATGTGGCAGTGTGGCTAAGTCTGATACATGACCTCTGTAAATCATGCCCCTTTGTAATCTAACCTTGGGATGTAATCGCAACTTAGTGAGAAGTTGTTCTTAAGTACTGGCAAAGAGGGCAAAGTGAGGCCTGAAGGTGGGTGGGTGGGGAACCTGCAGCCTCAGAGGCCATACATGGCCCTCTAAGTCTCCAAGTGTGGCTTGTCAGTGAAGTCTGGATCCCAAAAGGTGGACCCTACAGGGCACATTAGGCTACAGGTCCCCCACCCCTGGGTGGAAGAACTACAATGAATGCAGACTTCATTTCAGAAAAACAGTGCAACAAGAGCTAATACATGTAAGCCATCAAAGAGAGGTCGGTTTTAGATTTTTTTCTTTTAATTCAAATTTCTGCAGTGTGGAAAGTGAAAAAGTTACAAACGAGCCCTAAAAATCTGTAAAGATCCTTAACCAAAAGGCAGATGATGTATATTCAGAGTATAAAGGATTAAAAAGTCATGTGTACTTTTTTCAGTCCCATTTTGACACCTACTAATGTCAAGGATAACACAAGGGTCTCATATAGGTCCTGACTGCACCCTTACTTGAAAGAATGTGCTTGGCTCTTAGCAATATTAACAATAGTCACCCTTTTATGGGAGGTGGGAACTAACACAAAAAGATAATGATATTTATAAATCATAAGATTCAGAGCTGGAAGATACCTTAGAGATTTAGCTCCTTGATTTTATAAAGAACCTGAAGTCTAGAGAAGCTAAGTTACATATCTCACAGATAAAAAAAGGAAGTGTATCAATGAAACATAAAAGAATACACAAAAGGAAAACAAAAGAGTAAAAGGAAGTTCAAAAGAGAAACAGAAAAGTAGTTGTTACTATGTTAAATAGAATAACCACTTTAAAAAACTGAGAGTAATAATTTATACTATCATACACGATCATTTCTCTCTGTTCTTTGAATATCAAAATGTTCATATTTGTCGGCGTTTACTGTTTATAATATAAAAGAATTTTATTTAAAGAAAAAAACAAGAACAACCACTATCCTCCCGAACACCTATGTATGTACATTTTAAACTGAGTTGAAAATTCTGCTTATGTAGGAAGCCAACTCTAATAAAGAATAATGCTCTTCTTAACTATTTCTGTACCATGGACCCATTAGTAATCTGGTGAAATCTATGGTTAAATGAATAAAGTAAAATACATAAGATTAAAAAAGAAACCAATTACAATGAAATATACTTAGTAATATATTTTTAAAAATAAGTTAAAGGAGCCTAAGGGCTACCAGGTGGCACAGTGAGTAAGCTTCAGGAAGACCTAAATTCACATTGAGATTCAGACATTTACTAGTTGTGTGACCCTAGGCAAGGCACTTAACCCTGCTTGCTTCAGTTTCCTCATCTGTAAAATAAACTGGTGAAGGAAATGGCAAACCACTCCAGTATCTTTGCCAAGAAAACTGAAAATGAAGTCAGAAAGAGTTGGACACAACTGAAAACAACTGAACAGCAAAGGACCCTAAGTTTAGAGCCCTTGCTCTATGCTGGTTTACTACTAAGTCACTGGGGGCAGAGGAAGGGACACATTTTCTTTCATTCTAGAAGGAAAGAAGGTCTATGAGGCATTTAAGGTACCTCTTAGATCCAATTAGAATACAATACAATAATACATCATCATCATCACCACCAAGCCTTTTATAGTCCTGATACAACATGTTCGATCCTAAATCTTGTAAGGTACTGTGTCCATTTTACAGACAGTAAATCAGAGACATCGGAAATTGAAGACTGACTCTAATTCCATTGTTGTATCATAAACATTATTTTAATTGGTCAAGAAAATGGCCTGTGTTTCTGGTTACTAATGCCCCTGAATTTCTAAAGGACTATGCAACCCCTTTTCATGACCACAAAGAAGCTATCTCAAGGCTACTGCAAGGAAAGAGGTTCTGCAGAGCCATGAGATTTCCCTGTTCATCAAGCCTCAACTAACTGCATAGGTAGCTCATGGATCATGATTCATTCATGCAAAAGTGTTTCATAAACTTTAAAGCATAATGCAAATGTAGAATGTTATTACTAATGGAAGGTGTTCAATACCCAGAACACAAGCACTAAAGGTTGCACACAACTCAATTATTTTATGTACTATTGGAAATTCTCTGGAGAGCTGTTAGAAATGGAAATTGTTAAAAAACCCACAAACATAAAGATGATGACTGAATCCATGCAAGTGGATGAGATAATAGCAGCTGACATTTATATAGTGACTTACGATTTGTAAACTGCTTTACATAATCTCATTTTATGATCACAACAGACCTGTGACATAAATACAATCAGTATTATACCCATTTTCTAGATGAAGAAACTTGAGGTTCAAAAGAATGATGTGCCCCTGGTTGCACAACTATTAAGTCTCAGAGGTAGCATTTGGTCATAGGTCCAAAGTTCCTTCCCCTGGATCACTATGCCTTTTAATGTTTGCAGAGCGTTTTTATCAGAATAACCCTGTGAGATGAGTAGCACATATATTATATATCTCCATTTTGTAGATAAAAAAACCCCCTGAAATTCTGAAGGTTAAATGACCCATCTGTGAGCACACAGAATACAGTTCGTTTTAAGGCAGGATTCAAAACACAGGTCTCTTGATTGGTGTTCAGCGCTTCTTCCAGATCCCCAAGAATTATTTGTAGAGAGAGAAAAAGGCAAGTCTTTTTCAAGACTAATCTTAGCTGAGATGCTATTTGCCCTTGGTTGAATCATGATTATCTATAAGTAGTTGTAGATCAGATAATAATGACACTTATATAATGTTTTAGAGGTTACAAAGCACTATTTTAATTAAAATCTCCCAACAGTCCTGAGAGTAAAGGATGCATTAAGTGGCTTCCTTGCTAAGACTCTGGGGAACTTCACAGGACTCAAGAGTTTGGGGGACAACAGAAATCATAGATCTCTTCCATCACTCACATTTTACAGAAGAAAAAGAAGGCCTAAAGAAGTTAACTTTATCCAAAGTAAAATCAGTGTTAAGTAGCAAAATCAAGACTTGAACCCTGGACTTCTTACTCCAAACCCAGTGCTCTTTTCACCACATAACATTTGCCAATCTCCCCAGTTCCTTTTAGGAACAAATGTGTAATTATTTTAACTTCAAGCCACATACATACTAATGCTAAGATTTTAACTTAACAATATGGATTAAAGAGATATTATGTATTGTACATATTTTGCAATATTACCATGTAAGGAGTATCATACGTCCACTTACGAAATAGAATGCCACAGTGCCTGCTCTGAAACCAAAGGCCTTGAATTACAAATGATACATGAGCTTCCATTTTAGGTGTGACCTTCTAATTTTGTTAAGATTACTAGGTTCATCCGACCACCGGAATTCAGTTGTGACTAAGAAAAGTACATCTGCCACCACAGAGCAAACCAGGTCTTGTTTAACAAGATTTCTATGTGCCCTATTTACTTAATGCCAGCTATCAGGTGATTAATCCAAAGGGAAATTCATTCATTACATACATCCTTGCATTGGTGTCTAAGCTAGTGAGAAAGCATTTTACATTTTAAAATGTTACAGCCATGTTTAATAATATGACTATTTATAGGATGTTTTTGGTGAGAACATATAAAGGAAGAGGAAAACACTAGGAGACAGTCTGAAGGCAACTTAATTTCAAGTGTAACATTTATCCTGATTCAAATAAACAAACAAACAAAAAACCCCAATCCACCATTTTCTCTGTTACATTTTCTTATTTCATACACAATTTTTGCTCTTTTCAGGGAGACACTTGGACTTTTATTGCATACTGAGAGAAAAGAATGAATCCATTCAACTATGCAATAAAAATGGCAGAAGGCGGGAAGCCTTGAAACAGAATAATTTAATCCTTTTATGTAAAAACCCGTGTACCACAGCAGGCACCAAATGGAAAAAAGACTTGCCAGGGACCTGGGGGAGAGAGAACATGAGTGTTTTGTAGGGGTGAGGGTCCTGTATGGAGTAGCAGAGATCTGTGAGAAGCACTATTGGAGGACAAAATGATGGGCTTGATGCATTCTATCAGATTCTTTGTCACTCTGAGTTGGAGGCAAATTATATTTACCATACAGTACATGGTTGTCTTTCTGAAATGTTGTATTAGAAACTCACAAAGGCTTGGAAACCAGATTAAAAAAAGGAAAATATTCTTTAACACGAAGAAGTCACATTAGGTGTTTTTTCCAGCAGTCTTTTTCTACTTCTTTCTAAATAATACCCGAAATATACTAGAAAAAAACCTCATTATTATATGCGTTGCATACTGTAAACTGAACACAGGCATGAAACAATGTGTTTTCTTTCACAAGGAAACTAGTGAGAAAAAGTCACAGAACATTTTCCCCTCGGTTTAATTTCTTACAGATAATTACTACATGCATCATGCATACATGTAACATATATGACTACTGCTTGTATATACTTACATATAACTACTCCTACTAACTAGCTGGAGACAGATGTTTTCTCCCTCTTTTCAGCTTAGTGCCATACTTCTACACACCTGTTTTGCTATGTACCTACTATCTAGACACCATAGACACAGACATGTTCATGACCAAAGACAACCCATAGTAGACAGACGGACAAAGTGAGTATTAAATGGCATAGACAACCATGGCTCTAGAAATCAAAAAGGAGCTTTATTTAATGTCAGGTGTTTCTTTTTTTTAATAATGACTGCTTCTCAGTCACTAACTTAAGAGTGAATGTGTGTGTGTGTGTGTGTGTGTGTGTGTGTGTGTGTGTGTGTAGACAGAATTTCAAAGATCTGCCTCTACTCTTTCTTTAAATACAACCAAATCAATTACCCAACCCAACTATCCTTGCAGACTAACCAGGAACATTTTTGATTCTGTCTTTGCCCTCCTTCTTGAAAACCTCACAACTTAGTAAGACCATTAATATTTAACAGGGGTAGCTAGAAGACCTGAGTTCAAATCTAACTTCAGAAATTCACTAGTTTTGTGACCCTGGGCAAGTCAAGTCAAATTTTTTTGACTTCGGTTTCCTAATCAGTAAAATGGGGATAATCACAGCACTAACTTACAGGGTTGCTGTACCAATCAAACGAGATGACCCATGTAAAGTGCTGTGTACACCTTAAAATGCTGTAGAAATATTTGCCGTTATTATTATTGTACATAAGTGGCTTTAAGACATTAAAAAAGTACTTTTCTCCTCAAAATCCGGTGATATTGGTAATGCAAACATTATTACCTCCATTTAGCAGTTGACAAAACTGAGGCTCAGTGAAATTAAATGATACTCCCAAGTTCTCATGACTAGATATAATCAGGGAACAGCCATTACAGTAAGTGGGACTTTAAAGTTATCTAATGTGGTGCTCCTACTTCATAGTCCTAAAGAGTAATTCAATAAGTTAATCTTCAGAAAAAAACGATAGTTTCTTGGATCTGGGAATCAGCTCAAAACTAAACTGATGGAGGCTTGCCCAACTGCTAGAATTAAAATGAGCAGTATCCCCTCAATTAATTACTACTGCTCCTTGTACTTTCCCAGGTCCAAACTAGAGCTTTGGTAGGTAGGATGAAAAGCTTTTCCCCTCTCTCTTTGTCCTCCTTCTATTTCCTCCTTCAGAGTCCCTTTACCCTTCTTTCCATGATCATACCTATTCCCCCCTCATCTTTTATATGTCTACCTCATGTAATATCCCTGCTTTTAGAGCCCAGGTACCATAGAAACGGAACCCTAGAGCTATGAGCACCTTAATGTCTATGTGGACTTTTCAATGAGTTTTCATCTTTTCCTTCAATATTGAAGGAGATGAGGGGCAGTTTGTGAAGTCAGGAAAGTCATCTTTGACACATACAGGCTAAGAGTCTTGAAGGAAGTCACTTAACCTCCTAGATAACTGTCAACAAGTGTACATATAAATTAGTAGAGGGAGTCTCCTACAACAATGAAATCAAAGGTCCACAACAACCACAACAATGGGGTATGATATTAGGAACAGGATCACAGATTTAGGGCTGGAAGTACATTCAAGGTCTCTTGAGTCCAACCTCCATTAAAGGGATGGAGGCATGCAAAAGTTACATGATTTATCTAAGGTTACACAGGCAGGAACTATATGAAGTTAGAATTAGCATTCCTTCAAGTGTTGAACCTAGGTCTTTCTTACTCCAAGTCCAGTGCCTTACCCACTGCCCCATGTGGTCTCTTCTTTCTAGAAGAATAAAACTATACTAATCTTTCAAAAAACTTTTCCAAAAAGTCTCCTGGATGGCCTAAAATTTAATTGAGAGATCTTACCTTCTTTCGCCAGCATCTCAATTCAACATATCTAGAATTCCATCAAAAAAGAGCACCCAGAACTCCCCCATTTCTCCATTGAACTTGATTCTCTATCAGATTTCTAATTTGTCCTAGCGTCTGCTTCTGATTAAGACTACCACCTGAAGTTGAACAAGAGACTTTCAGCCAAATGGCTGAGGAAGTAGTCAGCCATTTTAGTGACTAAGTGAGAATCTAGTTCATCTGCTGAATATCACAACTGGCAGTAGTGTTTGTATAGCCATTGTTACTAACAACAAATAGAACTTAGACCATTTGCAAACAAGATAGATAAGCAAGCTTCTGGATGCATTTTCAGTTTAGAAAGCCTGATAGATTATACCCATTCTTAATTTCCCCAGTTTTGCAATTGAAGAGAGGAAGTTCATATTTTTATAATGGCCATACTCTAAGCAGTACTTACAACAAACTTAATCCACATTAGAAAAAAGACTAACTACTTTTTCTGGTAAACTTGGAACTTTGTAATAACGCAAGAACTTAAAAAAAAAAATTCCCAATGGTTTTCTAAGGCAAAATGCCTTCCACGCTCAGAGAAAGAACTATAGAATTCATTCACAGAATGTACCAGATCATGTTTGTGTGTATGTGTGTGTGTGTGTGTGTGCATTATGTTTTGATGTGTTATATGATTTCTTTCATTTATTTTAGTTCGTCTACATGGCATGACTATAGTGAAAACGTATTCAGTAGGAAAGTGTATGTAGATCCTATATAGAATTGTATGCTGTCTTGGGGAGGGAAGGGGGTGGTGGGGGCTAGATGTGTGTGTGTGGGGGAAATCTAAGTTTTATGGTAGTGATTGTAGAACATTAAAAAAAAAATTTTTAAAAACAACTAACTACCATATTGGAAACACAATTTGTCCCAGAGAATTGTGGCTAGTCTGGTTCTCTCTTGTCCAACGTGAGCAGGTACTTACATTTTATGGAATTTTTAGGTGAAAATTAATGCTGTGTTCTATTTGTGCTGATTTTTCTATGAACAAGTTTTCTCATGATGAAGAGTAAAATTTCAATATGGCTGACAAAAAAAAAATCAAAATGAAGCCTGGCTGTTTTTGCACTTGAAAAATAGCTTAAGACCATAATAAAACTGCCTTCTGAATATAGCCTAAAATTTTATCTAGCACTCTTTTCTCCTAGGTGCTGTCATTAAGTATGTTTGCATCAAAAGCTTCCTGGAGCTAGTTCAGCTCAGTCTCCTGGCTACAGGAGCTGTTGGTTCCCACTGTCTCTTCCTCTTTTGTCTGTCAGGAAACCACCTGCTTAATAAGTTGGCTTCCTTATCTAAAGCTTCACTAGGAAGAAGAACTCAGAATTACTGGTCAGGCTAGAAGGTGAGGAGACAAGGCAGAAAAGGCCTTGAAAATAAAACTGGAAAACAACCATTGCTCTCCTTGAAACAAGGCTTTTCCATGGTTCCCCTTCAGCCACCAGCCAAAAAATAAGGTCTGGAGTGAAAGCTGCAGAAGTTAATTAGGAAAGAAATATTTGGATTTAGGCAGTTTAGTTTATATATTTTTCTTTTCATATTGCTGATTTCAATTAAAGATAGAGGTGATCAAAAAATGAACTTGATAATGACATGAAATATATTGATCAAGTAAATTTGGAGCTTGGATTCCAAGAATTCAAAAGAGGCAAAAAGCTTATTTCTTGTCTGGCTTCAGTCTTTGGGAATTTTTCAAATATCAACTAAACTCCCATTTTCCAAAATTCTTCCTCTAAACTTCTTATGGCATTCAGGTGAACTTGGATTCTTGTAGGTACTACCACGTTGGAAAGATTCTGATTCTGGTCCCAGAAGCAAACTATGTCTGCTTTCTAAGAGCCAACTACGCTAAAGAGGTTTGTTAGCAGCTGGCTAGCCACTTAGGAAAGACCCTCAGGACTTTCTGTCCCCTTCTGATTCTGCAGTGATCTGAGAAGAGCGGTGGAAAAGAGAATAGGGAGCTGAGTTACACAATTTTTAGACCATCTATTAAATTGACTTAGTATTCTAAAGATGAGATCCTTGTCTAAGTTCAATGATTAATAGATATACAATTGGAGGAGCTGAGTCGTATCAATCTTTACACTCTTAATATGAACAAAATGAGAAGAAGGAAGTGCTACCTAAACGGAAGGATGACTCATCTTTGGAGAAGCAAATAAAGAATTTGGCGGAGCTGGTTTTATCCTATGCCCAACGGCAACAAGAAAAATCATTTTTACAGACAATTTGGTTATCTCATTTTGCAGTATTTACATTGAAAACCTTCAAAAAGACAACATTAAAAATGTTACCACTTAAGCACCAACGCCTCACCAAATTAAAACAAAATGCACTTTAATACTTGGTGAACTGAAAGCTGAGGAGAGAATAGATGGATGTGGGGAGAAATATTCTTGATTTATGATTTCTAATATATTTGTTCTATCTTATTCTTGATCCATTAATTTCCAATATAAGAAATCAGAGGGTATAAAGACACACAGACTACACAGAAAGCCCACACCTCTTTATTAGGAATACATTATCCTAGAAAAGTATCAGAAGGCACCAGATATAGTGAACACTGAGTAATATCACAAAAAAATTAATAAAAATAATAACCAGAATTTATATAGTGCTCACTATGTGCCAAGCACTGCGTTAAGCACTTTATAATTACTATCTAACTGGATCCTCACAACAACTCAGCAAGGGAGATGCTATTATTAGCCTCATTTCGTAGATAAGGAAACCGAGGCAAACAGAGGTGAAGGGACTTGCCCAGAGATATCCAGCTAGAAAGTATGTGAGATAGGATTTGATCTCAGCCCTGCATGACTCCAGGTCTGGTACTCTATCCACTGTGCCACTTAGCTGCCTTATATATTAACAAGTAAAAAGTCATTTCTTGCAGATGTGAGCCATTCATAAATCAGTTTTCTACCTATAGTCATACTACCAAATTGTTAGCATAAACATGAAAATTAATACAAAAGGAGAATAAAAAATAAGCAACCTTGTCCTATTCAAATAACTGCTGTTAAAGAAAACTGGATAGTGGATGAAAACAAGCATATTATCATACTCTCACACAAGTTTTAGTACAAGGAGTACAACAACCTGAATGACACTTTCGTCAATTAACGTATGATTTACTCAGTAGAAAGAGAGGGGCCACCACAGGCTCTACTGGTTTAGAATATAATTTTTTTTGTAAAATTTTAACGAAAAGAATGATGGAAAAGCAGAATCAATGTTACCTCATAAAGAAAAGAAACACAATGGAAGGAAATCTTGGTGAGTGATGCCCAACTATGCCATGTTTTCTCAAAGGCAGTTAAGGATAAAAATGGAAATTTGACAACGAGCACATGAAAAACAGAGTATTCAAACGAAATTCAATCAAAAAAGGTAATATCTGTGAAGTGCTTAGCTCAGTGTCCAGCATATATTAGGCACTATAAAAATCCTTATTTCCCCCACCTCACTCCCCTTTTCTTTTCTTTTCTTTTTTTTATAACAAACAAGGGATCTAGTGCCACCGCAATGGAACTTTATCATCATAATCCCAGATGTGTTTATGAAAAAAGTAGAAATGGCACTAATGAAAATAAAGAGACAGGGAAAGCAGACAGGTTAGACCTGAAGCCAATCAAGAGTTTGTCCTGCCAACACAGAAAAGTTCAAGTGAATCAGGAGTTTCTATTACCCTTTTTATGACACACAATTGATTCTTCATTCAGAGCACCATCAGTGCTTGTCCATCATGATATGGGTCAGACAGTATGGACAATTTGCACCCAGAATTTAACAGGAAGAGAAGAAACTAGAATGCCTTTAGGAAATTATAAATGTCCTTCACTGACCCAAGAGTCCTCCCTAAAACAAAAGGCTCATCTTTTAAATACTAATACAGTATTCTACTAGAGTTCTCATATGACTGTGAGAAATGGAACACAAGATTTACCACGGAATTGAAAATGAGCATGACACACAAACAGCGCACGTAGAGAGGAGTGTGTTTTACATAGGCAGGTTGCAACATAGAACAAATAAGGAACTCTGAAGAAGAACAGTTGTCATCAGGAAACTTTATAGCCCAAAGGAAGAGGATGTAGTTATATAGAGGTAAGGAATAAAAGGTGGACAGATCAAGTGGTTCAGTGATATCTGTGACCTCAGGAGAAAACAACACTGGCAATACTCCATGTGGTAAAGTGATGGGAATGACATGAGTAAGATCAGCAGGTATGAACAGCTAATGGACAAGGCAGATATTATCAACACTTGATAAATAAGAAAACTGAGCTTGTGAAGCTAGAAGGTCACACCCCTAGTTTGTGACAGAGAGGTGACAAGAACCCTAGATTGTGTGAGTAGGTATAAAGACAGTGAAACATGAAAAAAAAAACCCAGAATCCTTTAGTATAAAATATAGCTTTCAAATTCAATCGAATAAACATTAGTTAAATACCTATTATGTGCAAGGGCCTATGCTTCGTGCTGGGATTGCTAAAATAAAACAAATAATCCTTTCCCCAAATCAGCCTACTTTCTACTGAAGGGGTGAAGGGATGGTGGTGACAATATATATATATATGTATATGTGTATGTATGCATATGAAAGTTTCATGGAAAGAGTACCTTTTGATGGGGAGTGAGGGAAGGGTGTATGGGAGGAAAAGAAATGGAACCCTTGGGGGAAATATTAAGGAGAAGATTGCCATTTCAAAATTTCTCCTAGAAGCTGTTCCTGATGAACCTCATATCACTGTCACCATACCCTTATTTTGGCTTCCTCAGCATTTATAATTTATGTAATTTCCTGAATGAGGTAAAAGTAAGGTAGAGAGTAATGAATACTGAATTTAGAGTTATAAAACCTGGGCCTGAAGCCTGTTTTTTTAAGGTGATTTTGGTCAAATCATTCTCTTTCTCTACAAAATTGCTTTATTTGTTGGACTAGACCACCTCTAAGATTCTATCCAGGTCTGAACATGTTAATGCCAATGATCTCCATTTGACAGATGAGGAAACTGAGGCAGAGACACTAAATGACTTGCTCAAGGTCACAAGTCTACTTAACGGCAAAAGCCACAACTGGACTCGTGTCACCTAACCCCAAGCTCAAAAGGTCCAACACTCTCCCTCCACAGACCCAACAAATGAAGTTGCTATAATCATGCCCTTTTAATCAGTCAGAATTCATAAATTACACAGAAATTTTGGTTTACAGAACAGTGAGAGTATTTCCCTACTGATACATAGATGGTAGGGGGAAATTTGAAATTTGAAATTTCAAATTTGAAAAATGAATTAGAACTTGGACCACAAATTCTCAAAGACTTTATGATGTTATATTATATTGTCTTTTGAAGTTAGTTTCATGGACACACAAAAAAGTGCTCTCCACTGAGTAGGACACAAACCTCTTAACTGACAGTAATGTAAATTTATCATTTACTGTTTCATCAGACCATGGAAAAGTCTGGGCTGAACCTATGGGAAGAAGAGAATTAGAGAGATGACTTCCTTGCAGTCTATCAGTGGTCTTTTCTACTGAGTGATGTTTTTGAGTGAAACCTTAAAGGTGGGGCTGTGTAGACAGGTAAAGCCACAATGAGAATTTTCTATTTCAGTCTTGTTTTCATATGTATATTCAGAGACATCCACATCTTAAACAGACAATATGACAAGAAAGGGTAACAAGTCATTCCTTCTATCAGGGGGAGAGAAGACAAAATTGCTCATGTACATCTACTAAACTAGATACTATGGCGTAGGAAAGAGATGATACCCCCAACAGCTGCCCAGATAACTGACATTTTCCATGACTTTGTGCTAGGGTTGTGCCTTGTTTCCTACATTCCTCATTTTCCTGCCTTCCACCTGTTTGGGTGGTTGTTGTGTACTCCAATGACCACTGTGTTTCTGTGTCTGTCCCTTCACTCATACACTCTCCGTCATGCTTTGATTCCTAGAATTTTCTCCCTCATGCTGAATAGAGCTTCTTAATATACACTGCTATTCTCCTTTTAGCCATTTGGCTTCTTTTGACTAAGGCATGCCTTTTCAGACCCATATTTCAGACAGACACCTTCCCACTAAATCTCAGTGATTTCTGAGGGCCTATTTGCCTTCCTACATTAGGTCACTTTACTCATATCCACTGATGGATCACAAGGAAGCTATCTCTCTAACTCTCTTATTTCCATAGGATCAGTCCAGACTTCTCCATGGTCTGATGAAACAGTAAATGATAAATTTACATTACTATCAGTTAAGAGGTTTGTGTCCTACTCGGTGGAGATCACTTTTTTGTGTGTCCATGTGACAACTTCAAAAGTCAATATAATATAACATCATAAAGTCTTTGAGAATTTGTGGTCCAAACTCCAATTCATTTTTCAAATTTGAGGTAATTTCCCCCTATCATCTATGTATCAATAGAGAAATATTCACTGTTCTGTAACACAAAATTTCTGTGTAATTTATGAATTCTGACTGATAAAAAGGGCATGATTATAGCACCTTCATTTGTTGGGTCTGTGGAGGGAGAGAGTATTGGACCATTTGAGCTTGGAATTAGAGGACATGAGTTCAATTGTGGCTTTTGCCATTAAGTGGACCCTGAGCAAGTCATTTGGTATCTCTGCCTCAATTTCCTCATCTATCAAATGGAAATCATTTGAGGCTAGGCAGTTAGGTAGCAAAGTGGGTAGAGGGCCAGGTCTGGAGTCAGAAAGACTCCTCTTCCTGTGTTTAAATTTGACTTCAAACACTTAATAGCTCTGTGACCTTGGAAAAGTCACTTAATTCTGCCTCAGTTTCCCCATCTGTAAAATGAGCTAGAAGGAAATGGCAAATCACTCCAGTATCTTTGTCAAGAAAATCCCAGATGGGGTTACGAAGGGTCTGACATGACTAGAAACAATTAAACAGCAACAAATAACAACATTTGAGGCCGTGAGTTTTATTTTTTATTTCTTGCCTCCAGTGTTCAAAATGCATGCTGTCAAAGTGTACTGACAGAACTGGCAAATATCTTTCCCTGAGCTACTGTCAGGCTTTCAAAGAACACGGAAAACAGGAGAGATGCCACAGGATTGGAGAGGGGTAATGGTTGTTATGATTTTCAAAAAGGAGAAGAATCTACAAACTACAGGCCAGTGAGCTTGACCTCTACTCCTGGAAAACATTCTAGAACAGATTAGTAAAGGAATGGCTTGTAAGGCAAGTCACCTAATTTTTCTGGGCTTTAGCTTTAGTTTATAAAAGTGTGACTTTGGACTGGGTGGTTTCTCAATCCAGTTCTGAAAAGGAAGTGGCAATAACTAAGAATCACCATGAGTTCTTCAATACAAAAGTAATGTTGACTAAAATTATTTGACAGGGTTATGATACTGGTACATCAAGGGAAAGACAAAGAAAGGAAGACTCATCTTCCTAAGTCCAATGTGGCCTTAGACTCTTACTAGCTTTATGAACCTGGGAAAGTCACTTAATCCTGCTTGCCTCATCTATAAAATAAGCTGGAGAAGAAATGGCAAACTACTCCAGAATCTTTGACAAGAAAACCTCAAATGGGGTCACAAAGAGTTGAACACAACCGAAAATGACTGAACAACAATAGTTTGCCCAAACTTCAATCACATCCCTAATGTCACAATGGTAGTCAAGCTATAAGTATAGGTAGGTGGCAAAGAACTGGCAAAATTAATGGTAAGAGTGGTTATCCACAGCTCAATGTAAATGGCCCTCTTTACTGGAAATGCATAGACAGCTGTCCTGAGCCTTGTGTCAATGACTCGATTTCAGACTTTGAGCAGCACATAAAAACAGGGGAAACTTTGTACATTAACACCTTGGTAAATAGGGTTAAGCTCCAAAAAGAGCTTGACAGTCAAGAATAAACTGAAGCCTTTAAGATGAAACTTAATATTCCTAAATATAAAAGCCCCATACTTGTGTTCAAAATATCAACTTGACAAATACAAGATTGTGGGCACCCTGGATAAACACTGGTTTGTCTGATGAAGACAGGGAGCTTTAATAAATTCAAATTTTAGTAAGACGTGTGTCACTAATGAGAACTGGTGATCACAAATACTAATGTTTTGTGAGGATGTGATTAGATGGTTGGATTATTCACAACGAAGGAGGTAATACTTATGCTGCACTGTGCCCAGGTCAGAGAACACCTGGAATACTGGACTCAATTCTGGGAGTATCTGGAAGGCAACCAGAAAAGAGAAGGGACTGGAGACCATGTCATACAATACCCAGGTTGAAAGAATTTAGCCTAAAGACAAGACAAGGATGACATTACAGTTCTCTTCAAGTATTTGAAGGATTGTCAAGATGAATCAGGTTTATTTTGCTTGGTCCCCAAGGACAAAACTAGGAACAATGAATGGGTGGAAGGTTTAGAGAGTCAGATTTTGGTTCCATAAGGAAAAACTTTATATAACAGTAAGAGTCACCTCAAAATGGAACAGGCTACCTTGTAAGGTAGTAAATTCCTCCCCACTTGAGGTCTTCTAGTTAAGTTTACATGACTATCAATATGCAATTAATTATTACTTGGTTAAGATGAAATTTGTGACTGGGTTGGATTAGATTACCTTTGAGGTTCCTTCTATGCTAAGATCAATTGTGTCATGCTTGTGAAAACAGGGAGACATAAATGGATATTACAAATGAAAATAGAAAAACCACAAAGCAAGAGCATTAAACAACCTGCCCTTCCTTCTCCAGATGCTTACCCTACTATCTGCAAAGTCAATTCTCTCTTCTCTTCTTTATGATTTTAAGATGATCTTTCTATATGAGACAACTGCTCAGGAAAATCTTGTTGACTTGGAGGCTAGTAATAATAGCATTTATATAGCACTTTAAGAATCCTTCAAAAGTAGCAGATAATTTAGTTGGGTCTAAGTCCATAAGAATCACACTTAACAATCATCCTTTCAGTCAAGACACCTTGCAAAAGCACACTTCAGAATAGACAACTTTACATTAGCATTCTGTATAATTAAGCTGGGCCCTGTTTTCAACGTATCCCTTAACTGTCAATTTCTTTTTACAATCCACTCTAAAACAAATTTCATGATCATAGTTACAAAACATGCTTCTTCTGAAACGATCTCATCTTTGTCCATGGCTTACATGAAAACCGCCTCAGCAGTGCTCCACTGGAAAGTGTATGATATGTTATTGACATCAGAATAGATAGCATCTGGAAATTGTAGGAATGCATACAAGTGAAATCAATTCTACCATACAGCATCTTTCCCCATTTCTCATTGTACCGATAATTTTCCAACTACTACATTAAACCTTTCTAATAGATGTGCCAGTCTGATGAAATTAGAAGCAACTGGCAGTAACTGAAAAAAATAAAATACTACCTAAAGAAAAAAAGCATCTGGTAAAGATTTAAATGTTGCTTATGAAGAGACTTTGACCTTTATCATTAATCATTAAAAAAGGAAGAATATTGGCATATCCTGTCACCTATTACTAAATAAACTTTACTCAATGAAATTTTTAGGATAGGCTCACTGGAAATTATCTTGTTCAAATCTATCACTTTGTTAAAGAGGGTACTGAATTCTAGGATAAGGGTTTTGAACATGAACCTTTGTAAGTTTGGGGGCAGCCCAAAGATATGGTTAGCTCTCCATATGGAGAATTTATTTAGAAGCATTGCAACGGGTAGATTTTTGTGAGGGAGATAGTTAAGAGACTGGTATATTAGTTTAGGTGAGGGATACTGGGACTCTGAATGGGGGTTCAGAGTGGGAATCCATGAGAAAAAGCTTGAGGTGACGAGTTGAATTAATAGTCCATGAAAACCAAATGAATCATGAAACGATGAAGGAAAAGTCAAAGTCAAAGCTAAGATTGAGGTTTCAGACCTTGGTAGAATGAAGACAGAATTATGGGTTCTACTGAACATACTTATTTAAGTTATTCATTCAGCAAACATTTGTTAATTAAGACATTATTCCCCATCAAAAGTGACTCCAACTTAATTTGAAGTTCTTTGCCACTGCCCACTTTCCCCATTCTGAAGCCTCTATTCTGGACCAAAAGGACACTTACAATGATCCTTTACAGGCAAATAGAATTTTCAAATTGCTATTTGATAGTAAAAAAAAAATATTGTAAAGAAAAAACATCACTTCTATGTTCAACAGAAGGAAACTGAAAGGCATGGAGGAAATCAAAAGTTTCTTTTGGTTTACTTGCTTTTAGCACAAAGTTAAATAGGTACTGTATTTATTTTTAAGGGTAGATTTTTAAGCAAACATTAAAGATCTCAGCCCACAAAGTCATATGACCTACGTTTTATGACTAACAATAACCAGTGAAATGGAGATGAATTTACATTCATTCGTATTGATCATTTTTACTATCTGGCACCTTCATTAGTCAGGGCATAAGGATAACATATTAAGTTAAGGTTAGACTTGAGGTTGGGTAGTTTTTAAAAAATAAAAAAGACTTATCAAAGAGCATCGCCGAGCCTTGTATGTTGAGTGCATATATTTAGGAAGTACTAGAGGAAGAGGATATAGTATTTTTATATGTGTATAAAAGGCTAAAGAAGCAAAAGTATATCTTGCCGAAAAACAACTGGGCACTTCCTTCTTCAGAATAGGAACCATTCATTGTTCTGCCTTGCTTTTTGATTACTGTCTGATGTTTTCATGAATTGACACAGAAACCTCAGGAAAGGTATAACTAACAAAGGATAGAACAGTTCGCTTTCTATCTGTTAACAGCCTTCTATCATGAATGGTCCGCATTGGTGATGAAACGTGCACGACAAATGCTTCTCGTTATGTATGAATGGTTTATTTTTGAGGAGTACGTCAAGTGAACGTAAAGTTGCTTCCAATTATTAAGGTGATTTTTAAAGCAAGCAAGCAAGCAAATAAAACCCAAAACTCTCATCCACTGTATTTGGAATTGCGGACAGTGATTATGAGCTATTACTTTTTCCTTTGTGTGTTGACATTTGACCCTTTCTAGAAAATGCACCTTGCACCAGTGAAACTTAAGGCACCAGCTAGTTACTTATTAAACTCAGGTACCAATGGTTGACTTGCACAAATCATGATGTTAACCACCCTGCCTGACTGGTGTGCAAAAGTGGAAAGAAGCAATCGTCATAGCTGTGAAATTCTGTCATATCGGCAGAATCGGGCTGCAAAGTACAGCAATTCGTGTTTGACCTCTGATCTTTGAACCTCAGCTTCGAATTGAGAAATAGCATTTACTTATAGTAGGAGGAGACGTGGCCAGCAATTGCTCACCTTTCCACGGGTTAATATTGTGAATGACTACCTTCCTTCCCCAATGGTTAACCAGCAAAGAAGACTCAGAAGGAAGTCCACAAAGAGAGACTTTTCACAAATTATTATGAACTAACAACATAGATAAAAATTTTCAGCAAAGAATTATAGGATAAATCAGATGTTCAGGACTTCTAAATGTCCCAGATTGTACTTTTGATTCTTATTTTTCAAAAGCTCAGCAAACAGCATACTTTGCTGAAATATAATAATGGGGGTAACATATGGAGTCGCTGGAAATCTGCTTTATGGCCCATATTTGTTTTGTTAGATGTGGTAGGAAAGAATCTGCATAAAACGATAAATTCTAGAACAAAATAAAGAGTTAACTAATGACTATTTTTTTTGTTTTAAAGCTGCCCCACCTTTGATATATTTTTGTTCAGTCCTTTATCTAATCTCTGTTATAAAGTACAAAGCCATACTAAGCCATAAATGGGGTGAGGGAGAGGAAATGAATTAAATTATGGGAAACAAGTTTTATTCTTTTTGCTTGAAATTTATTTCTTAACACTCAACATTAGACTTAGAATAATATAGCCAATAATATCTGATTCTCAGGTTGAAATTTCTCTATTATATTTCTTCACCATAAATTGTTATAATGAATATTGGTCATGGAAAAGAACGAGGGCTAGCCTCTATTGAAAATGCATTAGAAAGCAACTTTTTCTGAACAGAAAGAAACAAATACTGATTTTATTCCTCTAGTTTCTTTGGGTTGACATTATTTATAGCATATGAAGCACAAATAAATTAGGGACATAATTAGGACTTATTATTACTACTACTTACTAGAGGACATAAAAATTAAAGTACGTAAAATCCAATTCTCATGGTAGAATGTCAACTCCCATAGGAATGGGACTGGAACAGACAAAAGTCTGTGTACCCCCAATGTCCAACGCAGAAGAGATGCTTATTGATTAATCCATTTGGTCAATTACCATTTTGAGGAAATATATTATAATGGACTTTGCTATGCCATTTCCATGCCATCAGCAGTGGATTTAATACTAATATTAATTCTATTAATTTTGTGTATTTTTTAAACATCAAGTGTTAGATCTTGCATTAGCTCTCCTAGATCTAATTCTCAAATACCTTTTGGAAAACACCAATGGGAGTGGTAAGTAAAATTCTCTTTCACGGCCTATATGGCCTAATAGTAGCCCCATATGGAAAATACTCATTATATTTTCCGGGGTTTTTTATTTCCTCTAGGTAAAAAAAGGTGATTGTGATATCGGTTGACTAAGTTTTCTGATGTTCTTTTTAGGCACACACCCATTACAAAATTTAAAGTTAAATTTATACTGAAGCAGAAACCAATGAATTAATTCCTTTCAAAGTATTTTTATTTCACTCAATGAAAACCAAGATAATCTGCTAATTAACTGACTCACTAAACCCAATCTAAATTAGTGAAACAAAACATATTCGTCCTCCCATCCTTCTTAAAATAAATAAGGGTTTCCCTACCTTTCTAGTCTTGAGACCTGTGCACAAGTTAACAGGAACAACACCTTAGCTTAAGTAACCCTTCCTCTTAATCACAAGAGCTGTGTCCGTCTGTTACACGTTGGATACATCTCTTTATTGGTCAGTGAGCTTTGGCCATTTAACTTCCTTGCAAGTAATTTGTTAAGGGCACCTGGAATGAGTCTGAGTGGGTGGAACCAAAAAGAAAAGAGGATGTTAAATGCTGCCAACTCCAGAATTCTCAACAGCAATTTGGAAATTAATAGAAAACCAGCTCTAACTAATGGCTTTTTGGAGGGTCAAATTAAACCAGTAAGGAAGAAAAAACTAGTCAAAAGGCTTTGACATTTTCACAGAGAAGAGAATTTAACTGAACTCCAAAACTAACCCAAAGAGAATGAATCATGCCCAACCACCATCCTAGCACAGGAGGGGTGCAAATAACTTGTGTTACTTAGGACAGATAAGATAAGGGAAGGGCAGATTTTACCCAGTAATGTTCTATTTTCAACAAACTCTTTTTCTCTGTTGTCACTATGCTAATATAGATGACTTTGGAAGACTGTTTTCCTTGTAATTAGTACTCACAGTAAACTGGAAAGTTACTCAAGACTGGCAGAAAGGTGGTGACAGAAATCATACTTAGAAGCAAACCCGAGAGTATCATTTCTCTTTGCTTACAAAACAGGGAGCCCTAAATCATGTTACCTGAAAGGAGAGAAAAAAAGGGCAGGTACAGGAGAAATAAAAGCCAGGGGATAATAAAACATGATTCAGGACAATAAAAAAGAGTCTGTACATAACAACGGAGCAGTAGGCCCCGAAGCACTCAAGCAGAGTAAATAATGCTCCTTTTCAAGCAGTTAAGAGAAGGAGCCACACGGAAACACTTTTCTGACAGTGAATTTTTCAGGGCAGCTGGCAGGATAGGGCAACCAACTTGTAGAAAACAGGCAGAGAGTAAAGGATAATAAAGAATGTTCTCCAGACTGCGATGCTGAATGTCTGGGGCCCAAGTCCTTCTGAACCTGGAGGAGAACAAACACCCCCCAGCACATAAAGATACAGAACTGTAGTTTCTAAGTCTTCCTAAAACACACACACACATGTTGCAGTTTCTCTTTAGTGGTCATTCTGCAGACTTATAACCACGTTATCAAAACCAGAAAATGTCATCGGTTCGGAACAATGAAAGTTGGCAGTAGAGAGAAAGACCAGGAAGACAAGAAAAAAAAATCTGAATTACAAATATTTGAGGAAGGTGATACATTTTTACCTCTTCCAGTACCCCACCCTCTCCCTCTCCACCTCCAAATGGAACGTTCCCTCAAAACCAAGAAAAAGAGTTACACAGAAAGACTGGATACAGTGACAGCTTCTGACAATGTCCACAACATTCTGCCTAGTAATCCCCATCTTCTCTGCTATGAGGAAGGAGGTGTTGTTCCATTATCGGTTCACTCTAGGCATCATGACTGAATTGATCCACTTCAAAAAGAAAGGACAAAAACAACATCAATTCCTCAAATTAACTTCTCTTATCTACAACTAGAATCTCCAAAATTTCAGAAGGAAATTATTCACAATGTTTAATATATTAAGAATCTCAAGTGATTTCCGGAGGACTACAAATCCAAAATGGTAGAGTGTGAGTTGACAATACGTTTCAAGGGCTAGAGTAAGTGAATGCTCTCATGGCACCTGTTTGTACTTCTCATGTATTTTCTATATGAAAATACCTGTTTGTCTTCTACTAGGTTCTAAGTTTCACAAGAGCAAAAAATAAGCTTTTTCTGTTTTTATATCATCACCCTATATATAGGAGATGCTGAATATATTGAATTTACTTATTTTGAATATCTCAAGGAAAACTAAAAGATTGCCCAATTACATGAAGATTTGGGGGGGGGTCATTATTAAGTGGATAATGTTATAAATCTCTAAAGATATGAATAATTATGACTAGGATACTACATCACACTTAAAACAGATGAGATATGACATACAGTATCCATGCTGCCAAGGCAGCAGACTGACCCAAACCTGTGTGTCAAACCCAAACAATGAATTCAGTTATCTTTCATCACTGAAAAGAAACCTAGGACCTTCTTTTCTTACCACTAACTCAAAAATCGCCCCTTTAATCACAGTTAGGTTAAGCCAATCTTTTATTTTTTATCAGTCTCTATCTAGAAAAAGGGTTCTGCTACCTATTCCTCAGGTGATGAAGTCCAGTTTTATTCCCCAGTGACCGGCAGGACCTCTTTTCTTTATAGAATCCGCTCATCTCAAGGTATTCAGGGAAAAAAAGTCATTATATGCAAACAGAAGGCAAATTTGTAGCTTGGGGAGGAGGGGAAGGAAAGAAACAAACAGAAGCTTAGAGAAGGAAGGTGATGCACATGGGACAGATGTGAATGAAGGCAAAGGAAGACAAACCTGAGATTCAGAGCAAGGACTGTGAGCTCAGAGGATGAGGATGGAGAAGAAAGTAAGCATTGAAGTGAGTGTGATTTCTCCCAAAAAGGCTGTCCCTTGAAGAACATAGCATGAAAGTTGCAATACTAAGATGATTCAATGACTCTGAGGATACTCATTGTTATACACTGCAAACCTCTCACCTTCTCCTCCACCAAAATACTAAGGGAGAGTAATTTTGCTGTATATGTGCATTACTAATTATTTGACCATGATCCCAAATCCTAGCTGGTCTTTACCCCTATCCCTCACTCTGACCTTGCTAAACAAAGTACTACCAATATTTCCATAGAATAGTCTAAATATCTTCCCTTTAAAGGCCCAAACAAATACAGATGTCCCCTAGTGAATGAAACAGTATGTATGCATTTGTAAGTTTATACTCAAAAGATACCACTTTTGGGCAATTAGTACTCTATCAAAGTATGACGTACTACTAAATAGTTTAAATGTGCTGTGTGAAACCTGTCACATTTATATTTTAACTAACTTCCATTTAATCAGCCAGTATAGTTTCCTTACAAAGTAAAACAGAACATTTAGGAAAATTTTCTTAGAAGATCCAGCTCATTTATATAGTTACTCTAAGAAAGGTACCTGAATCTCTACCAGATTTCCAATGACTTGCACCATTCAGGAAGACTCATTTTAAAAACTATACAAAAAGAGTTTTTTAAAGTAAAATACAGTAGCATTTTTGTGGTAATAAAGAATAGGAAACAAACTAGAAATCCCATTGACTGAGGAAAGGCTAAACAAATTCTGGTACATGAATGTGATAGAGTCCCCAGTATGAATATGATGAATATAATGAATATGATGCATAGAAATGACAGCTAAGTGGCACAGTGTCTAGAGAGTCAGGCCCTGAGTTCAAATCCAGCCTCAGACACTAACTGTGTGACCCTGGGCAAATCACTTATCTCTCAGTTTCTTCATCTGTAAATAAGCTGGAGAAATGGCAAACTACCAGTATCTCTGCCAAGAACACTCCAAATGGGGTCACAAAAGGTAGGACAAGCCTCAACAAGAGCAACAAAACAAACAAGCATAGATAAACCGATGCAAAAAGGGAAAGCAGCAAACCAGGAAAATGATATATACAATGCCTACAAAGCAAGAAAGAGCCACATCAAAAAAACAATCAAAACCAAATGTTGTGAAATTACAATAACCAAGCTTGGCCCCAAAGAAAGATAGGAGAAGATACTTCCTTGTCACTTATTCACAGAGGTTGGGAACCACAAGTATGGAACACTGTATATAGCAACAAATAATTTTCTATTTTTAAAAAGAAGTATTTTCTGTCAAAAAAAAAATTGGTAGAGAAATAGACAAGGAAAGTTGCAGCCACATTCTATACCAGGAATCAGGTGTATGAAATTCAGAGAATTATACAAAAGAGAACATTTTAATTTCATTAAATTAACAAATTAATTTCATTAAATCAACAATTTAATATTGCTGAATGACATTTACAACAAAAACAAACTATAAAACCATCTGCTTGCTTGGCATTCTCTAAATTCCTTAAAAAGAAGATTTAATCTAGACTAAACTATTGTAGGACTTCTGTTAACTCTCACTTCCACTCCACTCCTATAATCCCTCTTTTCCTAACCCAAATCTTCAATCCCACTCAAAATTCTGATATGCTCTGCTGAGTCCTTGCCCTTCAGAACCTTATAAATCAGACAGTATGGATTCAAAGAAAGATGGAGACAGTACCTATAGATACCAAGTGGAGGATACAGGTTACTAGCTACATGATTTATCCCTTCCCCAGCAACATTACTACAAATTTTCTTGTTAGTTGTTTGTTTCTTGTTCAGTTAGTTGAGGGAAAAAAGGATTTGGAGCCTACATTCTCTACAGTATGCTGGACATGTAAACACAGTTATAAACAACATAAGGAGAACCAAAGGCCCAACCAATACATGTCACATATGACTTACCATGTGTGTAGCAGTGACACAAATACAGTGAGTGATCGCAATATTAATTGGAAAGGACAATCTGGGGTCCAGGAGAACCTGTTCCATGAATCGTGACTTCCTTTTCAACCAGGTTCCCTTGATCTCAAGGCTCTAAGGAAACAAAACTACCCCACCCCAGCATCCCTGTTTTTCTGCAATTATTCCAGTCTTCATGGAGTCCTAATTTAACAGCTACTTAAATGATCAATTGTGTAAATATTTGTTGAGTGCCATATTGTGCATTTATTAGGCACAATGCCTGTCAGAGAAACTAAGGCAAACCCCCCCATACACAAATGGTCCCTGCCCTTGAGGAACTTACAATCTCCAAACTCATGGGCTACGTTCTATTAGTACCGCATGTGTATAGACATAGAAAAACAGTACAATGAAAATCGAGACAAGGGAGAACATTAAAAACAGAGGACAAGGAGTCACCACCTGAGTTAAGGCTAAAAGTTAAAGAGAATGCTTTCTACATGAGGAATGGGAGACAGAGTATTGAGTTTATAATAATCCAATCTGGCTAGAACATAAGAATTCAGAAAAGACAACAGTAGGAAATAAAAATGAACAGGTAAGTGGGAGCCAGACTGAAGCAGATCTTAAATGCCACACTAAAAAGATCAAGTTTTATCCCACATACATTCAGGTGGGGTTTTTTACCCTAGGATCCATGAAGTTCTTTTTAAAAATGTGTATATTTTTACAACTATATTTTAGTGACTGCTTTCCTTTGTAATCTTATGCATTTAAAGGCAGTATTCTAAGGAGGAGGGTTTACTACTGGTGTATCTATCCCTAAGGCTGTGAGGGTTTACTGTGCTTCAGACAAAGACTTAAGATTTTGACTTTGGGAGTCAGGGGGAGGGAGCTGGGTGTGCTGGCCCACCATATACATGTGGCCATATGATCACCATGAGTTGAACAGCCATTAACAATTGTGGTGCTTGCTTCTAGCCACATTAAATTGGTAAGCACTGTGCTACAGAAATGTCCATAACAACAATGAAAAAAATAATCAGCAAAGATATACAATTGGTGGTTGGGCCAAACTCTCCCTCCTATAGATTTGTAATGGTGGTATACCCAATCAGAAGGATGTTTTAATTCATACCAGTTATGAAGAGCTCTGCCTACTAGGCTTTTACTGGGCTTTAAATTTCCTAACCAAAATCTTGAATCCCATCCAAAATTAAACTGGGAAGCTACTTCAGCAGTTTGATGGTAAGTCTCCAGGATGATTTCCGTGACTTTTTAGGGAAAAACTAGACTATGTAAAATGGCCCTTCCAACTCACAGGATCCCAACCAGATTAGTAGTAGATATTGTTGCTTGAGATAGCATGTCACCATGGTGATAATAAGACAAATAAGGAAGTAAGAGGGACGGGCAGGTTTAAGGAGGAAGATTGTTTTAAACATGTGGAATTCAAAGTACTAGAATATCCAGACGTCCATTGTGTAGGGAGTTGGGTATCCAAATCTAGGTAAATACAGATTTGGGGTCAATTACACAGAGGTGATCATTGAAGTCATGGGGATGGATGGGGCTATTAAGGAAGAGAGCTTATAGAGGAGAGGGTTTAGGATAGACATTTTAGGCGGTACTCTTGTTTGGGTGCATGTGAAAGACAAGTAAACCAAGGTGCTATTGGAAAGGAGGCTGCTGGAGCTCAGTGTCTTTAGGACCACTGTTTATCAGTTCTCTAATGATTATTTTTTGAGAGTGATATATATATGTGTGTGATTTCAGTGATCACAAAAGCTATCCATTTAGTCAAGAAAAAAACAGGGTTGTTAGGGGGAAAGATGGGGAACGTGCAAAAAGAGCAGTACATGCCAATTTTAGGATGGACAAGAGGTATATCTTCTGAAAAGGATTTCTGGATGGTGATAGAAGTTTCTTTGGAATTGGACATCAGGGTTAAATTACTCCTGAAAGAAACCAGAGGTAGTATTGGTGGTAAAGGGGACTGAATAAACCTGAGCTTTTGGTGTTCTCTGTTTTATTTCTTTTCGGTCATTTATTTGTTGCTTTTCCTCCCTCAATGTAAAAAGCAGCATCTTAAGATATTATCAAGATTATTTTTCCCTCAGTGTTTTATTTTGTGGTCAGCACAGAGAATAAGCTTCTTTGAAAGTCTCATACTGATACCCTCCCTATTTAATCAGGTATCAAAGGATCCATATGATCAGACCCACAAAATACACCCATTTTATAAGGGACTACTACAGTGGCTCAAGAAACTTATAAGTTTTTTTCCCAATAAATTAAAACATTTCATGATGATAATTCTTGAAATTATCCTACAATATTACATTTTTGTTGTCTGATAAAGACTATAAGTTTAGTTGCTATAAAATGAGGTTTTTCTATAATTCGTAGGGAGTATAATCTGGTGTCACGGCTCAAGAGAAGCTTTCTTTATGTATGTATGAACAAACAAACAGTTTCACTGTTTCATTTTTCCCCCACCTTGCCATTGGTCTCTTCATTATTTTGTTTCTTCTCAATTTATAAGGGCTGGGGGAAAGAAGGTAAAATCTGAATCGTTCTTCCTATTTACTTCTACTTAATAAAAGCTTTGCCAACTGCAAGAAAATGGAAGTAAACTGGAAAACGGATGGTTGTCATAGACAAGGTAGTAAACTGAGAGAAGTTATGAATGGTCATCATGCCTCACAGTAAGCCTAGGGGAGTATGGGAGAAGTCTGACATGAACTGGGGCAGTTAAGTGGGCCTAACCTGGAAAACAAATCCACTTAAGGATTATGATGATGAAAATATAAAGAACTAAACAAGCCAAAGGGTGATCATAAGTGTAAATTATAATGACCTTGTCCCTGAAGAAGAGAGGAGAAAAGGCAGCTCCCTCTCTTTAATGGGAGAATAGGAAGTGAATGGAGGCGGACGGGAGGATGGGGAGGATGGGGGGAACGGGGGAACGGGGTATACTTGAATATGAAGATATTGTTAAAAAACAAAAGATACCATTAAATTTGTTTTTAAAAAGAATTAAGGGGCTGTTAGCCAGGAAGTAAAAAAAAGAACAATTAGAGTGCAACCTGGGCCCCACAATTTAGAGATCATGACAATTAAGTCCCAAGCTGAACTTTGTTCACAGAGAGGCAATGAGTCTGAACTGAGAGTGCGCCCTGGGAGACAGGAAAGAGTGCAAGGAATGAGGGACGTGGTCCAGAAACCCCAAATTGTCGGCCTGGCCCTGCTATTGTCAAGGCATGCTAGTCCAGGAGAGTCACATTATGTCTCCACACCAGAATACTCTCATCTGTAAAATGGAGGCAATTGAATTTATATTCAGTCCCTCATGGCACTGTTAGGCAGAAAAAAAGGTTATATATAATTATATACGATACATAATATAGTAATACATAATTGTCATTATTATTATCTATGTATAAAAGATTTAGAGAAAAAGTAATAAAAGATTGCAAGGGGAATGTTTAGCTTAAGAAAATTACTTCCAAAAACTCTCTGATCCTGGAAGGGACCTCAGAGACCATTAACAAGCTTTTTTATTTTAAAGGATCTGCTTTATCATTCTTTAAGCAGTATGGACATGTTGATTATTATAATTATATACAACAGGTAAATAGCAGGCCTCTGTTATTAAATAAACAGGACCTTATAATATTTGAGACGAAATAAGATACATGAAATACCTGGGTATAAAAAAATATCCAAGATATACATTAGTATCATTTAGTTCCTTGGGTGATGAGGAAGGAAAGGGTTGGAGTTGCTAGGGCAAAATCTCATGGAGGAGATGTGACTGGGATTAGATAGTTCTGAGACATTACTTTCCAAATGGTGATCTACATCTCATCATCATTTTCCCACTTTTGTTTTTTTGGTAGAGTGGAGAAAAGTAAGAAATGTGACAGTAACAGTGAGCCACTGTCAAGTATCTGTGATAGCCAACAGACCAGGGCAGCGTTGCTAGAGATGTAGAGGACAAATATTGGCCCCTTGTTTTTTTAAAAAGGCGTATGTGGGTAGGGATGAGGGTGGGAGGATAGAGCATAGACTATATAAACACTGACCAGTGAGTTTGACTTAGATTCCTGTCAAGTTTCTACACAGGAATTTTTGATAGACATCTAGAAAAGAAAGTATAGCCATCATGACTTCACCCAAACATCGCGCTAGATGGACCTCATTTCTTCTTTGGGATAATTACAAGAGAGGCACTAGGTGGAAGGGGGATGTTTGTAGCCATAAATTACCTTCATTCTTGAAAAGTGTGTGACAGTCTCACATGCTCTCTACATGGACGAAGTGGGAAAAAGGGATACAGAGCAGATGATAGTACAGTAGGGAGGATTCAAAATTGGTTGTTTGACTGGACCAAGAGTATAGCCATTAATGGGTCAACTTTCCCTTGAATTCCACAGGTACATGTCCTTCATTCTGGGCTACCAGACACTGTAATCAATGGCTTAACGGCACAGACAGCGCACTGCCTACCAAATCTACCAAGGACATGAGGCCAACAGGAGTTGCTAACATGGGGAGTGACTTCAGGATTCCCAAAAGATCAATAGGCTACTACTATGTTGATTGGAATCTAATAAAATGAAATTCAATGGGGACAAATGTAAAGTTCTCAATCCTCCAAGACTCTTCTTGGGGAGGCAACTGTGACAGAACAGAAAGAAAATGGAATTTGGATTCAAAATCATTGCTCTAACATCTACCTCAATAATCTTGGGCAAATCGGTTAACCAACCTGAGCCTCAGTTTCCTTGTTTGAGGATCAAATATGAATATTGCTTTTTAAATTTTTTAAATGAGGTGGTGGTGGGGAGAGAGGGGAGCAGAGCAGTTACAGGACCAGAACTACCAGTTCCCTCTGGGTCTACAATTGTAAAGTCTTACACTTGGGTTAAAAAAAATCAACTTCATAAATAAATGATGGGAGAAGAGTAACAAGAAAGCAGTTCATCTGAAAAAGTTTTCGTGGATAGCAAACCGTATAAAGGGTATTCCAGAGTCAGTACAGTTTTAAGCTATGTAAGTATAAAATTACACTAAGACTGAGCATGTTAACAGTGTGAAATATCAGTCCCAAACCTTAATGTGATCCCAGGCTCCATCGAGGAGGCAGATTGATAACAAAGGAGGCAGCATGGTATGGCTGATCCAGAGTCAGAGGACCAGGGATCAAATCAATGGGGTCAAATTCAAAAAGAATTGGAGGAAAGGGGGCGGGGGGGGGGGGGGGGGTGCACACCAAAAAACCTCCTATAGGCTATATGTTGACCTGGAAAACCACAAATTAACATTATCTATATTCTATTGCATTATTTGTTTTGTAAGTCAATTATCAATAAACATTTATTAAGCACCTACTATATCCCAGGCATTGAGCTAAGCATTGTTAAATATTTTCCAACTATATTTTAATCTGATTGGAGTAGCAGTTGGGAGGGTTGCAGGAAGACTGCCATGTGTTTGCCCTTCTGATTCAAATCACTCTATATCTTAGGTAAGTCACTGTTTCCTCAACTGGTCCTTGAACTTCTTTCCAGATAGAAAACCATGAACCCAAGAAAGGCCAGACCGAGGAACAAGATAATCCTTTGAGGAAGGCTATTGTCAAGCTAGAAAGCATCTAGGAGAGATAGGGATCATAATTTTAGAACTAGATGAAACCATGGAGGTAACTTTAGTTCAAACTCCTCATTTTACAGATGAGGAAAATGAGGCTCAACGAGGCTATGTATGTTGGTAGTAGGTCACAGGGTCAGGAAGCGAACCCCATTCTCCTGAAGCCAAATCTGTTGCTCTTTTCACTCTGCTGGGGACTCTGGTCACCCCTGCTATGATTCATGGGACACACTCCATCTACCACCTCCAAGCATTTCCCTGTGGGTTCCTCCTGGCTTCCCATCTTCATGGGTGTCCCGGCTTTCTTCAAGTCTCCGCTAAAATCCCACCTTCTGTAAGAAGCCTTTCCTGATCTCCCTTAACATTACAGCCCTCCCTCTGTAACTACCACCAGTTTCCCTTGAATATACATATTTATTTACATATTGTCCTCTCCATTAGACTTCTTGAGGGCCCTTCCTTCTATTCCCAGTTAACACAATGCCTGGCACATAGTTGACATGGAAGCCCTTGTTGACTGATGAATTGCTTCAAAATTAGGCTATGGGAGAATGGGTTAAATGAAAGAGATATGTAGCCCAAAGGATGGAAAATTCAGGTAAAATGCGATTGCTGGCCCCAGAAGGCAAAACAAAACTATGGGGAGAATTTGAATAGAGGCAGATTTAGGTGGACAAATATATAAGGGAAAACTTCTTGACACAGCTAGAATGGACTGCCTTAAGAAATTGTGCGTCACCCCTCTTGGGGGCTACAAACAAAAGCTGGATAATTACCTGGCAGGGATGGCAGAGGGGAGGGGGGAATGTATTCTTTCATTAGGGCTAGATCCCTTGCCACTCTGAGAATCCATCATGCTGGAGCACTGCCTTTTTACTCAGTTGTACTTCAGGTTAATAGCTAAGTAGGGCATTGGATATGGCACTGGACCCAGAGTCAGGAAGATCCCAATTCAAATCTGGCCTCAGACACTTACTCACTGTGTGACCCTGGGCAAGTCACTTAACCCCTATTTGCCTCGGTTCTTCATCTGTAAAATGAACACATACTGGAGAAAGAAATGGAAAACCACCCAAATATCTTTGCCAAGACAAAAGTCCATGAGGTTACACAGGATAGACAACAGCAACAAAAGCTTCAGGTTAGCACCTTTAAAAAAAGTAAAATCCTAAAAAAATAAAATTGAAAAAAAATTAAAAAATTTAAAAGTAAAATTCTACGAAATAGACTAGCACTACAAAGAAGGGTTCTATATAATGAAGATAGTTGCCAGTCTTGGTGAAGGTCCATTGTAATGAGGCCCTTCTTGTTTTTTGAGGATGAATGAGTCTACACCAAAAATGCTTTGCTTTCTCTGGTGTTTGAAAGCTCCAAATGTTGCTCGAAGTACTCAAAGTACCAGATTGTGTGCTCTGAAGTTGAGAGGGTAGGGAGAGAGCGCTGCCTAGATGAGTGCTTGAGGTGGTGACTTTTTGGTAACTAATTAACAGCAACTATTACCACTTCTACCCCAAATATCACAATCACCCCACACAGAAAAACTCACCCACAGTCCCACCCTACTAAACCAAAACAGTACTCCAAATGTCACAGCAATTAAAAGGAAAGATGTGTAGGAGACCTCTAAGCAACTCAGCACTAGATGTACAAGGCACATTTTTCATTTGTTAATTCATTATAGAAAGGCTGGGTGTGAGTTCTATTTGTTTCAACTCCTTTGGACTAAGAAAGTGTGTGTGTGTGTGTGTGTGTGTGTGTGTGTGTGTGTGTGTGTGTGTGTGCGTGTGTGTGTGTGCGTGTGTGTTTAAAGCAACATATTAATCATACCAAAATTACAATGTAAGTGGGGAAATTGGATTTCCTAGGAGCTAAGGAAATATGCACTTAGCACCTAGGAAATAAGATAACAGGATCCTAGTATTTAAGAGCTGGAAAGAATCTTAGGTCTGAGGCTCAACTCCTTCATTTTATAGAGGTTAATTAATATAACTTGCTCAAGGTCACATAGGTCATAGCTATCAAAGTTGGGACTTGAACTCAGGTCCCACATTCCAAATCCAGTGCTTTTCATACAAACTGCCTTGCTCTAATTAGATAGCACATAATAATTATTATTAACAATAAGTCCACATCATTGCTTAGAAAACGTTAACTAATTGTAAGCTAAACTACCCCCAGCCAATAAACAAAGTTGTACCTACTCAGTTGTACGGTTCGGTATATTAGGCAGCTAGGGGGCATGGTGGAGAGTGGTGGCATCATCCAAATTCAGATCTTAGCTCACTTCGCAAGGTTCCCTTCCAACTTTGAATCTGGGATTCTAATGCAATTGCCTCAGCTGATCTTCTTTATTCCTTTTAGCTAATCTTTGCAATTCAAATTTTAGAACCCGGCTTCTTATCATAAGTATAAATCAGCAGTTTCTCAATCATGTCAGGTGAGAAGCTCATTCTTAGAACAATCTAGCCGAAATTACGAAACCCCAATAAGGTACCAAGCAACAAAGCTGAGTAGTCAAAAACCCAGCAATTTTTATGATCATGAAAGTTCACCGTAGTACAAAGTCCACAGCATTACCGAACATTTGGGGCCCAGGAATCAGAATCCAAGGAGAATACTGCACAAAGTGGTGGTTTTCCAGAACCACAGATCAGACAAGTATGCAAGGCTAGTGAGACTGTGGAACAGTAAGGAAGCCCACTTAGGTATCTGTTCTTTCCCAATACTTTTCCTTATATCCCAGCCAGGCAAAACTGCTTACCGTCCTCACAAAAAGGCTGAATCCAAGTCTGCGCTTAAATGCTGCTACTGTCCAAATCTTGCTTCTTTCTGTTGAAAACAGGACTCACATTTGAGATTAAGCCATCAACACCAATACCTCTTTCCCAAAGTGCAAGACAGAAGAGTTATTGCCCCTTGGCACCATTTAATACTGTGTAGAGCACTGCAGATATCATCTCAGTTTTACTGCTTTGACCTCGGGAGACATTGCTAAGTCATAACTTTTCTGGACTCCAATTTTCTCATTGGAACAGCTGATCTCTAAGGTCTCTCCCTTCTACCTCTAAATCTTATGATCCTTAACCTACAAACTGCAATATGGGTTACAAAGGCATCCAGTCAAACTGCTTTTTCCACCTACTGCATCTGTCCTCAGGCCACTTATGGTCCAAGTAAAGAAATAGCATATGTCCTCTAGGGTAACTGCACCAGAAGTCTCCTCTCTTAATTCTAGTTCAACAACTTGCTCTCACTTTGGGGTGCTTTGAAAAGCATAAGGCAGCATCAGAAGCCCCCCCGCAAAAAAAACTGTGCTTCCTTAACCCTGTCAGTCCTTTCATATGTTTTGCCATAGCTTAGAGCACTCCCTTTGGAATCTGCCCCAAAGTCAAATATGATTATAACTGTAAAACTTGGATTCATACTTGGCTGGTTCTGTGACCCAGTAGGCAATCCATTCATATCTTCCCATTGCTTATTTGCAACTCTTATCCATATTCTTCCATAAATCTATCAGAATTTCTTCTGAGTTCTCACTAATATTCTGCATACATACATATTATACACTTATTGGGAACTTCTAAATTCACTCATAAATTCTGAGCTCCCATTGATTCTGTAAAATATGTATACAGAATTGTAGAGAAAATACCTATTTTTAGTACATCTATACACATGGAGTAAGACATACAAGATCAGTTGGAGTTCAAAAATAGTTTAGAAATTAATTTCATTCAATTTGTATAATACAAATCTTATATGTATAATATCATATGCACACACATATGTATTCTGCTACATTTCTATAAATCTAGAAAGCATAGATCAAGGTGAAAAACAATTTAATGCTATTCTCATATCCTTCAGCATTACATTGACTCTTTATTATTTTAACCTGTCTTCCTCAGATCAAGGACAATTAGCTCCTACTACCTAACCTATAAGATTTGGTATTACACATAATATCACAAAGTGGACATTTTAATGGCAATTTATATATGGATATACATGTGTGTCTATGTACATGTATATACACATATGCATACATATATACATACACATATATATAAAGGCTTACAAAATTCTTTCCCTGTAATAACCTTGGAGTGGGTAATATAAATTTGTATTATTATACTTTATACAAAAGGAAACTAAGGCTCAGGTACTAAATTTCCTGGTCTCTTCTGGTTTACTTCACCCAGGTCTGTGTCTCTAGGATACTTTCTGCAATCGTATGCTCCTTCTTGATTGCCCTCTCAACTTTTCTAACACCCCTATACTTTTATGGTAAATTAGGCCATTTTTTGTCTCAATTCTTATCTAGCCTTTAATTACTAAATGGGTGTTGCCTTAGACAAAAATGAGATTTTGGAAAGATTTTAGCTTTAAAAGGATACACTCCCAGTGTATCTGGGGCCATTGCCAGTCATCTTGACCTATGTCTCGCCATTGGACCCAAATAGCTCTGGAAGAAAGAGTGAGGTGGATAACTTTGCACAGCTCTGCCTCACTTAAATCCAATTCACTCACAAGTCAAGACATCACCCCCCTGATTTCATTGGTGATCTTTGAGAACTAAGGATGAAGAACAGTATACGTCGTCTTTCTCCATAGCTCCTTGAGGACAGGGCTGTCTTGCTTGCTTGTATTTGTAAGCCTAGCCCTGGTGCTTATTATAATGCCTTTAAAGTCACATAGTATACACTTAATAAATGTTCTGTCTGTCCATCTGTCCATCATTTATCTCTGAGCCTGTGGTTACACTGCCAGAAAGTGTCAGAGCTAGGTGTTGAACCCAGGATCCTTGATCCCAACTATGTAAATAACTGTGATCCTGATGTTAGACTTGGATTGAAGGAGAACTAGTGGCCCCCATGTGGCCTTCTAGGTCCTTGAGTGTGGCCTTTGGCCTGAGTCCAAGTTTTATGGGACAAATCCTTTTATTAAGGATATCAAATCAAGTAGGCTTCAGCGTCAAAAGACCTGGGTGCCAGTCCTTTCCTCCTACACAGTGTCCCAGTGCACCAGACAACTATGTTTAAACTGGTATCAACTTCTTCATCCAGAACTTTATGTAATTATAGGTCCAGTAAAAAATAAAAATAAATTCTATATATTCACCTATACACAGACATGCATATATGTGCACATATGTGGCTACTTATATGTGGTATATGCAAATATGATCACTCTTTTCCCCTTTATTCCTAAAGATATTTCTAGTTTTACTAAACTGGGGGATTTCTCTCATGATCCCTGGAAAACAAACTATGATCCTTCATGAAATCAGAAATTTCAGAGTGTGTCAACTAAGGCAACACATTCTGGTTGCTAGAAAACAGAAGCTTATGCACTGGTTCTGGAAATACAGGTTTTGAATTTCCAGTACAGCTGGTAGTGACTTCTCTCTCATCAGATCTCACACACTTTGCTACCCCTATTATACTATCTGCTTCTTTGGGCAGGATGTTTCATTCATCTTTGCAGTCTTCCAAGGGCCTACTAAGGTGTACAGTGCATAGTAGATATTCAAAAGATGTTTACTGACTGACTCATTAAAGGAATGGATGCTGAGTCCATGAGAAGTCAAAATGGTAGCTCCCTGTACAACATAAGTCCTTCAGGGAAGGGATAGTTTGTCATTTCTGTCTTGATTATCCCCATTACTTTAGCATATTATCTTGCCCAAAGTGAGAACTTATTAAATTCTTGTTGAATTTTCCTTTCTGACAGGAAGCCACGATTTCTCGTTAAGAGTCTTGGGGTATGGGAAGGAGGGGAAGAAGCCTGGTGACTACACAAGGTACAGTAAGAACTCAATCAAAATAACAAAAACAAAATTAGGAAAAACCACACAGGAGGAGTTATTTCTATAGCGACAACATTATAGCTGAAAAATCTCTTCCTGAGTAGTCAAAATCCAGACAATAAACGCTTAAATAAAGTATACTGTTAGCATAACGAAATGGAAAAGTTGCTGGACCTGATGTCAGAGGACCCAGGTTTAAATCTGCGCTCTACCATGTACTCCTTACCTGTGACTCTGGCTAATAACATGACCGTTATAATCACTATTGATACAGTACATTAGGGTTTGCAAAATGCAACCTCCCTGGACTTCTATTTTCTTATACATAAAACTGTGGGATTAGAGGAGATGTTCATTAAGATTCCCTCCAGTTCTAAATGTAACATCCTGGTCTTTACACTGGTAATGCCAACTACTCCCTTTGATGAATGAAGCCCCTTTCCTACCTCAATGTGGTGGGCAAGCCAAGGTCAGCAGGTCAACGGGGAGCTGCTCCCGCACACCTGGATATCATGCAAGGGAATGTGTGAAGAATGGGGTTCATGCATAGAAGTTTATGCAACCTCATCACTTTAAGGGTAAGTCGATCCCATGTTCCTGTCTCTTCTAGCTACGCAATTCCATAAACAAGAATTCCACAGTAATTGCAGCCAAGATTCAAAGAGAACAAGATAGGCAGCACATCTGCCCATTAGCTCTCCTAGATCCAACCCCCAAGCTAAGTTAGAAATTTCAGAAAAGATGCAGCCAGGGTCCCTTTGCTGGGGCTTGCTGGGCCCTCTCTACAAGTATTCTTTTTCAGTTGGTTGCCTTGGTTGCCATTCACCAAGAAGAAAGTGCAAGAGTTTCTCAGAATAAATTTCCTGAGGCTTATGGTGGGATTGTTTATATGAATGCATTAATAACAACATTGCAAAAAAAACACAGATGGGGAAAGATTATGTGGTGTACATCTGCAGTCTAGTTATGTATCCAAGGGCCACAGGCAAGATTGTTTTTCAAAAAAGGAAAATCTTATCTGAAGCACCCCCAGTTCCCCTTTTTGCATCCCGTTTTTCTCTCCTGGAATATTTCCCAACCAGAGGACATGCGTCCCCACTGAAGCATCAAGTCTTTCTGGAGCCTCCCCACTCTTCCTAGGCAGAGGGGCCCACAAATCCAATATTACTGGAGCCTTCACAGTCCAGGGGCCTTAAGGCCACAGGTTCCCCACCCCTGCTCCACACCATCATCAAAATCCCCATTTCCATTCCCTTAGTGCCCTTTTCCAGCTACCTGTTTGGAGGAAATAAACCTAGTAAACGAAATTACAGGGTCGTACAGATTTAGAGTTTGCAGAGGCTCCCTGTCCATTACGAAAGAGTTGAATTCTTCGGCCTGGAATTCAAGGTCATCTACTCTTTGGCATCATCCTACCTTTCCAGCTTTTTTTATTCCTTACATCTGTGTCTTACAGTGCAGCTAGGTGGATAGCATGGGACTTAGAGTTCCAAAATTCCAAGTTCAAATCCTGCCTCAGACTCTAACTGGATATGGAACCCTGTGTAAGTCATGTAACTCTGCCTCAGTTTCCTCAACTGTAAAATGAAGATAAAAGGAACAGCTCCCTCACAAGGTTGTTGTGAGCATCAAATGAGGTAATATATGTAAAGTGCTTTGCAAAACTCAAAAACATTATTAGAAATGTTAGGGCTCTTTTGCTCAGAGTATTTCTTATATCTGAAATTTCTTCCTTTCTCCTGCTGAACTCTTAGCCAGTATCTTTTAGAGCCCAATTCAAACGCCACCTGCTCCATGTGTCTTTCTCTAGTATCTTCTACCCGCCCAATTTCCTTTCTAGACCTCCCCTAGAACACAGTTTTGTTATGCTATAACGTTATCCTGTAACATTTTATATTAGAATTACCACTGTTTGTTTTTGATCTCCCTAATAAGCTCCAAGCTTCCTAATAAGCTCCAAGAAGACAGGACCTTCTTATTATCTAAACTGTATCTCTTTTAGTGCTTACCAGTGTTCTGCAAGTAATAAATGGGGAATAAGTGTTTGAATTAAATCAATCATCCCTAGGGTGGGGTGGGGTGGGGTGGGGTGGTGGGGGAGAGAAGGGTGGCGTCGTCTCCATTCTAAACCATAGAATACGGACAAAATAACATCCAAGTGCTCTATCAATTAATAATTACAATGATTTTTTTAAGATAATAATTTTAATACCAAATCTCTTAGGTCAATAATTAATCTTACTAATAAAAACATTTGAACAATTTATCTTCTTTTTTTGTTCAAGATAAAAATTTATTTTTTTAAAAATTCCTCATATTTTGCCTATATATCTATATCTACACACACACACACACACCCCCTGGGAATAGGGCTTAGCAAAGTAAATACTTCATAAATGCTTGCTGACCGACTAATAGACATCAGATGAATAAAGAACCCACTAGTTTAAGAGCAGATGAATGAATCCACATGAGCATAATCTGTTAGTAATAGGTTTTCACTGAAGTGATACTTTGATATCATCAGCACAGCAGGCATGATGTGATGTTTAGAGACACAGTTTATTGGTCTGACACCGCCTGCCAGTGAAATGCTCTGTATTAAAAAGCATTGGGAATTTTGCTAACAGAGGACATGTACTTTAAAGTCGTGATGGTTATACATTAACCTTACTTATTTGTGTTTAGCTTTCCACTAATTTTCATTCCCACACTTGCAAATTAAATACTAGCGAAGGCATCCTAGTTTTTGGGAATCAGGGAAGTAAAGCCCCAAATAAAAGCTTTAGAATCTAAAACTATAAAATAACAAAAACTGAAGTGTTTAAAGGTGTATCTAAAAATGAAAATGTTAAGTATTAGTACAAAGTACCAAAAATAGTGAATGTTTACCTATGGTTAGCAGAGACTGCCAACTCTATCAGAATTACACTACCAGTTTTGTCTTATTTCACAATGTATCTATCTCCTTTTTGCAAAAACTGGTGTATTTAAAAAAAAAAAAAGAATTAAGGAGAATTTAATTGCATTCTCTAGTATTTTTTGAAAATTTCCTAAGTCTTTGAAGCTAATCAGAAATAATCCAGGTAATTATGAGTGCTGGGAATCACTGGGGTAAACAAAAGAATTAAAAATACCATTAATTTAGTCAAGAAAGATTTACTCATTGTCTGCTACATCTAAGTCAATTTCCACGTGGCACCAAATTTCCCTCTTTAGAAATCACCATCAAGCACAGGTGGAATCCTGAAATAACTTCCTAAAAGTATTAACACAGTAACACTGAATGCTGTGTTTAGAATTCTAAAGCACCTGGTGGGGCATGAAAAATTCAATCAATTTATTGGACTATTTGAGACTAAGAAATCTGCTTTGTTTTGTTTTTTTAATGGATAGAGTAGTCACATCAAAAGAGCATTTTTTGGTAAGATGTGCCTTGGTCATATAAAAACCTGATGTCTGAACTTACCTAACAGACAAAACTATAAGGTTCCATGAAAACCTTATGTTGCTCACCATTAATGTGCATTTATTTCTTAAGCACCAACCATAGCTACTAAGAGAGGAAGTGGTAAGAACGAAAAAGACAGTACATTAGGTTCTATAGCAGGAGTCAAACCACGAGTATAAATAAAATATGTGCAAGGTAATTTGGAGGGGAGGCAGCTAGGCTGCAGTGCTGACACTGGACTCAAGGGAAATAGGGGTTTAAAACTGGCCTCAGAGACTCATTCGTAAAATGAGTTTGGAGAAGGAAATGGGCGAACTACTCCCGTATCTTTGCCAAGAAATCCCCCATATGGGGTCATGAAGAGTCAGGCGGCGCTGAAGCTATTGAGCAACGAGGATAGAAAAGGCTTCGTGTCGAAGGTGGTGTTTGAAGTGTTTCGAAGGTAATGATTTTGTGAGGCAGAAATGAGGATGAAACATATTCTAAGCCTGGGAAACAGCTTGTGCCAAGGCTCAGAGAAAGGAGAGGAAGGGAAGGAAGGAAACATAGGAAGAAGAGATGAGAGGAAAGAAACATTTATAAGAACATTTACTATGTACCAGTCACTGTGATAAGTATCTTTACATACACTATCTCACTTGATCCTCGTAACAACTCTTCTTAGTAGGTGCTGCTTTCTCTATTTTGCAGTTGAGAAGTTGAGAGAAACAGGTTAAATGACTTGCCCAGGGTCATATGGCTACTAAGTGCCTGAGGCTGGATCTGAACTTAGGTGTTCTTGATCCTAGGTCCTCCCCTCTCTCCTACTACCCGTGGACCAGCAAGAAGGCCAGTTTTTCTCCCTAGCCCAAAGACAGTGTAAAAGGTTAAGTAATGTATAATAAGACCAGAATGGTAAATAAAGTCAGGAGGTAGAGGAATTTAAATGCCAAATACAAGACTTTGCATTTATACTGAGCAGAAGACAATAAACAGGTGAACAGACTCTTGAGGGAAAGTACTCACAGAAAATCACTTTGACAGCTGCAAGGGGAGAGACTTGAAACAGTCAGGCTAGAGGTGATAAGGTCTTGAGCTAGAGTGGTGGGCTTGTGAAAGGAGATATTAGAATTGCCAAGGCTGGAGGGAGAATGAAGCAGCAAACCACTCCAGCCAGTATCCTTGCCAAGAAAACCCCAAATGGGGTCATGAACACTCGGATGTGACTGAAACAACAGAACAGCAACATGGACAAATTATTTATATACATGGGGGTAAAGGAGAATGAGAAGTTGAATATGTCTCCAAGATGGCAAACCTGGCTGACAGCAACACGGGTAGGCTCAGGATGTGGGGTCCGGTGAAAAAAGAGAATGAATTCTGTTTGGAGGTGTTAAGTTTGAGATGTCAACAGGTCAAGATGCCTACCAGGTAAGTGGCATACAGTTTGCAATGACCGATAGGCAGTTAGGTGCAGCAATATTACCAAGGGGCTAACATTTCCATAGAACTCCATTCCAAATGGTTACTCAACCAATACACCAGTTAAGTTTATGGTAGGGTCAGCTTATAAAGTGTCAACGATGGTAATGTGAAAGTGTTGGGTCAGGGCAAATTTCTGTAAAGTCTGCTTGCATTTGTAGAAGTGAGACCTTGGTTTGAGTCTCAACTCCCTCCCATGTGACCTTAAATCATATGACCTTTCTGAGATTCCATTTCCTTATAAGTATGGTCATAACACTTACACTATCTCACAAAACTGTTGTGAAGATCCAAGGAAATTATGTGTACAAAAATACAGGTGCATGAACTAGTAAGTATCAGATGCTGAGTAAATACGTGGAGTAGGAGTGGAACAGTGTTCAGTTTAGTAACCCTTTACTTACTATGAAACACTGTTTAAATTTTCCAGGTCCATCAATCACTTCCTTAGAAGCAGCAGTGAAAAGAGGGTGGAATTATCAATCATGGGATAGCATTCAAATCCTGGCTCTGCCTATGACTGGACAACTCACTAGACCTCTCCAGGCCTCAATTCCTTTAGTGTAAAATGAGGATGATGAAGTAGATGACCGCTACGTTGCCTTCCAGCTATAAATCTAGGACCCAGTGATCCACCCAGAGAAAGTCAATTCTGTAAGGAAACATTCCTAATATTGGAAAAACTACTTAATCTCATTTGACCTTTTCATGCTCAGGAATTTTCAGTTTACTGTTGTCATTCAGTTATGTCCTACTCTTTTGAGACTCCATATGGGGTTTTCTTGGCATGGGAAATTGACCCCTGGTCTCCCGCATGACAAGTGGGGATATTCACCACTATAGAAATGAGGAACACAGTTTATTAGATGTGAACAATTAGCATATAACCATTCTCACTCATCACTGCTCCTTTAAGCTTCCATATATAAACAAGAATCAAAACTGACCAAGTAGTTAGTTCAATCTGTTGATATTTAAATGCATCAATGCATGATTCTGTCATAGTACTGAAGAACCACCTATAGAGAAGATGCTAACTCTAGTTAAATATTACCCGTGCGTGTGTGTACTTGTTATGCCTAACTCAGGGGATAAAAGATGCCCATTTAAAACTCTTGATATCAGCTCAAAATAGGTTTGCCTCACATTTGTGCTACCTTATTTAATCTATTTACAATTCTATCATGTCGTCAAGTACACAGATATGACAGATTCTTTTAAAGTATCCCCATTACCCTTTTGAAAAATGGGGTAGAACCTCAGTCTAGGGACTGGGTCCGTGTGGGATACAAAACAAACCAAGTATGAAGGCAAAAGTTGACTTTAAGCGGTTCCTTGAACTCTGCCAAGAACTCCGAAAAAATGTTGCCATTCTCACCTCTCCTGGGTAGGAAGTGGTTACAGGCTATCTGTGTAAATCAATGAATGTTCAACCACACAGAATCTGAAAATGAGGTTTAATTTGTTAAGCTTGCAGAGACTTAGGGCAACATTTGGCCATAGAATCGAAAAAAAAAGATGACTAATGCTTAATGTGTACACTCCCCTCTTCCTTTGGCTAATCACTTAAGAAGCAAGAGCTGAATCCAAGCTGATAACCCAAAATCACAGAATAGAGGTAATCAAGAGATTCTGGGTCCAAACGGTGCCATCACTTAAATGGTAAGAATCCAGCTCAAGGAATGCTTGGGGTCTACACGAATTCTAGCTGGTGCCAGTGGCTCATTGCAGGATGCCTATGGACAAAGGTAGCAAGGATTAGAAGTCAAAAGACCTTTATTTTGCTCTAGCGCTGAGACTGACTAGTTTTTATATCATTTACCCTTTTTTGGGATTCAGTTTCCTAATCTATAAAATAAGGATAATAATACTTGCATGTCCTACCTCACAGGGCTGGTGTAAGGAAAGTAATGAATAAACCTTAATGTGCTATATATAAGGATAAATTACAATTAGCTAAGGGGAGAAGACAGGAATTAACTTCTTTTGATTCCAGAATAATAGCAGTTTATGATCTTGAGAGAAAGATGGAAGAGTGAAATTTCTTTCCGGGTTTGAGTAATGCAGGCTATGAGGAACCTTGGGAATTCTACAGATGCTTAGGAGATTAAAAACCTGAAGCAGTTTGACAAGAAAGCTTTGAGAGATTATGTATCTCCCCATTGTCACTCGTATATCCAATCCCTTACAGTAGATGCCCATATATTCTTTTCACTGCTAGGGTCACCAGATTGAATTTTAAGGCAGCTGCAAGCCTCACTTCTGTAAGAGAATTCAAGTTACATCAACAATATTAATACAATATTACATTAATTACATTATTACAATTAATTACAAATTACATTACATTACAATTAATACAACAATATTAATAAAATGATTTTTATGGTGAAAGACAAGATGGCAAGATATATATCAGAAGAAGTCAGAAGCTCTGCCTTTGCAGACCAGGAAAAGTTTAAATTTTCTGATCTTTATTCCTAATATTATTTTTGTTCTATACCTCAGAGTCAGGCTATCTAAGTTTTAGATTTTTATTTATTCAATATGATTACTTTCTTTCTACTTAAAAATTGTCCCGGAGGAAGGGGGGCGGGGTCATATCCTGCATGTTTTGTATGAGCTTAATTTGACCATGTCCCACATAACTTTGTTCTTTAATATAGTCTGATCTTTAGCTCAGAAAGGAAACATTTGTAAAATATCCATCAGTAAGAATAATAGTTACCATTTATATAATGGCTTAAGGATGACGAAAGGCTTTACAAAAATCTCATTTGTCTCACAACAACTCTATGAGGTAGATGGTCTTCATCTTACTGATGAAGAAGCTGAATCAGAAAGAGGTTAAATGACTTGCCTGTGATTACACAGCTACTGAGTGTAGCTCGAACTGAGCTCAGGTCCCCCCCATTCCAGGTTCAGCATTCTCTCTATAGCATCACCTGGCTACAATAGTATATGGTTGGTGAGCTCTGTTAGGTAATCCTACAGGATATCTTACCCCTGTCTTATCAAAGAAATTCATTTATCCAAGTCAATAGCGAAAAGAAACCAGAGAAAATAAACATATGAGAATATAGACCAGACAATACAAAAATAGGGAATGCTTCACAAATTTGCAAGTCACCCTTGTACAGAGGCCATGCTAAGCAATCATCTCTGTATCAGTCCAATCACAGCACAGGTGCTGCCAATGGAAGCACAGAATATTGATAAATTTTTTAAAAATATTTAATTTTTACTTTTCAGAACCTTTTCTCCCATTTGGCTTACGCAACAGTTCTTTAGGGAACAGAGGACAGATGATATTCATATTGTAAATGAGAAAGGGCACTTAATGGTTAATCAACTTGCTGAGATAATACAGCTAAATTAAAGGCAAAGCTGGGATTTGAATGAGTCCCTGGTCTCTCAGCTCAGCGCTCCTTCCACCACACTACACTCTTTCATACTTATTTGAACCCCAGTACACAAGAATAGTTTACTCATTTTGAAAACTTTGATATACATAAAATAATATGCTGGATTCATGACATTATAAGAATAATAACATCTAGCATTGATACAGCACTTTAACATCAGTAAAGTACTTTATGCTGTCTCATCTGATCCACACAACAACCTTGAAATGTAAGTGTTATTATCACCCCCATTTTACAGATGAAGAAACTGGTTACTCCCCAAACCAATATAGTTCAAAATCTCTCAAAATGCTTTCTTTCCCTGTAAGATTCTTGTCTATGTCTTTCCATAAGTCCTCCATAGATCTCATACCCTGCATAATTTGTACAATCTTAAATTGTCTATTTCGATACAACTTCAAACTTTACAAATGAAGATTTTTCCAAGCAAGACAGAGGCTTCATTTAATTTTACTATTTAATGTTGTCAATGGTGTCTTAAAGCCTTCAGACATGGCATAGCAAAAATTGTCAATTCAACTAGCATTTCTATGTTTAACAGGAAGTGAAAAGTTTTATTTCCTCCTTTAATTTGTTCTCTGATATTAGATATAGAAAAATTCAGTAGGGATGGTTTAAAATATCTAATGATTGTGATTCTAGAGTGAAAAATGGGCCCTATTGAGAGCTGTATTTTAGTTAAGAAACTTCTATTAGCCCTGCAGAACAAAACTCTTTGTTTCATATTTTAAAATGGAGCCAAAGGTTGCATTTGTGACTGACAAGGCGATCAGGCTTGCTTAAACAATGGTTAGGTTAAATTCTGAGGTTTCACAATCCTTTTAAAAAAAAAAAAAGGCATACATGGCACTGCTGAATCTATTGAATCTGTTATTAAGCAAGAGTTCAGTGACTGCCCAGTTCCTGTTACGTGTGCAAACTTCCTTCCAGGGAATCCTACTCAGGAGGGGAGGGAGAGAGAGGGTAAAAGAGAATGAGTGAAGGGGAGAGAGTTAGAGAGGGAGGGATAGAGGGAAAGACAGAGAAAAGGAGGAGAGAAGGAGAGAGATGAGTGGGGCAGAGGGGGAAGAGGAGAAGAGAGAGAGAAAGAGAAAGTGAAGTAAAGAGAGAGAGAGAGAGAGAGAGAGAGAGAGAGAGAGAGAGAGAGAGACTTAAAAAGTGATTCTCCCCAAGACTAGAATAAATTCTGTCCTCTCTCTTACCTGATAAAAGAGATTCTCTTCTGGTTGTCTACTTCAAGTTTGTTCCCCTGTGAATTTTTGGTGGCTCTCCCATGAAGTAAACTAGCCCTGCTTTTAGTAGACAGACATTGTAGAGTAATGGAGAACCAGACCAGCAGTCAGGAGGCCAGTTTCTCGTCCCAGATCCAACACTAACTATCTCGTGACTGTGGGCAAAATTACTTCACCTTCTCTGAAGTTCAGTTTCCTCATTTGTAAAATGTGGGGGATGGACTGACTATATGACTTCTTTAGTCATCTCTACATAATACTAAGGCACTACATTTTCCCTATTTCTGCATGGCCCACCCCACAGTGTATCGGGGAGGATTAAGTGAGGGAAAAGTTGTAAAATTACTTTCAAGAAATATGGGGAATTATTTAATTATTAGCCCAAGCAACTGGACAGCATATGTACTTGGTTCCTGTCCTGCCTTTGGCTTTTGAATCTGAAAGAGCTCAACCAAAAGAGACATGAATGCTGGTGCTGCTCCAGACACAAGGACAACTTTTGGAGTGGGTGCAGAAAGAAAGGGCAGTTTCCTCCGCCAGTCGGTTAGTATGGGATTAGAAACCATACAGTAGAAACAGGAAGGAGGCCCCCCTCCCTTTGAAGTTACCTCAATGGCATTTCCTAGAAGACCATGAAGTGACTAAGTCATAAAGATAAAGCTCACAGATTTCTGGAAGTGTCACATATGTAGTCCAACATTCTTAATTTTATAGGTGAGGAAACTTGAGTCCCAGGAGCTGTATGATTTGCTTGAGGCTACACTGATAGCAAGATTCGAACCCAAGTCCTTTGATTTTAAATACAGTACTCTAAGAAAGCTGACTCATGGATGCACCCACGATCTACTCTGAAGTGCCTTCATGGTGAGTCCAATGGAATGTGCCCCATTTTCTTGTCCTATCACCCACATTTGTACCTGTATAATATTACTATATGGAAGAGCCTTTGCTATGCCACTACTTCGTTCTTTCTGGAAAAGAATAATTTGGATATCCAGATTGTTGTGGCTTTAGGGATTTACTCTTTAAGAAGGGGATGCCATAAATCAAAGGAGATGAGTAGCTTGAGTGCATCTCTTTGGGCTTTCCCTTCCTTGGTATATTTCTTTCCTTTAGATCTAGACCTTATTATCAGGAAGCAGTATGTGGAGACACATCAATAGGTGTGACTTCTGTCAATTGATTCTTTTAGGGTGGTTTCCCCTAATTTCAGATAGTTAACAAGTATTTGAGACATACCAACATGAAATTCACGTACTCCATATCATGAAAATAATTTCTGGTGTCTGATACAAGGACTGCTGAGGTTGATGAAAGCTGGACACATAGTTAAACACCATATAGGAAATCATGTGACCTGGTAGAGAAATGTATAGGTTAGGAAGAAAGAGGCCCAGGTCCTTGTCCCAATTCTGTCACTAATTTATGTCCTTAACTTCTAAGCCTTAGTTTCTTCATCTGTAAAATGCTCATCATAATTGCCAGTCCTACATATCTTCTAGGTGTTGTTTTACAAAGTAAGACATCAGCGAGTGTTTGAGAGAATAAAAAGCACTGGACAAACACAAGGTCGTTTTTAGTAAAATTTATAAGCACTTTTGAGGACTGACTGCTTGCTTCCATGAGCTTACAGGAAAAGAGGCCTGATTCTAACTCTGGGAACAATCTGGTTTTATCACTTGATCTTTCTAGCAATAGTTGAAAATGTCCAATTCTCACCCTATACTTATGCATTTGTGTTCTCTTTGAGAAAAAAAGAGTTTGGTCATTGTAATTAGCTCATCTGTGGCCGAAATCAAAGAAGAGAAAATGATGAGTGGTTGAAAATTCTAATAAAAAGCACATTTCAAAAAATTGTCTCAAAATATTCACCATTTCAATAGCTTTAACATCAACACTTTAACCTACATATAATAATATGGCAGCATGTTATAGTATTTCTACAAGTTGTGTCTTGACATGCTTCTGAGGTAGTGGGTAAGGAAATATTTATTGTCCTTTGCTGGTGCTTCCATTGGGTGGGACATTTCTGCCACTGAAGAACACAGAGATCAAGAGGAAACTTAGAAGGATTTGAAACACTTCAGTTAAAATGGTTTCCAAAAGCTATGCTGAGTCCAAGACATTGACCACCTAAGTCAACTTCATGCAAAAGGTTCTAGGAACTTAAGTACTTCATGAATCCCCAATCTAATACTCATGCCCCTTTGGCTCCCATTCTATTTCCCTAGGTAATCTTGAAATTCACTCAACTTTATGGTGACTGGATATTTCTTTGTCGAATAGGTAGCAAAACTTGATTGTAAGAGAAACACACGATGGGCTAACTCAGAATAAATCAATGTACCAAGAGAGAAAAAAAGTGTCTACAAATAGAAATCACTCAGAATTAAAGAGCAAACTTTGGGGGAAAACTTCTCAAGAATAGAAGTCTGAGAAAATGAAAACTGCCTCTGCTGATGGAAAGAGGGCAGAGGGTGGGGAAGGAATGACAGAAGGACATAGGGTTAGTACAAGGTTATCTAATGAAAGATGGAGCTCTCTGTTATAAAATAAAAGCTGAATCTTGAGAATCAAAACCAAAAAGGCCTTAGTAGGTCACCCGGTTCTTTTCTTGATCAGAAAATGGCTCCCTATGAGTTCTCTAGTGTTCAACCTACTTTTAAAGGCTCTAGATAATAAAAAGACAATCCCCTTCATTGGGAGACCACTTTATTTTTATAGAGAAGTCATACACAGAAAAATTTCAGTACATCTCAAAGTATTTCCTTGGTTTGACTATTTTTTAACCTTTTTTTTTTTACAAGAAAAAGAGGAGAGAAAGATGTAAAGAGAATAAAAAATATTACTTATCTCTCATTGTTGGGAGTTTTTCTGAAGTTCACACACACAAAATCATTTTGAACAGAAATATTTTTATTTTATTTTATTATTATATATATATATATATATATATATATATATATATATCTGAAGTTTAGGGAGGCTAAATATATTTTATTTGTGTATTCCTAAAGAGAATAAAGTGAAAATAATTTCATCTTATTGTGCTGACCCAGGGTCATTACGAAAGCCATTTATTGTACTCTCGTGAATCACAACTTTAACGATATCTTTGAGTGTTACTCAGGGTGTAGTACATCCATATGCTAAATGGTCCTGGTCTTCTGTGCTTTTTTGAGTTTTTATGTCAGCTTGTTAGAGTTTCTCTGCTTGATACCATTAAGTGCTATATCTAATCTGTTGTGCACTAGTAAACTGAAAGTCAAACTTACTACAATTTTGTGTAGAGAGTCAACAGGCTCTGAGAAAAGGGAGAAGTTAAGATCCTTATGATTGAGGAATTATTTGCTTTATTATTATAGCCTTCTTATAAGCAAGGGCTACTTGTTATTTGAATTTGTGTTTTCTGCAATGCCAGAACGAAACACATAGGAAGTACTTAATGAATATTTGTTGGCTGCTGTTGAATGAATGGACTTTGACATATATGTTGGCTACTCCTGAGAGACTTCCTGTGGGACCAACTTCTGGACTTTTGTCTGTGCTCTAGATAATTCAGGACCAGTGCCCTTCTGCTTAAGTGAGGTACTTCTCAAGGATTCAGTTACCCCACATAAGCTAAATTCCAACATTAATTAAGTACCTATTATGTGATAGGCAGTGTGACTCTAGACAGAAGGTGGGCCTCAGGTTCAAGACAATTCAAGTCTCTCTTGACACGTAATATAAATAGCAGAACAGCTGTTGATGTAGAGGTTGGTAGAGGGTGTAATCAACTCATTGAATATTCCTATACTAATAAAATCATAGTAGGAGATTTTTTTTTAATGTGTCAATACATATTGGGGGCCTTTTACTTTTTTCCTGAAGGATCAACACATATCAAATCACGAATAGCCATTTTCTGTGAAACGGTTCTAGGCAAAATTAGAACAGTGTCAAAACTGAGTCATCGTGGTCCAACCCTCTTACTTTATTGATAGATACACTGTAACTTAGAGGCTAAAACTGATTTACTCTAGGTCAGAGAGCAAGTTGGTAAGCAAAGGTGGGGTTTGAACTTGGGACTCCTTGGTGTACTCATATCAGAGAACGTTCTATGGTTACATCACTAGAGTTGGGACACCATAGGAAGACTGGTGGAAATGTAGTTAAAGGATCCAATTTTGGCTACGTTCTGGGTAGTCTTGGGCAAGTCTCTCAGCCTCCCTAAACTTCAGATCTCCTTACCTGTACGATGAAAAGATTAACCCAGATACTTCTATTGGTTCCTTTCAACTCTTCCCTAGATGATCTCTGCTATCACCATTGGCCACCTTAGCGTGTGATCTATGGCTGCATAAACCAGGGCAGTGTATTGTCTTGCACCACATACTTTTATGTAAAATAACAGCAAAATTCAAAACACTGGAGTCATTCCAAAGTTTGATTCAGCAAACTTTGACAGAACCAAAAACAAAACTCTGAAAATGATATGAAAATAGACCCACTTTCCAGATTTAAGAGGTAATAAGGGAAATAAAGGGATTAGAAATACCTGGAAACCATCTTGTCTGTGTCCATTTACTGTATTCCAAGCTCCCTTGTATCATAATCATTAACTAAGAAATGGAGTTCCCTGGACACAAATGAAACAAAGCCATACTTGTTCACTCCTAGAACTTGATTTTCAACTTTTTTGCCAATCAAAACGTTTGTGTTCCAATAACATTTAAGATTTTAAGTTATATTAGTTCATCTACATTAAAAGTCAATCATGTAATTTTCTTTTTCTTTTTTTTTTTTTTTGGAAAAACATGACTGAGTGTGATTATTCCTTTCATTTTTAGAGGAACAGTTTCTCAGAAGCATGAGGGCTTAGCACTCATTAAGTGATCAAAATGACACATCTATGAAATTAACCTTCTCTTTGCAGGGGTTCTTAACCCAGGGATCATAGACTTCTTAAAAAAATTTTTTTGATCACTTTATATCAATAATCAGCTTCCTTTGTAATTCTATGTACTTTAATTTGTGCACTTAAAAACATTATTCTGAGAAGGGCTTTAGGCTAAGTTTCATCAGACTACCCAAAGAGATCCATGACATACAAAAAGTTAAGAACTCTTACTTTAAGGAATGAAACAGAAATGAGACAGATAAACCAATTTACATCAAATTTTAATGGCCAGGGCATAAAATGACTCTTGGGACCACAACCTTGCCACTAAATGATCCATATTTTCTGATGCAATAGTAAAAAAGAAAAAAAAAATCAGCTCTTTACTAGTGAAATGAAATGTCCCTTGGCAGGAGGAGGGAGGTCATTAGATTAACACTATTTGCCCGTGTACACATTGGAACTTTTCTTCAGGAAAGGCACAGGATCGATCCCTCCACCCCTCACCCCCTGCCCCACCCCAACACCTTAAGGAACTTTTTTAAAAGCTATAGGACTTGAAGCACTGGGGAAAGTCTTTTTAGCCTTGCCTTGAGATAGCTCTTTACTCTGGCCATTGCCAAGGTCATCTGGCCAAACTGTATCCAGTTGCTCAATTTTAGTAACATCCGTATGTGCCTGTGCCCTCTATTTACCATGTAGCTACACATGATGAGCAATCAAATCCTACATATCATATTGAAAAGCGCTTCCTTGAACTTTGACCTGATGTAGCAAGGGGCTCAACTCTATACTTTAAGTCCTTTCCTGAAGAGCCGTACACATTTTATGAATGACGTGACTAGATATAAAGATCTTCTACTTCTAACCAAAGCAAAAAAAAAAAAGCAAACAAAAAACCCCCAAATATGTGCCCTTGACTAAGGCACACTGCATCTTACCACACGTGTAAGTTTACCATTAATAACTCATCTTCTCTTTAGAATTTGCCAGATTTATTTCTCATGAACAATTTCAGCACGTTAAAATCCCAGTTTCACTGGAGTGTTTGTTATACGGATTTCTACAATCACACAAAGTAAGTCTCCTATCTAAAGTCATTCCTACTCTCTGTATCTTAAATACAGATAATGCAGATTGAACAAAGTCTTTTAGCCTAAACATTGCAGCAATCTTAGTTGAATTTACTAGAATGAAAACAAAGTCCGAAAGGCACTAAAAAAGCATTTTAAGATTTACTATTCAGTGAAACTTTTTAATAGAACAGGTCACTAATCATAGCCCATACATAAATCGCTATCATACCAGAACCTCCTAGAACCTATGCAGTTTGTTCTAAATTCTTCATTCAAGTAAAAGCCTAGCTCAAATCATTGTAAAAACTCAAACACAAATCTCCAGAAGTCTCAACCATAAGTCTCCATGCTGCTTTTCTCCAGCAAAATCGAAAACAATTAAAACTGACCATTACCAATAAGTCTTTGGAAAAATACAGTACACAAAAATAGATATCACTTCCCCCACCCTTGTCCCTTCAACAGCCCCTCAAACTGAACAAAAGTCACATGTAATCTCAAATTTTAAATGTGATAAATATTAAAGTAAAAAAGTCAGTACCTGCCAAATACCTGCTGTTCTGCTTTCCCTGGATTGTACTCTCCTCCTACACTCTGGCAACGGAATGCCCTTCAAAACCATGGCTCACTGCTTTTGGTAAATGTTTTACGAGGCACTAAACAACCTTGTGTCCCACCCTCAGTGCAAACACCATTGAGAGAACACAATATAATGGTCACAAAGATATCCATGGGATGTACAGTAATGTAAATGAAGGAACATGGTTCTATTTCTACACTTGCCCCTTAAAAGAACTCGAAGAAGGGGAAAAGTCAACAAAAATACATCAAAACAATAGAAATGTTGGATTTTTAATAAAAAAGATGATTATAAAGTTCTCAATATTCTAATCCCCAAGCAAGCCTGGGCAAGCCGTAACTGAAAAAAAAACTGTGAAAGGGAAGAGTTCATAAAGCACAGTATTTACAAATAAATCTGTACACACAGGCAACACCAGACAGCTGCGAAGGTACAGCTGTACTTTTGACATGGACGTTTACGAGGAAGAATTAAACCCAAATTATAGAAAAGAAAACTGGAGGAAAAAAAATCCAAACCCTAAAACCAACAACCCACCTTCTGATAAATTGCCATCCTCAATAATGAACAGTAAGCAAGTCGTTGCCCTTTTCAGTATCCGTCAAGTTAGCCACAGCTCAAAGCCAACTGCTCCAAACCAGAAGTGTTGCATTCCATTCAAGTTAACAATTACAAATGGAGGATAACTGAAAATGGCTGGCGCTGGAGCACTCTAGGCTCCACCATGTCAGGTACCTACAGGTGTTACCATAGTTATTCATGAGAGAGAGGCAAGGATGCTACAAGGAACTTCTGCCTGGAAATTATTCAATATTATCAAGTACTTACATGGACAGAGCAGACACAGCTTCCCCCTGGTACTAGGAGGGGGAAGGTTGGTGTGGCATTTTCAAGGGAGAAAAGTAAGGAAGTTTTTTATTCAATCCATTCAAAGGTAGTTAAGATGGTTCAGGTCCTCTTGAAAAGAAAATGGGATGGAAACCTGCCTCACTCTCTGTTTAAGCATGAAAAAACACAGGCAAACTAGAAAAATGAGAAATGTTTCTCCAGTACCCTACCTGTATCCATAAGAAAATATTGAATTTTTTATATTTTGTAATAATATGCATATAATTTTCAAAAACTGTTTTTGTTGGTAGGTTGTTTTTTTCAGTCATGTCAGACTCTGTGACCTGTTTGGAATTTTCTTGGCAAATTCACTGGAGGGATTTATCATTTCCTTCTCCAGCTCATTTTACAGATGAAGAAACTGAGGCAAACAGGGTTAAGTGACTTGCCCAGGGTCACTGCTGGAACATGGATTTGAGTTCAAATCTTCCTGAGCTCTGCAACTCTATCCACTGCACTGCCCCAGTCGCCCTTCTGTAAACAACTGGAGAATTTGTCTTTAATTCTCCAGTGGTTTTCTTTTATTTCCAGTTTCCTTACTTTACTTTATCTTAGTAAGTAGAACAAAGGTAAAAGTACGAGTAGAGAAGCCTGAGTTTCGTTTCTGCTCTCTCCGACTTGGAGCAAGTCAGTTTCTCTAAGACTTAACTTTTTACCTATTTGGGGCTGTTATGCCTTGACACCTCTGTCTCAAAAGGGCAGGGTAAGAAGGCTTCCAAACTTTCTTCCCCTTTGATCCAGTCAGTCATCACTTTCTGCCTTGCCATTACCACCTCTGGCTACTCTTTGAAATGACTTACAGAAGAGACATCATGAGGCGGTGGCAAAGCAGAAACTAGAATAGACTAGATGGGGGAAGGGGGGGGGCAATCTTTATATCCCACAGTTTCACTACTTTTCACTACCTTTTTCTCATATACCATTCATAGTGCCTGCTACATACATTTTGCTATGTATTTGCTATGTATAATATTATAACAGGCAAGTTTCACTAACTCCTGGACTTCTTTTTAGTTGGTTCCCTATAAATTCCTTCTTCATTATACTTACCAGACTCATTCAAACCTTCATCTTCCATTTTTCTCTACTATCATCACCACTATTCACCTTGTTCTTATTTTCAAGGTGGCTTCTTCCACTCTTTCCCCATATATATGCTCCTTTCACATTTCCTCCTGCTTATGTTGGTCCCCAGAATAATGCAGGTATATTCTGCTTTAAGCAAACCCAATGCAAGTCAGTTCCCAACTGTTCAGTAGGGTGTGTGCCAAAAGCCTGCTTATTTGTTTGGAACTTGAAATTAAATTTTCCCACAGAGACAAGTCCACAAAAGCCTATTTAGCCTATGCTGTACTGTAATACAGTGCCAGGCACTGTGCTAAGTGATGGGGATGCAAAGAAAGGCAAAAGGCAATTCCTGCTTGGGAAGTTCACAGTCCCACACAAAGTAGGAGACAACATGCAAACAACAATGTACAAAGAAGATGTATACAGAACAAAATGGAGACAATCAATCAAGGGAAAGCATCAGCATCAAGGGGAGTCAGGGAAGGCTTTTTGTAGAATGTTGTATTTTAGCTGTGACTTGAAGGAAGCCAAGGAAACCAGATAGGAGAAACAGCATGGGGGACAGCCACTGAAAATGCTCCGAATATGTAGAGAGAATGTTTTGTTCAAGGAACAACAAGGGGAACAGTGTTCCTGGATCACAGAGTACATGGGGATGAGTAATATGAAAGACTGGAATGCTGGGGGGTGAGAGTGGGAGTAGGTCAGGTTAGTAAAGTCTCTGAATGCCAGAGAATTTTATATTTCATCCTGGAAGTGGAGGGAATCAATGGTTTTTATGGAACCTACCCACCATTATATTAATGTACACACACACACTCTCTCTCTCTCTCTCTTCCTCTCTCTCTCTCAAGTTTCCAACATGTACACAAAAAAAGCATATACAAAGCTTGTATATAAAACCATGGAATTTCAAAATGAAATGAATGCTAATAATTGGGATTGGAGGAGGAGAAGCGTCAAAGAAAAAACTAAGGATAGGAGGTGGCATCTGGCTTGTACTTTTGAAGGAAAACAATAGATATTTAGTGTTGAATTCTTCCTGTTCTCTTTCCATCTTGGTAAGACACAGCACAGCTTGTGCTCCCAACACTGAACCTGAGATCTCAGAATCCCTTTCATACGCCATGATGAGGCTTTGGAATAAGATATTAACAGACTTTAGCTCATTTTATCTCTGTGATCATTTCTCCACATTCAACATTCATTCATTCACTCATTTAACAAAATAGTTGTCAAGCATCTATTACAAGCAAGACATGTATTTTCTTTCAAATCTGTTTTTCAGACTTGACTTTAATGACCCAGACTACCCAATCCATTGTTTTCTCAACAGAACTAAACATAAGGAAAAAGAAATCCAAACAAACAGCAAGGGTTTCCCATGTTCAGTCTATGTCTTTACATCTTCATGGCTTGTCTGGTCTCATTTTGGGCTTTAAGATTCAAGACAATGCTTAGCCATGTTCTATATACAACCTCTAGTATGCTAGTAGTATTTACATATTACATTACAGCATTGCTGACGAATGGTTAGGTTTCTAGGGCAAGGATGTATGTATAGACCTTCTCGTATGTTTGTACAATGTCTAAATTCTACTACTTTGTAATAACTGGTATTTAAGCAAATAATCAAGGGGTATTTTGCAGAAAACACATATGCTAAGTGCTGCTTGCTCTATTTGCTTCCGAATACCTTATATGGAAGCACTAGAGAGGAACCATGATATAGCCAATGGCCAGCACAGTGCTAGACACCTAGCAGATACTTATGGCTGAAACTCTATTTATCTTTCAGAATATAGTTCAAATGTCACTTCTTTCATGATAATTTCCCTTATAACTTTTTCTCAATACCTATTTGTACTTCTCTTATGTATTCATGTCTGACTTTAAATCATACTTATTGGTATGTGTAGCCTAACTTCTGAAGTTCCATGACAGCAGACAGAGCATATTTACTGAGCGCTATAAAACACTGATCAAATACTATGGTTATTTTTACTACTATACTGAGGTAATCTGGTGCGATGAAAATATGGCCAGATTTGGAGTCAGAGAACGTAGGTTTGAATCCTGGTTCAGAAATTTACTATTTCTGTAAACTAAGGTCTAGGGCAGCTAGGTGGCAGTGGACAGAGTCCTGGGACTGGAGTTAGGAAGACTCATCTTCATGAGTTCAAATATCGACCTCGGGACACCTACTAGCTGTGTGAACCTGGGTAAGCCACTTAACCCCATATGCCTTAGTTTCCTCATTTGTAAAATGAGCTGGAGAAGGAAATGGAAAACCACTCCAGGACCTTTGGCAAGAAAACCCCAAATGGGATCCCAAAGAGTCAGACACAAGAGTGACCTAAGGCCCAGTACTCAACACCTCTGGGTCTCAGTTTCTTCAATAGCCAAATAAAGAGGTTGCTTTAGAAAACCTTTAAGGTCCCTTTTAGCTCTAAATCAAGGGTTCTTAACCTTTACTATTATTTTTTGTCATGGATCCCTTTGGCAGTCTAGTGAAACATGTGACTTTTTCAAAATAATATTTTTAGTTGCATAAAATTCTTAGGATTACAAAGGAAACCTATTATGCTGATATATAGCTTTAAAAAAAACCTTTTTAACCAGATTCATGGATCTTAAGTAAAGAATTCCTGCCTAAATCTATGTGCCTATGATTTATTGATATTTGTAATATTTCCCAGTACCTAGCACAATGTTATGCACAGAGCATATGCTTCATAAATGTTTACTGAACTTATTTAGGGGTCTTGTAAGCAAAGTCCTAATCTCAGACATGTTAAAAACTTCTTTCTATACAACCCTATGCTTAATTTACTGGACAATATAAATAATTATCATCTACTTCTTAAGAATGGCATGATTAGTAATTAAGAGACTACTAAATCTAGTATAATTAAAACATTAATAGTAAAACCTGTTAAAATGACTTGATTTCCTTATTTCCTCTCTCAAGATGCCCTCAAACACAAATAGAAGACTCACACAATATATGAGAAAGATCACACTGGTAGATACCTACCACCTTTTCCTGTTCCTCCGTAGGAATCAGAGACCACACTAAACTCACAATGTCTGGAGTCATTCCAGGTTGCATGAGGGGTTGGGATGGGGAAAGGAGAAGCAGTGAGTGATTATAAGGATTACCCAGGAGGGGGCCATACTCAGGCTACATAGCCATAACTCACTCAGTATGATTAATTAGTTTAATAAAAACACATTAGGAAAAATTATGTTCTAGAAAGTGACGGAGATACAACAATATTTCAGATGGGTGAATGGTGAATTGGGGAATAGGTGAATGATATTACAGTGGGATTTCACAACTTTATAATAAGGTTTGGTTAGAACACATGAACAATGTTATTGCAAAATTACATGAGTTCAGGCAACATCATTATCTGGGCCCGCCATAGGCACAGGTGCAGAGGATTAGTAGAGGATTAGCAGGTATTGAATGGGGGTGGTAGCTGAACATCAGAAGTGCCTTAAGACCAGGGTGTGCCCTCTCTGGTCACAGAAATCTTTCTGGCAGAAAGGAGGCCATAGCTTAATTCCTGCTGTGATTCTTCTGCATCTCGAAGCCTTTGCTTTAATTCCCATTTTCATTCTCTACTTCTCCCATATCAGACTTTCTGACAGTGTTCCTTGTTCCTCCCTCCCCCAACACCAGCTACAAGGCAGTGCTTGCTTGAACTTCCAGTGCCCTTCAAGTCGGAGCTAGTTTATTCTTCCATTCCTGGTGTCTGCTCTATGCAGCATATGGTTGTACTTTCTCTGTCTAGCGTAGGTTACCAACTCTACCTAAAAATCTCATTTACAGATCTCTTCCACAGAGCTCATAGCTCTAACATTTAATCATCAGATGAGGAATTCCTCTTGGTGAGGTTTATCCCCTCCCTAAGGAGACATGCATACACCATTTAGTATTCAGTGAGGTAGAGAAAAAGTACTAGATCAGGGCTGGGGAACTTACAGCCTTCAAGGTCCTTGGGTACAGCCTTTTGATTGAGTCCAAGTTTTATAGAACAAATCCTTGATTAAGTTTGGATTCAGTCAAAGGGCCACACTTGAGGACCTAGAGGCCCACATGTGGCCTTGAGTCAGTAGCTTCCTCATCCCTATAGAGAAAAGCAATAAGAAAGCATGAGGGGTGGTGACTTCATCAAATAACTGAAATTCATGTTTCATTGTTTGTGCTTGGGTCTTGACTCTTTCTGTGAGCTACATAAAACCTTGCCCCACTCCCCAAAGGAGGCCAGAGAAGTCATCATATAGAATCAAGTATTTTGAGAATGACATCAAATGAGAAGGGTTGATCTCAACTGATAAGATTTGAACTCATATACACTCAATTTACAGTGATGAACCAAAAGATTTAGGCAAAAGAGCTACTAAAGAGAAGGCCTGTGGAGCTCGCATCACATAAGTATATATGCAGGGTGAGGAGAAACTGGAAAGGACCACAGAAAGCATGCTTTCTTTGTTTCTGCCAGTATATCCTAGTAGCTATGTATTTACAATAAATGCAACTTTGACTTTAGTAACATGTGTGGTATTTTCATCTCTATTGACCACTTACAGAGTTTCTGAAGAAAAAAGCAAAGGTCAAAGGTGAACAGCTAGTACAAGATAATCTGCAAGACCCCATGAGTATATCTGAGACTATGGTATGGTACTTAGGGTTGAAATTTTGCTTTCAAAGAGTATACTTTACTCAAAAGGAGAAGAAGATGATGTGTGTACAATAGCATTGTTCCATATACTCATGCAGGGAAAGGCTAAACAGAAGAAGGGAAATATGGTAAAGAACATATGGGTGACATTCAATGGAGGTAGAAACAGAACATCACCATAGATGTGATACTGGAAAGAGGGAATTAAATGAGCAGTATGTTACCAACTTGGCATAAAAGCATGGTATTCTAGGGAAGGGGGGATTCACACCACTACAACTTGATCATCTGCTGGATCTCCTCTCTTGCCAAAAGCAGAACATCTCACAAATCTGTATTTTGCCTAAATGGAAATTTCATTCTTTAAAAGTTAGAGGAAGCAGTCAGGGGAAATGCTATTCTGGATAATGTTCTGACCAACAAGGAGGAACTAGTTGCTGAGGAAGAAATGCCAGAACTCAGGGGGCAAGTGATCACTCTACCACAGAGTTCATGATAAAGGAAAGGAAAAGGCAATTACCATCTGCAATGCACCATATATTTTAGGTGAGCAGATTTAAAAGGATCCAGAGAAAGGACAAGTAGAATCCAATGGTTTAATATTTTACAGAGAAAGTTGGCCCAGGGATTTCATTCTCAAGAAATAAATTATGAAGCTATAAAGCAGAAATAATTCAAAGGAAGAGGAATAAGGAGAATTTAGAGAAAAATATTGATTCATAGGAAATTCAATGATAACTCTGATTTTAAAAAGACATAACTGGAAAAAAAAGTATCATGGCCTTAAGAATTGTGTGAGAAACACAACTGCATCAAGCCCAGGAGTCAAAGCAACCATGAATATTGTAACAGAAAAGAGTGTTTTTATTTATTTTTCTAAGAGGTGAAGGTGCAAAAATTGAGTCCCCAAGCTGTTGTTAGCTATCTGAAAATCTCTTATAGAGATTCCATTAGCATATAAGATGAAGGAAATATTCCTCAAATCTTCAAGTCTTTTCCCAAAGGACTACAGCCAGTTGATTGAGGAGTAGCCCAATTACTCTGTAACTTGTCAAAAGTCAAGAGGTGGTATCACTCATATAAAATCAGGTATGGCTTTCTCTCCTAGTGGCAAGCAAAGAGTTTCTGGCCACATCCAAGATAAAAGGAGAATTAAAGGTTTGCTCAGACTGAGTTGGCTAACAATTGTTTTGACATAGAATGTTCCAGTGGGCTGTACCCACCATAAATACTGCAAGATATTGGGTGCCCTACTCTTGTAGAACCATACTGCAGACTTTTCAGGAATGTTTGATTTTTCTGGGGACCTGCACCATAGTTTGCCAATTTCTGCCTCTGCTGTTCTTTCTTTCTCTCTCATCTATAGATCATGTGTTCAGTTAATAAATCAGCAAGAGCACTAAAGGTCTAAGTACAGTATCAGGCACCAGGCATTTATGTCTAGATTATTATCAGCAATTAGACTTTGAGCAGACTCTCCCACTGATGCTCACTCAGATCTATGTTCTAAGAAAACAAGCACCCATGAAAACTCAATTTGTGCCTTCTGGAGGAGTGCTTATCATTAACAACTAAAAATCCACTGATTGTTAATATTTCTTGAATGTTATTTATCATTGGAAATGTATGGGAATTTCTCATTGAGTCTATGAACTGAAGGAAACATCCCTATCATATAAATGCAAGCTTTTAGCTCATGATGTTATTACCACCCAAGCCATGGAAGAAGGAAAGAGTTTTTCTTTCTTCTTTAAATCAATACTTCATCTAATTAAACATCACAAAGGGCCTGTTCTATTACAGAATCATTCTGGTGTACTGTCAAGAACTCTGAGCTAAGGTTCAAGGCCTTCCCACCCAATTCTTGCCAGTCCTTCCATTTACTGGCCATGTGACCAAAAGCGCTCCCTGGCATGAAGGACACAATGAATTAAACCAAAGGACTACACCTGGAAGGGAAATGAAAAGATGACTGGCCTGGGCACCCTCCTTAAAAGGAGGATTAGATGGAGTTCTGTGCTCCACCCTCCATTCAAAGGGGTCCCTGAAGCAGAGGGTATTGATGTGATCTGGCAGGATGGTGAGGCTCCCGGGCATATGATAAAGAAATTTGTGAGTACAGCTGGGTGGGAAATGATGAGGAAAATAAAGCCCAAGAAAGCCAAAGTCACAGAATCAAAGAATTAGGGCTGTTTGTAGTTATCTAATCCAATTTTTTAGATAAGAAAACTGAAGCCCAGGAGGTTAAGTGACTTGTGAAAATGGGCCAGTCTATAGCTCAGGTTCCTCATCTAGAGATAGAGACATAGACAGTCAGACAGAAAGACAGATATAGACAGATAATAGAAAGATAGATATAAACTGACAGAGACAGATAAATAGATACCCATAGAAAGACAAAAAGAGAAAGGCAGACATATAGGTAGACCAAGATGGAAAGACAAAGATAGAGACAGATTGGATAGATAGATATAGACGTAGATAGGCAGACAGATATCAAAGGTACTATCCTTTTTGTGTGTAAATAGTTTAGTTGCTAAAAAGGGCAGAAAAGGATCATGAAAATGGATAAAATCCACTTGTGAAGAAGCAGCCTCTCTAACAATGCCTTCTGATGAATGTGTTATGATTACATCTGCTTTTGCTTTATTAAGTAAATGTTTCATGTTTAAGGGTTAACAGTGACACAGTGAACTATTTTGTATAAATGGGAAGCACACTAGTGAGGACCCTGGAGGTACAATGGTAAGAGGTAGGATTATATCCCCAGCCTATATTTCTCCTTCCCCACCCCCTAACTCATCTCCATGCAAAAGTTACCTCCTAGGACTCTAAACAGACAGAGACATGAGTACCAACTTCATGACAGTAGCCCCTCCCTGGGAACCCCAGACTTGCCAGCTTGAGGACAGCTGGGGTGAACAAATGAGACCAGCATCCTAGACTGTGTTGTATTATGATTTGTGGTTGTTATTGTTATTCAATCATTCAGACGTGTCTGACTCTTCGTGACCCCCTTTGGGGTTTTCTTGTCAAAGATACTGGAATGGTTGGCTATTTCCTTCTCCAGCTCACTTTACAGATGAGGAAACTGAGGCAAATAGAGTGAAGTGATTTGCCCAGGATCACATAGCTAGTAAGTGTCTGAGGCTGGATTTGAACTCAGGTCTTCTTGATTTCAGGTCAGGTGCACTATAGACATATTTATATTACTTTCCTCAGAGGACTGCTAGGAAGTGCAATGAGTGTAAGTCACTATTACTACAAATCCTCAGTTATAGCATTAATTATTTCAGTTACCTTTGTGGGCAAGGAAGGAATCTACTTTCTTTGTGTTAGTATGAAATTTCTACCTTTTCTGAGAATCAGGGGGTTAAAGTAGAGAAGACATAAATATATCAGATTGTCCCTGGTCTTAGTAAGCTTATATATAACAAAGGAAGCTCAGAGAACGTTTAGATTCGAAAATGAATACAATGTTAGAAAACTTAGCATCAAATGTGTAATTTGCTTTCTACCATAAAATGCAATGTGTTTTAGTTTTAAGGAATGCTGAATCAAGACACGAGTTTGAATCCCAGTTCTAAACCTGTCACACATACAGCCACCAAGTGGATTAAGTCACTCAACCACCTCAAGCCTCAGTTTCCTCATCTGTAAAATGAGGATAACAATGCTAATATCTCCCAAGGTTGTTATGAGGAAGGGGCTTTGTAAATATTAAATCAGTACACAAATATGAATGATTATTTGTGAGACAATTTTTTTTTTGCTTTCTAGCAATAAAAACATTATCCTGCAATTTTCCCCAGAGTTCTCTTTTTAATTTGATTCTCTATGAGGCCTTTGGGAAATGAGCAAATTTGTTCCTAGAAGAAACTAGAATAGGAATTGATTTTCTTTGGTCTGGTGATAAATGCTTCTCACCCTAGAGTCCTTATGGGATCTTAGGCTAGTTCCCTAATTTCCCTGAACGTTGATTTCCTCACATATAAGATGAGAGAATTAGAGTAGATGGCATTTCAGATTCCTTGCACTTCTAGCTCCTGGATCCTGTGATGCCATACGACCACTGGGTTCAGCATGTCTCACCATCATGCAGCAGTCTAATGCTCCTGCTCTCTGCATGATTTCTCCCTCTACTCTCTTTCGTGGTGACCTCATGCACTTCCAGGGCTCAGTTATAAGGTCTACACAGATGACTCACAAATCTTTACAGTCAGATCTAATATCCCTCCTGAGCTCCAGGTCCACATCCCTAACTGCCTACTAGACATTTCCACCTGCAAATCCTGACATGCAACTTGAGCTCAACAAGTCCAAAGCAAAATTCATTATTTTCCTCCACGAGTCTACTACCTCCTGCCAACTTCCATGTTTCTACGGAGGGCTAGCACTAGCATCCTTTAGTCCCTCAGGGTAACAACCAAATAATCCTTAACTCTTCTCATCGTCATCACCAATTACATCTAATCATTTTCCAGGTTCATAGATTCAACAGTTACAGAACTTCACAAATCCATCCAGTAGGGAAACAACCCTAGTTTGTTTACATCATCTCTGGTCTACACAATACTATAGCCTTATTCACACCTTAGTATAAATTAATTACTGTAATCATTGTTGCTGCTTTTCCCTGTTCTTGAAGAAGACCATGACATCAGAAAGGTGATTCACTTCCAAGTGAACTGGACTGAAGTAAGGGAAGGCTGTTCAAAGTCACCCACTTCACTTTCTCTTCTGGAGCCATCTGGGTCCAGTGGCAAGATATACATCGAGACAACTGGAGATGGCCCCCAATTACCTTAACCAAGAAGTGGACAAACACCTAAGTAAATCTCAATCCTGGCAAGCACCCTGAACTCACATTTTCTTTCCTGTCATCACTGACAAGGAAGGGAAAATTAGAGCTTAGAGGCAGACCTGGCTGGGCTGAGTGACTATAGAACATGGAAGAGGAAACAGGAGGTGAAAAAAGGGTTCAGGAAGGTCAGCTAACAGGCAGGAGGCAAAGAGTATTTGCCAGGAAGGACTGAGTGTGAATCCTGCCTGACACTTCCCACCTGTTTGACTCCAGACAAGTCACTTAACCCCTCTCTTCCTGAGGTTCCTTACTTCTAAAATGAAGATGTCACCTCTTCCTCTCAGGTAAAGATAAATTGTAGAGCACTCTGCAAAGCTTTATAGCATTATATAAACGCTAGAAGATTCCGTGAAGAAAACAGCTTGCTTCATAAGTCAGCATACAACCCTGCCAACCAGTCTGTGTTGATGTCTGAGTAAAGACACCAGAACCAGTCAAAGACTCTTTAAACCTCAATTTCTCCCTCAGTCCAGCCTAATCTCTACATTTCACTCTGTCTACTCTCCCTCCAGGTAGCAACCAGAGAAAGGAGCATGGTGGAGCAGAGTAAGAGCTGGATTTGGAGGCAGAGGACCAGAGGTTCAGTCTTGGCTCTGTCACTAACTACTTGTGTAACTCTGTGAAAGCCAATTAAGTTCTCTGGGCTTTGCTTTCTTTATCTGTTAAATGAGGAGGCTGGATAGAAGCCAGGTCCCTTCCTATTCTGTGCATGATCCCTTTGACATGGGAATAAACCTCTCATCCCTGCCCTCTTTAGTATTAGCACAAAGATTATTCTCTGGATTTCCCTATTTTTAGGACCTTAAACATATTTCCCTTGTCTGCAGAGGATACATAGAGAGGATCTTGAAGTACAAAACACTGACACTTTCTGAAATCCCAGAGCTAAGAATGAAGACAGAGAGATTGGGTCCCCAAATTTGATCTCTGAATGTAAATGTCCGTAAATGCCAGGTGTCTGTTTGGTGGCTTTGCTTAATGGTTTTCTGGGAGTCTACTTTGGGTGGAGGGGGGTTAGGATTGTTAGGAAGCATCTGTTCCAAGTCAGCCAAAGATTCCCTCAAAGAGTGAAAACAAAATTTTCCATTAAAATGTCATGTTGTTTCCTCAGTGATGCCTTCAAACATACAAAGGATGGAAAGAATATGCTGGAAAGCTGAAGCAAACAGGTCACTTCCTGTCTGGTCCATGCCAACAGGAACAGGTGTGTGTCTTTCGGATACTCCACCATCCACATCAAGTACAAAGTACATGGAATTCTATCCCTCTGAACTAGAGTTATCAGCCCTGGGTGACTTTTCAGAAAGCTGTCTGGTCTTCTAAGACCTGAGTCAGAATTTTAGGGTGAGCTAAAATGGCCAAGTGCCAACAGCATCTCCTAGCCTCTTCCGGGTGTCTATCCCTAGTTAGTTCAGTTTTATGACCACTAGGCAACCTCTTGACAGAAGGTTACCAATTTCTTTACTGCAGAGTAAATCTTAAATCTGACAAAACTCCTATAGTTCTCTCTTGTCTCTAGGATTTATAAAACAAGGAAACAAAAAATTTTTGGTATTTAAATTCCTTCATAAGTTGAATCCAGTTTATCTTTCTAGCCAAAGTGACCTACTCAAACACAACACTGTATATTCCATCTCCAGGGCTGTGCCTAGGCTGTTCCCCATACCTATACTTCCTCATCACCAATATGTATTACCTTTGGAATCTCTAGTTTCCTTAAAGGTGATTAACATGTCATCTCCTACATGAGAGGTCTTTCACAATCACTCCAGTTTTTATTCCCTCACAGCCCCCCTCCAGCAAAAAAATTTTTTTTCTTGTATTTATTTTGTATTTGTCTTGTGTCAACTTAATTACATATGTACAAACTGTTCTCCTAATTGAATGGAAGGTCCTTGAAAACAAGAATCAGTCAATGCGCATTTATTAAGCACTTACTGTGTACCATGCACACTACGAAGTTCTGGGGATACAAAGATAGAAAACAAAACAGAAAAAGAATGGCCCTGGCCTCAGGGAGCTTACATCTAATAGGAAGAAGAAAACATGCAAGTATTTGTATAGATAGAAAATTTATATTATGTACATAGAAAGTAACCACAGAGGGAAAGTATGTTCAAATGGGGCGATGGAGCAGGAAAAGTTTCCTATAGAAGGTGAGATTTGAGTGGAGTCATGGAGGAAGTCAGGGAATCTTAGGAGGTAGCAGTGAGGAGGGAGAATATTTCAGGGCATGGCTAGAGGTGGAAAAACAATAAGAAGTCTAGAAAAACAGCCAGTTCCTGATTTCATACTACAAAGCAGTAATCATCAAAATTATCCAATACTGACTAAAAAATAGAGGTTGATCAATGAACTTGATTATGCACAGAATAGATAGAAGGAAAATAACGGAATAGAACAATATTCACTAATGTAAGGAGTTGAACTACTGGAGTAAGGAGTCAATATTCTACAAAACTGCCAGGGAAAATTAGAAATCAGTTTGGCAAAAATTCAGGCTAGACCAACACCTCATAACATATCCCAAGATGAACCACGTGACTTAGAATAAGTGGTAACATCATAATTCAGTACAATTTCTAACATGCTACACTACAAACCTGCTCCATTTAACTCCATCCAACAAGTATTTACTAAGCATTTACTTTATTTTATGCCAGCCTCAAACTACGGAGTATGGGAAGTAACTTAAGGTATGTTTCCTGCTCTCGGTATTAAACACCTCATTGGAGGAGAAAAAACATTTTGTACAAACGAAACAGATAGATAGTCTTAGATTACTAATGGTTAAGTGCTAAAATTAATGGCAGAAGCATTAAGTGCAATAAGATTTCAGGGAAGAGAACGGAAAGTAGTCAGAAGATATCCTAGAAAAGCAAAGACCTAGCCTGGGCTGCAAAGCATTGATGGAATTTGGGTAATCCATGACTTTAGAAGTTTATATTCTGTCATTCTGGAACTCAAGTTCCAGAGGACCTAGACCACGCTTTGGGAACTACCCTAAAGTAACCTTAACTCTCTAAGTTCCAGTTTCCCCATTTGTAAAATGAGGGAGTTGGAGTAGATGACCAATAAGTCTTTCTACTTTAAATTATACAACCCTATGAAATACTGAATGAGTGGCAGCTAGCAGCCATGTCACCATTTTTAGACTCTGGTACTCACATTTCTATGGCAACCAAGAGGCTTCCTTCAGCTTGAGGAAGACCGGGTAATGGGGTGTGTGTGTCTGTGTGTGTGTGTCTGTGTCTGTGTGTGTCTGTGTCTGTGTCTGTGTCTGTGTGTCTGTGTCTGTGTCTGTGTCTGTATTTTTTGAACCTTAAAGAAGTCTAACAACCCTTTCTCACACTCTTGGTATTAACTAGAACTTGCTAAATAACTATATTCTGCAGTGGCTCAGAAATATTTAATTTCTTTCCCTATACAATCTCTTTTGCTGGACCTCTAGAATCTTCCTCTTAACAAATCCCTCTGTCCTTCCTTTTGGGTCACCAGAATGTGACAGACTTTACAATGAGAAACATCCCCACCATCCATAAGAAGATTCTAGATCTGATGAAAAGAATCTAAATGTTGGGCTATTTCTGGAGGGCTTAAGCTCAATGAATTTTTTAGAATTTATCCCTATAATTCAGTTCTGACTAAGGCAAAGTTTGGGACAGCTCACTAAACAGTGACAAATTAAAATCCCTCTTTCTAACTTGTAAACTTACTGTTAATGACTGTGGTTGAACAAAAGTAACTCAGCTTTGCTTATGGGATGTTTTCTGTGGCACAGAAAATATCTACATAGCGTATTATGGTTCAGTTTTATTCAATTCATTATGATTTATTAAGGGCCCATTATGTGCCAGCTACAATACTAAGTACTAGGAATACAAAGGCAAAAAAAAAAAAACAAAAAACAAACCAGCAAATAAAACTCTTTGCCCTTACAGAGCTAATATTCTACTGGGGATTGGAATCACCAAATAACCTATGATCCTAACAGCTGAATGCATTGTCAGGTGACCTACTCAGGTAAAGCTCTCCTCCTAGTCTCCATTAATTTACATATCAGGTTTGTTTCCATGATAGTCTTTGGGAGGGGAAATAACACACCGGGCCACCCACTCACGCCTCCCCCTACAAATTATAGGTAATTAAAATGAAGGGAGCAGAGAAAAAGAGTGGGGACATTTTGTTAACCTAACTAGATTTACACTGCTTAAAAAAAAAAAAAAAGCCGGCTCAGATTTTTAAACAGTAATTGTAGGAGCTTCTTGTTCAAGGTTGTGTGCAAAAGCAAGTCTCACACATAGAGGGAAAACTTAGAGGATTAGGATTTAAAGAAATATGGCAAGTACCTTTCACGTGAAGGGTGGGGACAAATTTCCTAATTTTAGAATTAATATCTATGCAAGAGAATCCTATACAAGGTCATGCAGAAAAATTCAAAATGTGCCTTTCAGAACCAGGTGAATAGACATTTAATTTGAGCAGACTTGAAAGATGCAAACAACATAAGACTTTCATTTTGCTTATTGTCTGCTCCCCCCATCCCAAATCCCTCAAATGAACATCCCATCTAGTCATGAAGAACATTCAAAACTCTTTGGAAGATTTAAGACAGAAATACTCCTCCCCCTGCTCCGCCCCCACTTTGGGAGGAAATCAGGGTTAAGTGAGTTGCCCAAGGTTACACAGTTAGTATGTGTCAAGTGTCTCCAGTCTGATTTTGAACTCAAGTCCTCCTGACTCCAGGGCCAGTGCTTAAGCTAACTGCCCCAAAATAACTCCTTTCAATGACCCTCTGATAACAAACATGAGATGTAATAAAGGGAAAATGGATACTCACCAAAAGTATCTGCTTCTGAGATGGAGGAGATCCAGTGCAGAGTGAGGGTCAAACAGTGAGTCTCTGTGAATAGTGGGGTCCTCCAGATGCTCCTGTTGGGGGATAACATTACGTTGATTGCATCATATTTGCAGAGTGTCATGGCAAAGATCTTCAATCCCTCAAAGAATGTTGACTGCCCAAATTTCAATCTGTATCTGAGCAAACCACCATAGCTTTTCCCGCGGTACTCCTATCAATGCAGACTGAACAGTGAGGTGCATCTGGACTTGAAAATGGAGGAGGTGAGCAGGCTGGACTGCTTTCAGGAAATACTGCCAAAATAACTGCAAGGGTCCGGTTTTTTTTTTGTCTTTTTTTCAATATAAACACTTTTGAGGTATGGCAGCTTACAAAGAACAAAAGGTCAACACCACAAAAAGGGCAATGGAAAGGGGCAAGGCATGCTGGGAATGAGCAGGCCATAACACATAACCAAAGAAAAACACCCTAGAAAAAAATGAGAATACAGTGTATCATTAAAGAGTTGTGTAACAAAGAGAACATGGGCTGAGACATGACAGGTGGACAGGGAGAGAGCTCCATACAAACCCTTAAGATTGTCATGGGAAATAATGGAAGGACTCCATCACTGAGTGGGGCTGCCCTGGTGAAATTTTGGAAGGATATGCATGTGAGTCTTAAAAGACAGACAGGCATGAATGCATTGCAATCTGCATCACACAAGGTTAATTCCCAAATCAAGGAGGCCACAATAAGTCCACACAAGTATTTGAGATGCTTGCTCTTTCTGTGATATTACATCTATAGCTATGTTCAAAAGTAATTGACGTGACTAAGACTATATGGTAACTGGAGAATAAGTATATCACAAAAAGCTCATTTTGGGTACAAAATATATACAGTAGATAAAAAGATGAATGAAAAACTTCATTACCACTAGACAATATTGTATAGTAGGAAGACTTGGATTTAGATCTCAGAGTTTTGCTTGGTTTTGTGTAATAATGACATTCACTGGTTTTATATGGAACTGCCTAGTTTGTACAACTCTTGCCTCAGATTAGACATTTTCCAGATCCCATGCACACCACCTCAGTTCTTCCCTTAAATTCTCCATTGCTCTCCACTGGTTTTAGCTCACAGAGCTTGAATCCCACTTCTAAACATTTAGAAGGACCCAAGACAAGAATCACTTAAAATGTTTTCTCTGAATATTAAAGACTTCAAGTCTTCTATCTTAAATTTGTACACAGCTCTTGTAGACTAGAATGACAAATTCCAAGAGGAAAAGCATATTGATTTCATTTTGTCTAGTCTCTATACCAAGCAAAAATAGAACTCACAAGATCCTTAAAACTGTACTCATTTGCAAACAGCCAGAGAAATAAATTTCAGATAAATTTTGATTATTTTGTGGCTACTAGATATTATAGAAGAACAACTGTACAGTGGCATTTAAGTGTAAGTATGGGATTGATTGATCCCATCCATTTAAAGTAAGGAATAAAATGCCCAATCTCAGTCACATACTTCAGACTAAGTGGAAATTGGACTTTCCTGGAGCAAACAGGATTCTGATAGGACAGTTGACCACACAGTTTTAAGGAAAGTTATGAATGTGGACAGAACATCCACCCTGGGGTTAGGAGGACCTGGGCTCAAATCTGGTATCACACTTACCAGCTGTGTGACCCTGAGCAAGTCACTTAACATTAAAAAAAAAAAAAGCTGTGAATGGAGTTGTTCAAGAGGTTTGAGCAAGCTTGACACTCCAGTAAAACCCTTAGGTAGGAAGGAGGTCAAACTCAGATGGAGGAGAAACATGGGCCTTGACGTAGGTCAAGGTAGGTCTGTCCCCTTCCCCTTTGGCAACAGGCGAACCTTGTGAGTTTCTATGGTTCCAGAAATTACTGGACTTCTTATCAGCATCCCTGGGTTAACTGACAGCAGTGTCAGCATTGGGAGCCAAGGACAGATTGGACGTAGATTCATGACGTCACAAAGAGCCCCAAGAGACTCTACATGCCTAAGGGGAACTTCTCTGGTAGCCATATGTGCTCCATTAAGTTTGAGCCCATTTTCTCTTGGCATTTGTATGTACTTGTGGGAGGGTATCATAAACTTTTTTTTTGTTTCTGTACCAACTATACCACCTTATCAAATACCCTTTTTCTAAAAGCTACTTAAACTATCTGAATAAACTGATTCAAGTGATAAGATTGAGAACATAACAGGAGGCACCAATGACATTAAAGACTTCACCTTGACTCCTCAGAGGTTCTAGAACACTGAAGTTAAAAACTTAGCCTGGTTCAGGGACCTTAAGACTCACTGATGAGAGTGGGATTTTGGCTAGGGAGCCTCAGAGATTATACGGGCGATGTAAGCAAAACCATTTTACAATTCAACAAGAATTAGGCCAAACATGTAGTGTAGTGGGATCAGCACTTTAATGAAAATGCTCATTTTATCCCATGAATTAAAAATTAAATTAAATTTTAAAAAGTAAAACTCAGTATTGTGCCAGAAAAAAAGGTCTGCATTCAAATCTGAGATATATGTTTCCTCATATAAAAAAATGGAATAAATTTAAGTTTTAAAAATGAATGTTAAAATTGTTTCTACACGTAACTAGGGAAAACAAAATACTAAATAAAAAATAAAATGGAATAAGAATATCAATGTAGGATTGCTGTAGGGTTCAAATGAGAAAAGAGTTCATAGGCACTGAAATCTCAAATGAAATCCCAATTTAGCATGGTGCAGTGCAGCAGTATCAAACATGCACAACACTAAGGGCAGCCAACCAGATTACAATATAATTTTAACAAAATAAATCAAACTACAATAAAACATAGTAATAGGACTTTTAAAAATGAAGTTTATAAGTATGTGGCCTGCAGGGACCCTTATGTATGAAGTAGCGTCCCTATTTCATTTGAGTTTGCCATCACTGGCACAAAGGATAGAATGTTGTCCTTGGGGTCAACACTTCTGCCCTGTATAGGTTGGGTGCCTCTTGGGAAAATCACTCAAATTCTCTCCCTTGGAAATTCTCTAAAACCGTTAAGGTGCAGAGAAGGGAGTGTGTTCACTGGAGAGTTCTCTATATAAAAAAATCATAGGTCCAATCCATAATCCTCTCCATATATTTTACTCAAATGCACATGTGCACACGTGCACACATATACACACACACACACACACACACACACACACACACACACTTAAAGCTTCTATTAGCTCCTCTTTTATGGACTTGTTCCTGGGGTATTTGACCTTAATCAAAGATGTATAGGATACTATGACCTGCTAAATTAAAAACAAAGCCTCAGAATTACAAGCAATGTAAATCTCCTAGAAAAACAGAATACCATGTGTCTCTGTGACTGCTCTAACAGAGCTGCTTGGAGTGCAAGTGCCATACAGTGACAACTTCTCACAACCCCTGAAATCATTTTATTTGATCCTTCTCTGAAGATGAATCTGGGTTTGATCTAGTGAACTAAGTGCCCTGGGAGCAAAGAATTCATTGATGTGCTGTCTAGCTCATACCTCTGTTACCTGAACTGTGAAATGGAAAAGATAGTAACAATGACCCAGAGACAGGGTAAGGAAGGGTAAGTACTGAATGACCACTAAGTGTACTGTGGGGTAGGGGTGGGGGTAGAAAGGGAAGGGAAGCATGAGGATGTAAAATTATAATGTTTCATTATTATCGCTACACATTTTTGGACGAGTTCCAAGGAAGAAGATGTAACCTCAGTATGGGAAATGAAACATTTTCCACTGGCCTGCGTGGATGGGCACAGAGAATACAGGTCACTTCCGTTTGCTAACTCTGTAAAGCCACTCATTTTCACACAAGCTAAGAAACATTCTTTAAATAAACTCAAGGAAAAGAAAGAGCATTATATACATATTCATTTTGGATTTTCCTTCACCAAAGGACTATTTTACATTTTTTTCACTATGACCATCAAGGCAGTTCTCAAAAACAGCCTTCAAAGGTATCTTAGGAAACTGAGTTGGTTATCTAAAATGTTTGCTGAGCTTTAAACATATTTAAGAGCAACTTTTCTTCCCATTCAAACATATGGGATGCGATCTGCTGAGAAAATCCTTAGCAGATATTCAGTTTTATTTTCAGATCAATCAATAAGATTATATAGAACTTGACAACCTTTAAAATTACTTTGCAGCAAGCCTGGTAAATTGTAAACTACCCAAGTCTGAATAAATAGTAGTGATAAGTTAACAGTGGTTAATGGTGCCATAGATAAATGGCATGATAGAAGAAAAGGAGGCTTGGAAAAGAAAAACTCTTGACTTTCCTCCCCAATAATCCCCTAGCAGCCCAGGACAACCAAGAGCCTACATCCAGGTGGGAAACAGAGGTATTATTACATGCAGAGGGAAACGCTGCCAATTTCTGCAGCCATTCTCGGCAATCATCTGTTCCAAAGTTCTTCCCAATATACTTGCATAATTAACCAAGGTTGAGTTTTTGATTAACATACGGTGCTTGAAGGAACTGTGACCCATAGAAACTTGGCGTTTTACTCCCTCCTCCTCTTCCTCTACCCTGTCACGAGTACAAATTTCAAGGGCAGTAAAGGTCTTGGCTGTTTGCTTACAGCAAATGGAAGAGGTGCTGTGTCACAATGAAAGTTCACTCTGTAATGTCCACCAGTCACCTGTCGAAGACATACGATTTGGAGATTTAATTTTGAAAGACAATAAAATGAAGGAGCATATATTTCCCAATTGAAAAACACCTAAATCTTTCTGGGCATTTCATGGAACTGCCAGTTATTTTAAGCAACACAAATTTATCACCCCAAGATCAGTCACCAAAGTAGAGATCAGGTGTTCAGACAGGTGGGTTTTTTTTTAAATGTCTTCAGCTTTTTCTATCTTCGTTAGCAAAGTGCTTGAAATGTTTTCAGTTTTCCCTTCACTGTCATGATTTATTTACCTTTCCTGAGGCAGTATCACAGGACCACAGCAATCATTTAATACTATGTGGTAGACACGTACCCAGGAAGATACCAACCAGGGGACTTTGAGTTCCCTGAGCAAAAAAAACCCTACAGGTCTTATTCCCTTTGGCAGTTCAATGTTAGGTTTTTAAAACTTTCATTCATAGGCCATTTTAATGTACTATTTGTCTCATATTTTAATATTGCCTTGTGCTTTCAAAGTATTTTATGGCACTATTTTTTATTCTCTAGGTTTTTCCCAAGCCAAGATTTATATATACAACCTACTCAAGTTCTGCCTTAGTGGATAATCTAGTTACAAGTTATTCAGATTGCTTTGCCTCTCTTTTCCTTTCTTCCTGAATTATACTATATTTTAGCACATGTATGAAGAGGTGATCAGAGAGGGGTTCAAACCAGTCAATCATATTACTTAAGAAAGAAAATCTAAAGCTAGAAGGAACCTTAGAAATCATCGAGGTCAACCTTCTTCTTTTCCACCCCTATCCCCCATCCTATCTTATAGAACTGGGGTTAAATAGGTTATAAGTGGCAAAGTAGGGATTCCAACCTCCTATTCCAAAGCTAGCACTCTCCATATTGGTCAGCAGCAGATTGAGCAACAGGTTTTTTGGGGATAAAGTTAACACTAAAGGTTAAGGCAAGTTTTAAATTTTATTTGCCCTAGTTACTTCACAAAGCTGTGGACAAAATATGCTATATAAAGGAGTTTACTGTTATTTTCAAGTAAGGAAATTGAGGCACAGAAAAAGTTGAGATGCACTGGAAGACAAGAGTAAACTAACTGCTTATTTAAGAATAAAAAGATTCGCTGTTTGGCCCCCAGAAAAAACTCTTCCTTATTTATACTGAGAAAACTCAACATGAGAAAATATTTAATGAGGAAATGAAATTATCCCATAGTTATGTTTCATGCTTGATCAGTTAGGCTAGTATATTGAATCTGTCAAGAAACAAACCGGCTCAGGCGCAGGGAGGAGGAGGAGCGCAGTACAAGAGTCAGTTTTGAATCCCACATTGGATTTCCACACTTAGATATGTAAAAAAGAACAATATCATGTCAGTAGGCTCTTGGTAAGAGCTAAAATTCTATAACAGCCCTCCTCACTGCAATCAGTATCATTCATAGTCATAAAAGTTATCAAAACATTAAAAAAAAAAATCAACCCAAGTTCATGGACCCCCAAGTTAAGAACTCTTGCCTACCTAGTTTAATAAGAATAAATCAAACATTTATTAAGCACCTACTATGTGTCAGATGCTCTGCTAAGCAGTGAGAATCCTAGAAAAGCAAAAACAGTGTCTGTTCTCAAGGAGCTCACAGTTCAATGGGGAAAATAACATGCAACCAATTATGTGCAAAGAAGATAATTTGAGATAAACACAGAGGGAAGGGAATTAAGAGGGGCCCAGAAAGGATTCTTGCAGATGGGATTTTAGTTGAGATTTGAAGGAAACCAGGAAGTAGGGAGGAAGAAGAGAAGGACAGCCAAGGAAAATGCACAGTTAGTACTTGGGTGTGCCTGGTGGGAGGAACTGCAGGGTGGCCACAGCCACTGGTTCAGAGTTCATAAAGAGGAGTAAGATGGAAAGATGATTGGAAAAAGAGTCCCGGAAGGGCTTTAAAAGCTAAATGGTGGATCATACATCTGATCCCAGCAGAACTCAAACATCTGAGGCCCTTCAAAGTACTAAGAGTGACATACGAGTTTCGGTAAGACACACTTCACCCTGGCAGAACTTACTGTCTTAGAAGAAGGATGTGTTATCAATACAACATGTACAAATATGTATGACATATACAAAATAACCCACCCCCATATTTTTTTTAATAGTAAACCAACAAGAGAGGTAGAAAGTGCTTTATGACATCTGAAAGAGGGAAAATCCCAACTGTCAAGTGGAAAATTAGGGTAGACTTCCTGGAGAGAGGGTAAGATTGGACTTGGCCTTTAAAGAATGGGTGGTAATTAAACAAACTGGGGTGGAGACTCCACCATGCCAGGCACAGAAGTACAAAGGTACAATAAGGGAAAGAGGAGGAATACAGTTTTAGTTTAACACAGAGAACACCGAAAAGAGTATTCTAAGATGGGTCGAGAAGATAGGGTAGAGGCGAATCATCAGATTCTTTCATTTCCCTCTTCCAGGATTGTACTAAGCTGATTCTGAAGCACATACAGAATTACAATAGATATGATCACTGTCCATGGTTTTCAATATAATGGGATAAACAAAGCATGTACACAAATAACAGTCATAGAACACGAAATATGTATAAAGTTCCGTAATAGTTGTCAGAAGGGAGAGCTCAGAAGAAACGTAATCTAACCAAAGCACAGCTGCCAGAACTGAGTTAGGAAAAGATTCCCTCAACATAACAATCATTTATGAAACACTCTGTATCACCTGAACATGAAAGAAGACATTAACCATGTCTGGATCAGACTTTCTAAGGACATACTTATCTTAAAAAAAAACCAAACTAAATTTTTAAAATCTCATATTATTATAATTAGAAAAATCAAATGAGTGCCAGTTAAATTGAATAGCTTATAATAAATTATAATTAAACATCTGAAAAAAAAAAGTCAGTTGTCCTATAATATATGGTACTCCACACCGATGGTTCTCCACCTCTGCAAAGAAGGGCAAAGAAGAGAAAGATGAATCTTCTTATATTTCTCCTCTGGGTCCACCATTCTTGTTTTTAATGGTAACATGTGTCCTACAAATCTTGGTGTATTTTTTCATAGGAAGTACACTCATCTTTTTTTAAAAAAACTAATTCATGGGCAAGTCACTTAACCCTGTTTCCCTCAGTTTCCACATCTGTAAAATGAACTAGAAAAGGAAATGGCAAAACACTCCAGTATCTTTGCCAAGAAAACCCCAAATGGGGTCACAAAGAGTCAGACATAACTGAAACAACTTAACAACAACACATTATAATAAGTAAAAACTTTCAAGAGGTAGCCAGGTGGTAGCCAGGATAGAGGCTGGACCTTAGAGTCAGGAAGACCTTTATTCAAAGTCAGCATCAGACGTTTATTAGCTGTATAACCTTGGCCAAGTCACTGAACTTCCATTTACCTCAGTGTCTTTAACTGTAAAATGAAAATAATAGCACCTGCCTCCCAGGGTTGCTATGAAGTGCTCAACATCACTCAGGTTGTAAGCAGAATAACTGTACCTGAATTAAAATTTAACACAGTTTTCATTGTACCACATTGTCTCTAGTGATGCTTTATATTTCAGTGAAGTGAGGAGGACAAATAGGGAAGAAAAAGGCTCATAGAAGGATAAATTATTAGTGAATTTCCTATTTCCAAAAAACTGCAACTCTTAAAAATAATCTAGCAAATGCTAAGTGCACATTAACCTAAGTGCACAAAGCTGGCAAGGTATATAAACATTTCTAATGCAAAAAAAATTTAAACACTGAGGAGTCTTTACTTCCTCTCACCTCTCAACCTAGTCTAAAGAACATGACATTCTTCCCCAGACTCACTGAAAAGCTGCCCTCTCGTGGATTTTCTGGGTATGCTCCGAGCAAAAGTGGCCAATTGTCAGGTTGTTTAAGCAGCAACCCTAAACAACCTACAAATATTTTCAAAGACAACTGACTTAACTGGAGATTTGCAGCTTTCTCCTATCTGGGTTTTCTTTGTTTTTACCATCTGTTAAACAGAAGCTCCAGGCAGAATGCTGAGTAAATGAAAAATATGTTCATCACAAATTGCAAGAAGCTCAAAACCATCAAACCAGACTCCATTCCAACTTTCTGGTCTTCTAAATGGACTTCCTCTTTCTTCATAATATAAAAGCAATGATAGTCATGGCCTCCAATTTAAATACAGGTCAGCAAGGGCACATGCACATACGCACGCATGCACACGCACACACACACAACAGGAAGTCCCAATTCTATTTTTTATAGCCCTATTCAACATTCATAAGAAAAACAAGGATTTAAATGCTTGATGAAATCTTGAAGGAATAAAGAAGACAGGACAGAATTTCCACAGGACATGTGGAAGAAACATATCTGAGTGAATACAGGAATCCACCATGTTGTTCAGTCATTGTCACGTCGAGATCTTTCAGAATGCCAATAATGTCCATAGAATTTTGTTGACAAAGACGATGGAGTAGACTGCCATTTTCTTTTCCAGCACATTAAAACAAAATGAGATTAAGTGAGGAAGCCTGGGTCACACAGCTATTAAGGTCACATCTGAATTCAGGTCTCATAGATAGATCATCTATCTATCTATATATTCTGCACCCACAGTACCAGCCATTGTGCTAGTTTCTGGAGATACAAAGACAAAATTCAATAGTTCCAACCCTCAAGGAAGGAGCTTTCATACTATTAAAGGGAAATAACTTGCTTATATCTAAGCTCCCACAGAAGCTCGGGTAATTGCAGAAGGCCTATTGAATCAAAACAAGTTCTCTCAATAAATTTGAGAGGATGAAGGCCCTTACATAATGATAATTCAAAATACATACAAAGTAAATTCAGCAGTGGGGTGGTGAGTGGGACCCCAGCAGCTAGTGAAGTGTTCCTAACTTTTCTGTGTTGTCATTCATTCTCTTTGGCATTCTGGTGAAATGCATAGATCCCTTTTCAGAATCACCTTTTTAAATGAGTAAAACAGAATACGTAGGGTTACTAAGCAAACCAATTGCCCTGAAATGCAGTCATGGAAACATCTTAAAAACAAATTCACAGCCCCTAGATGAAGAACCAGCCCATGAGCTAGGGGTGACAGGAAAGGCCTCAAGGAAGAAAGTGCCTAGCAGGAAGTCAAGAATATAAGAGGTGGTGGTGAGAAGGGAGGAACAGAAGAGGGCCTGGAATGAGATTAGGGGATAAACAGCTCCCAAAACAGTTTGGCTGGTACCCAGAATATGAAAGAAATTAATATTAATAAAGCTAGAATGCTACTGTCCGCTAAAGTCAAATCACAGATTACAATTTAAATGGAAGGCTGAGTTTGTATTTTGGCTAAAAAGGACCAGACAGCCATAAGACTTTTCTTTTTTAAAGAGGGGAATGCCATGACAAAACATATATATTAAGAAAGTCTCTTTGGCAGGTATGTAAAGGATGGATGAGAGAATGGAAGCCAGAAGACCAGATTACCAGGCTATTTATTACTTGTACCTTGGACAAAATCACTTAACTATTCTAGGATTAAGTTTCATTTCTGTTGAAGTAAAGGGATTTAACTAGATGAGCAGTTCTGAAACTTTTTCATCTCTGTACCTCTTTACACTCTTAAAAATTACTGAGGACCCCAAAGAGTTTTTGTTTATGTGGATTATATCTATCAATATTTCCTGTATTAGGAATTAAAATTTATGAGAGGGGAGAGAGAGAGACTTCCTGGGATCCACACTTTGAAAACAAAGGACTAAATGATCTTTAAATCTGTGAATCTATAACATTAAAGGGCATGGCTACCACAGTTGTCCACAATGATTAAATTACTAGGCACTTCCCTCCCCCTCCTCCCCCCCCACATTCTCTTGTCCAAAATGGCAAAAAAACAAGAACAAAAACCTGAAGAATACAAAGATGAAAAAATATACAACCTCTGACTTTCAAGTGCCTGGAATCTAATGGGGGACAGGGTAAATAGGATATTAGGAAGAATGTGATTCTGAAGGAAAGAAAATTGAAACCCAGAAAAAAAACCCTTCTATTTCTTTGATTTTTTTTTTGTCCCTATTTCTCAGTCTCCCTATTCAGGGATGGGGAGCCATCGATCTCCAAGCCACTTGAAGCTCTCTAGGCCCACAATTTGGTCATTTGGATACAGTCAAAGAGCTGCACTTGATGATCTAGAGGGCCACCCCACTCTGCCCTATACTATATGCCACTTAATGAGTAGTTCTTACTCCTATCTCCTGTAAAAGTCAGGTCATATGTGTATGGATGTATACATATATATATATATATTCTAGACAGGATGATCTGGACATCAGATATGAATCAAACTCTTACAAAGTCACTCCAGTCTGAGGACAGCATAGGTCAGGTCAGAGACCTGTATACTGAGTGGAAATTTAAAGGTAAGAAAAATTCTGCCTGTTCAAAAATACTTTTTTCAGACTACAAGAGTGACTGAATTTCCTCTTTTAAGGATAAGCTATTTCTCCAGATCCCAGTTAAAATGCAAATACATTACCAGGGAGTGGTAACTCACAAAATAATTAGCATCCATGAACAGATAAATTTATGCGATTAGCTAGCCTCATAGAATAAACATGACCCTGGGGTGATGAGATTTAGAACTGATAAATTTTGGACTGGGAGGAGAAGGTGAGAAGTTAGGGAGAGTGGATCCCAATAGTTAGGGGAAGGTGAGGGGTAGTTCTGGGGCAGGTAGCCCTCTTAGAAATGACCCCATCCTAACAAAATTGACAGAGCAGCTAAAAAGGTGGGGCTGGAGCCCAAGGTAAGAAACAGCTACTTACATTTTGCCCTGCTCAGATTAGCTTTGCCAAGGGGATTCGAGGTAAAATGAAGTTCACTAAGTTTTTATTACAGTAGTAAATGCAGAGACTCTTCCCTTAAATGTGAAGTCAGAAAAAAACTGGGCATGGTCTTCCCAAATTCACCTGACCCTGTTTAGAATGGATTCCTTTTTCATAGGGATTATTCAAAGAATTATTCCCTACTAGTTCGCAGTTCTTGAGAAGCCCAAAGAGGCCAAACCACTCAAAAGAGGTCACATGAGCATGTTTAAAAACATGCTTACATAACCTTATTTGTTTGTGTCTTTCCAGGCTTTTGCTCCTAATGGCCCAGACCGCATCAAAGCTCAAGGGCTTTGGGAGTAGCTCATGTGAATGAACAGCTAGCTCTTGTGCCCTATGCCCTCCCCCAATGACTACTAGCTCAGACTAGAGTTGACCAAAGGATCATGGAGTAGCACTGGACAAGAGTGGACCTCCCTAGTCTTGTTCCAGTTCAAACTCAACAACTAAGTTCCACCTACTCTGCAAGCCCCTTTAGGGAGAAGAAGTCTAAAATACGGGATAAACAAACATTTGTTCAGACTCAATTCCTTACTGGGAGAAAGAATATAAAATGCTAGATAAACAAACATTTGTTTAGACTCGGTTCCTTACTGAAATACTAATAAACATTCAAGGCAGTTTTGTTAAGGATCTGCAACTCAGGCTTTCTCTATATGCCTTCTGATGATTATACCACGGGGTCTGGTAGAGCAGGGTGAATGTTTTTTAGGGAGATGTAACTAAAGATGGAAAACTGGCTACTGTCCATAGCAAAGAACATTGAGAAAATGATGCCTCTGTTTTCATTTTGATTCCCTACATGAAGTTTTTGTTTAAGTTTCCAATTTACTGTAGCCACAAGTTAATAAAATAAAACCTAAAAGGGAGGTGATTGGTGGTTGTTTTCAAGTATTTAGACCACTGCCTTATGGAAGAAAAGAGGGACTACATTTGTTTTATGCCGGGACCCAGAGGGCAGAACGAGAAGCGTCCATAGCATTTTAAAAAGGCGCATTCTGACTTCACATACAAAATGGGACTTCACATTCCTTAGAAATGAAAAGTGGTCCAAAGCAGAATGGCCTGCCTTGAATGGGAACATCACTGAAGGTGATGACCACTTGTCTGAAATTTTGTAGAGGGAATTTTCCTAGCATCCTAGGATGGATCACAGGATTTCCAGCTGGAAGGGACTTTAAGATTCAGATTACAAATGAGGAAACTGAGGCCCAGAGGTGAAGCAACTCACCAAGGTCACACCAACAGAGGCTCTAACGTAAGAGTCTCTTTCAACTGAGGGTCTAAGATTTTGTTAAATTACATCTCAAAAAGCTTATCTGAAGAGTCTTGCCCTTCACAGTAGGAAAACAATAGTTAATCAATACTACTGTGGAGAATCACAAAATGATCTCTCTTTATACTGAATTTCTATAGCAATTATTTCTGAGGACAATGTCATTGTCTAAACCAACAACCTATGCTGTGTCTCTTCAAATAGATACTAAACTCCTTGAGGTCCAGAAACTATGTTTTACGGCCCCTTACCTATGGTTCAGAGTCAATATAGATATTTACTAGGTTAAGTCAGGGGCCTGGGTGAGGGGGTCAGAGGGAGAAGGCGTTCATTAACCACTGACTGTGTGCCAGGCACCATACTAACCACTTTACAAATATTATCTTATTTGATCTTCAAAACAACCCTGAGGTATGTGCTATTATTATCCCCATTTTACAGATGAGGAAACTGAGGCAAACAGGGTTAAGTGACTTGTTCAGGGTCACACAGCAAATAAGTGGGCAAGGTCAGATTTGAACTTGGGAAGATGAGTCTTCCTAACTCCAGGTCCAGTGCACTATCTACTGTGCCACCTGGCAGCCCCATTTATATTTCCCTATTTTAAAATGTAAAACACTTTGATAAAAAGGAATTATCTTGTTTTTGTATTTCTGCCCCTGGCACATGGTACATCAATGCTTAAGAAACATTTTTGTAGTTATTAATCTGCATTGGTCAAGTTCCTTATATATTGATGAAATTGAAGTTCGTTCTCCCCTCCAAAATTAAAAAAAAAAATGTAATTTAAAAATATGTCAAATGAAGTAATTATTCCTCTGAAGGTATCACATACATCAGAACCTCACTGTTTCTTTGTCACACAGATTCAGATATACCAACTAGAGAACAAACACACTGAGGGCAGGAACTACTTCTAATTAATTCCAGCACAGTGCCAGCATCACAAACAACATATGAGATCACTGAGGTTTGCAAATATTTCTTCACTTGGCCCTAACAAGAATACTGGGAGATAGGTGCTATTATTAACCCCATATTTTTTTTTACAGATGAGTAAACTGAGGCAAACAGAGGTTGAATTACTTGCCTAGTCTCATCACTAAGAAGAGTCTGAAGCAGGATTTGAACTCAAGTCTTCCTAAAGTCACATCTAAGGTTCTATCCACTTATATCCCACTGCCACAAAAATATTTGTCAATAACTGGTTTGTCAATAAAACGAGTGGTTATATTATGTCCCTCAAAACATAACTATATAAAGTAAAAGCATGAAATAACATGGTTATTTTCTAATATGGCTGTTAACTCTACCTCTCAGCTATCATCATAATGAAGTTCTATTATCAAGCATCATTTATCATTACTCTTCACCTGTTATCCTCATTAGGCAGGTAGAGAAACTGAGTAAACCTTAAGAGTTTGAATTCAAGGTAACTTAGCATTCAAGAACTCCTGGCTGCTATGCTAGCTAATTTGTAGAAGGAACTTCATTCAATTTTAAGGAGTGCTTGTTAAAGTCATCACATTGCCTCTGCACACTGATATTGGGAAACTGGATTAATGCCTCGTGCCACAGTAGGAGCACTATGGTGGTTTGACTTCCAGTGCATCCAAGTCTACATAATATGAATCATTAGAATGGGTTTCTGTACTAGTGTTTCAAACAAAGATCTGATTTTTGCTAAAATATCACAATATGGAGAAAGGTCAGATAAACCAAACTAAAAATGAACTTCTGGAATTTTAATTAGACATGGAAAATGATAAAAAAAAATGAGGATAAGGAAGAAAATCAAGACAACACTGGACTCCTTACGGCTCCATCTCTTGGCTTCCATACTTAGAATTCTCTCCCTCATTTCCACCTCTTGGCTTCCCTGGCTTCCTTCAAGTCCCAACTAATATCCCAGCATGCCTTTCTCAGATCCCCTGAATTCTAGTGCCTTCCCTCTGGAAACCATTTCCTATTTAGGATTATTTGTACATCCTTGTACAAATTTGTACTTTAGATTGTGTGTTCGTCCTTCGTTGCCAAAGAAGACCATGGCATCAGAGAAATAATGACATGACTTGCACTTGACTTTGTTTTGAGTGAGGGAGAGCTGTGCAGGTCACCAGCCTCACTTCTCCTCCAGAGCCATCTGGATCCAGTGACCTGATATTCATCAGGATGACTGGAGATGACCCAGGATGAGGCAGCTGGGGTTAAGTGACTTCCCCAACGTCACACAGGTAGTGAGTGTCAAGTGTGTGAGGGGAGATTTGAACTCAGGTCCTCCTGATTCCTGCACTAGTGCTCTATCCACTGCACCACCTAGCTGCCTAGAAGGCAGGGAGTGTCTTTTGCATCTCTTTGTATTTCCAGAGCTTACTTAGCACAGTGTCTAACATATATATACATACATACATAGTAGGTACTTAACACATGTTTATTAACTGACAGCATTGATAAAGGGCCAGGCACTTTGCTATAAGCATCTGGGATATAAAAGAAGGCAAAAACACAGTACTACTTCTCAAGAAGCTCATGCTCTAATGAAACACTGACATTTTTTTAAAATTCTGTCCATGGAATGCAAGTTCTGATACTGGTAAAAAGAAAAAAAAATAGTCATATCTTCACCTCACAAAGCTTATAGTCAAATGAAAAGCTGAGATTTAAAAAAACAAATACAAGTTCTGACAATACCTAAAATGATGACTAATGCTATTGCAAAGCAATTCTCGATTCAGCAAAGTCCTGGGGGTTTTTTTTCCACGTGATAATTTTATTGCTACATATCTATAAGGAATAACAAATTGTACATAACAGATCTGCGGTTGCATGTGCAATCATTTTCATACTGTTATAGAAATGCTTGTTTTACACACCATATATTAAAAATTAAATAAATATATATTTTTAAAAAGTATTCCTTCCACCAGCCTACAGCCTCCAATCGGATCACAAAGACCCTTGGGCTGCACGAAAGCTGGATTTGGGGATGCTATTAACTAAAGTTCTTCATTTAAGAGTAGAGTAAATGTTTATTAGTCCTTGATTTTATAATTCTTGTGTGAAGCACAAAATAAAAAGTAAATCCCACCACACTCCTACTTGACTTTTAACATACAACCTAATTTAAAAAGTAACAATTCAACATTCCTCCCAATGAGTGTCCATAATAAGCAGTTAAAAAAAGCTACTTCAAAAATAAACCATCCCTTCCCCTCCTATATTCCCCTGAGGAGAACTATTACAAAATTCTCTTATCTGTTTGCCCAGTTCAAATCTTTCCTCTCACTAATTAGATTAGTCTGTCCCATTTGCCCCACAACAAACAAAGTGAGATTCCTAAACTACAGGTCACTCCTTCTCTAAATATCTTTGGTGGCTCCCTATTGCCTGTAGGATAAAATACAGAATTATCTGCATTTTATCTGTATCTGCCCTTCAAAATCTGGTTCCAATGTGACTATGCCCTTCCGATTTATTTTAATCCGGACAAACTGGCCTGTGTGTGCTGTTCCTCATTTGTGACATTCTGGTTCTCATTTCCATGCCTTTTTATAGGTTGCTCCTCAGACCTGGTTGAGCAGTTAGGTGGTGCAGCGGATAGAGTGTTAGACCTGAAGTTAGGAAGAATCATTTTGCTGAGTTCAAATCTGGCCTTAGACACTTGCTAAAACTGTACAACCTTGGGCAAGTCATTCAATCTCTTTGATCACTGGATTCAGATATCTCTGGAGGAGAAGTGAGGCTGGTGACCTGCTTAGCCCTCAAAACCAAGTCAAGTACAAGTCATGTCATCATTTCTCTGATGGCATGGTCTTCTTTGGCAACGAAGGACGAATACACTGGAGAAGGAAATGGCAAACCACTCTAGTATCTTTGCCAAGAAAACCCCATGGACAATGGCATACTATGGTCCACCAGATAACGAATGAAGAGTTGGACACCACTGAATAACAATAGACAGTCAATGAACATTTATTATGAACTTACTATATGCCAGGCACTGGGGTTAGCTTAAGTGGTAGAGATATCAAGAAAAGTAAAGAGTCCCCACCCTCATGGAGCTCACAGTCTGATGGGGGGGATTGTGGGGAGGGATAACTAGGAAACACAAGGTATGCAAGATACATGCAGAGTAGAATGAAGACAGTCTCTGAGAGGAAGGCACTAGTAATGGAGTTTTCCCAAAGCTTCTTAAGGGCACGGACTTATGTATGGGTTTTTGTTCCCATATCTCTAAGGCTTCGCACAGAGCTTGAACCATAGTAGGAGGTTAATAATTACTAGTGAATTTAGAAAATCATCAAATAAATAAATGAAAAATTAATAAACATGTCTATGAAACACGAAGAATGTAACTATTGTTCAGATATTACACATTTTTTGAATATATATCCAGAACCCCTTACAGACTCTACTCAACCTCAAAGGTTGAAAACAAGATTATTCTATCACAAGTATTGTCAAAACAAAACCCAAGGGCTCTGAGTTTTCAAAATGATAAGGAATTTCTTAACATTGCCAGGATCACTGGGAATCAAAAGGTTCATCTGCATAAGTTAAGAGAATCTCAATCTGATCTTTGGAAAATGCAGGGAAAACATCTACAACGCTTTATCTAGTCCCAAATAAGAGATGTAAAGTTTGCCCAAGCATGGAAATCCTGAGTTACAATCGTCTCAAATATTCCAACACTACAGGTGCTTCAGAGTAGTAATTTCACACACTACGGAGATTATCCTTCCATAAATCAATGGTTCTCCACTCCCTTCCCCTGCAGTGGACCACAGAGCTCAAAATCTACAGCAGTAAAACACTCTTCTGACAGTTGCTCAGTGATAGTTAACTCTCAATTATCCAGAGGTTAATTGCCTAGGACCCTGGCTTTCTGATTCTCAGTCCTATGACTGCTTCTTGGTCATTCCTTTGCTGGTCAGAAATTCCACCCGAAGCTATACAGAGCCGGAAGAAAGCAAAATGTATCCTTTCTACATCGCTGTTAACTTTGTAACCTAGCTTTATGCAACAAATGGCCAAAATGATACTTGGGTTTCCATAGAAACCCGGAATTGTCTCTTATCTTTTTTCCTTACATTTGGCAGATATAAAAAATCAAGCCGTTCTCTCCCAAGCTACCAGAGAGCTTGATGCTGCTACCTGTGAGAATATTGAAAAAGCGAGATTCCAAGGAACACGGAATCTACTAGAGAATAAATTTAGAAAACTCTAATCAGGGTTTTCATTGACTGGTTTATTTTGTGTCACAGTCTAAGGTTTTACCATTACAGAAATATATTCACTGAACAATTATTTAAAATTACATAAATACTGAAGGAATTCAAAACAAAGAGAAATTGATTGTGAGATGGTCATCAAGGAGACTCTTAAATTGGGCTAGGAAGGAAGCAAAAAATGTACTGTATGTATATTAATAGACCAAGAAGAGGGGAAAAGGGCATTCCAGGTGTGGGTGGGAAGGTAACAAAGTCATCCTGGGGTGAAAGTGTTAGAACTGTCAGAGCCCTAGGTAAAATTGCATAATAGGCCATTTTTTTTTCTTCAGTGCCCTCTCACCTTCTTTGGCTGTTCAAAGCCTTGCTGCATTCTCTGCCTCCACCACCAACCATCCCACTGCTTCCAAATGTTCCAAAATTACCTCCCCACAGCATCCCATTTAAAACTTCCCCAAGTTGCAATGATTTTTAGACTTCAAGCAAGCTAATAAAAAATACTAAGAATTCCTACTTTAAAGGTTACTTGCATTTTTTAAAAAATCAGATAAATCACTGATTGGTAAACTATAAGGGAATTCTTTTGGAGAAAAGGGGCCTTCCAGGGCCCCTTGAAAGTCTAGCTCCTTCTTTCTCTATTCAGTATTCTACTAACAAAAGATATTTACAAACATTTTTGGATATGACCAATACAGGAATTTTTTCTTCTGATTGACTCTGCATATTTTTTATAAGGGTTTCACTTTGCTTTGCTTTTTCCCCCTAGTGGTGGGAAAGGAGAGAGAAAAAAGGATACTTGATAATTGAAAAATATTTTAATTTAATTTTTTAAAAGTGCAAGACAGCTTTGAATGTACAGTACGGTTATGACTTTAAGCCAACAAGATGGAGAAGAGATTTCCATCTGATTTATGACTATCCCTATGGAAATGTATTTCTTTAGGAGATAATATATAAAGGATCGTTTGATAGCTTTTCTGAAAAATGGCCTCTGCTCTGCTTACTAAAGTGGATCTGGGCACAAAGACAAAATCAATAAAGCTAAAACTTTGTATTGTAAATTACAATATATCTTATGAAATAACACTATCAAGACTGCCCCCAAATAAACTAACCTCCAGTGACCTCCATCTAGGATGACAATGCATCTTCTTTTTTAACTTCCCTTCTTCCACTCTGGGCTTCAGAGTTTGGCACTCCATGGGTGTTTACACCCATCAAATGACTATCCCTCAAATTACCTCAACCTAATTTATAGTAATCACTTTAGTGCTTCAAATCAGAGACTGTATGTAGAAAATTTTGCAGACCTTAAAAACACTCAAAACTCTGCTTCTACTGGGGCTGTGAATGACAGGATGGGGAGAAACAGAAACTCTGTCTACCCAGGAAGAGCAAGGTCATTTGACCCTGAAAAATGCATTCTGATAAGAAAAGAAGTGCCCATTGGCTCATGGTATTCCCCACCCTTCTAATACCAATTTCTCTTATGTACCATTGCATCTGCCTCCATGCACTCTGGCCCTTGAGACTTTGTGCCCCTGGAGGAAACATATTTTTTGGTTTGTGGTATCTCTGGGATGTTGCAAGGGGAGATGGTCAAGGTTGTAGTTGCTACCAGTACTTATCCCTGTTTTTGCATAATGAATACAATTAGACAGTGAATAAAGGAGCCTAAGATCCCAAGTGGTTTCTCAGGTACATCCTGGTGCTGCCTCCATGAGTCAACAGGAGCCAGTTCAATTCAACAGGCTTTTATGAAGTGCCTACTATGTGCCAGATAATGTGCTAAAATCTAGAACACAAAACAAAAACAAAACCAGTCACTACCTCCAAGGAGCTTACGTTCTCCTGATGGGAGTGGGAAGGGTGGGGAAGAGAAACATGAATAACTTGGGGGAAGAGGGAGTAGAGGCTTCTGTAAAGAAAGAGCACTTGAGCATTTGGGCTGGATAAGCTTTAAATGGAGCTAAGGGGACATAAGGAGCAGAAGGAGAGAGAGCATTCTAGAGAACATGGAAGACAGTCTTACAAAGGCACCAAGACAGGAGATGGAACTGTCACACAAAAAGAAGAGCAAGTACACCAATATTCTTAAACACAAGTCTGTCTATGCCACTCATAAGCTCATCCAGTGTGGCTACGATAGAGAGGACAGGATGGAAAAGAATGGGAAATATACCTAGAGAGCTGGACATCAGATGGGGAAGTGCCTGAAATGTCAAACACAGAAGCTTATATTTTATCTGCAAAGCAACAGATAGCCACTGAATCTCCCCGAGCTTATGCGTGGCATATGCACAGACCTGTGGTTAGGAATACTGATCTGTCAGCTTGCGGACAATGGATCGGAAGGAGGTGGTGGTGGGAAGACAAAGTGGGAAGTTACTGTAATAATTCAGGCAAAGGTCAGGGGGTGGTTGTTAGTGGGGGAAAAAAGGGATAGATGGGAAAGATGAGGAAGTAGAACTGGAAAGGCTGACTAGATATGGGAAGTAGGGGTGAGCATGAGGATGAGAAAGAATGAGATGAGGATAAGTTCAAAGCTGTGATCCAGTCAGTAACGTCAGCCAATGAGTACTTATTAATCACTTATTATGTGCAGGTCACGTGCTATGACACACAGTGAAGCAAAAGACAATCCTTGTCCTCAAGGGTCTCATAGTGTAGCGGAAGAGACAAGAAGCAAACAATTACGTATAAACAATTATACCAGATAAATAGGAAATAATTAACAAAAGGAAGGGAACTAGAATTAAGGTGTTGTAAAAGTCTTCCTGTAGAAGGTGGGACTTGCAGGAAGAAGCTAGAGAAGTCACGAAGTGGAGATGACTGGTGCCCTCCACAGATATAGGGGAGGAAGAGGGCTGGCATGGCAGTAAGATCATTTCTATTTCCAACATGCCAAAGTTAAGACGTCTATGAGACATCAAGTTGGAAATGCTCAGTAAGTGATTGATGATGGCTGCTGAGGGCTCAGAAGAAAAATGAAGGCTAGAAATGGAGGTCTTGGAGTTATCTGCATCAAGACATGTTGGACCCATGAGAGAAGATGAAATCAACAAGAGTGCCAAGAGAGAAGATGAGAAGGCCTTGGATGGAGCCCCTAGAAGTCTTTTCATTTAGTAGAGTCTTGCCTGAGACTGTTTCTTCTATTTCTTTCTTTCCTCTATTACCAGAATCCATGATTGTACTGTACACACTGAATGTTTAATAAGTATTGATGAATAGAAGTCTACCTCAGTACATTCAAACTGAGTTCAAGCAAACATCTGCTTTCCTCATCCTATGCTGGAAGAAAAAAGAATGCATTACGCCAAGGTGATTTAATGTACATTTTCCTTATATTTTCACACCTCTTTTAAGTTTTAAAAAATAAAACAAAACAATCAGTCAGGTGGTGCAGTAGAGTTCTGGACTTGAATTTAGGAAGACCAAAGGTCAAATTCCACTAGACACTACTCTATGTTATTATACCTCTCTGGACCTCAGTTTCCTCGTGTGTAAAACGAGAGCGTTAGAGTCATGGCCTCCAAAGTCCCTTTCAGCTTTAAGTCTACGATTTAATAACACCATGAAATTTCTATTAGTTACAGAAGTGTAAACAATCTATTAGCAATCTTTTACAAAATGCAAAATCCAGCTGAGCCAGGGGTTCTTAAACTGTAATCCATAAACTGGTTTTTTAAAAAATATGTCGATAACTGTATTTCAATTAAATTGACTTCCTTTGCAATACTGTGTATTTTCATTTTTTGCACTTAAGAACATTATTCTGAGAAGGTGTCCATTAGGCATCAGACTGCCAAAAGGGAACTATGACCCACAATAAAAGTTAAGAACATCTGTCTTAAGGAGGACAGACTGATCTCTGCTAAAGATCCCTAAGAAAATGATAAGTCCCTTTACCTTTCATCCTGCACAGCATACTATACTTCATTGGGCTATTTCTACTGTTAAAAGACCAAGGGCCACCTAAACTCACCTATTAACCCAACACTCTCCTTCTGTTCCTTATGTGTTCACTTTTTGAAACTCTGATCCAAAGAACGCAGGGCCACTGAAATATGCTTCATTCAACGCAATCAGTTTCAGTTCTGGCTAAGATGCTAATCACAATCTTTGTCCTAACTGTTTTCTAGCTACAGGACAAGGAATGATTGATGACCTACAAGTAATACCAGAGATAGGAACTTCCTAAGATAGTGGGAATGCCTGAAATTGTAGAAGTTAGCAGTCATTCTGAAGAATACATTACTGGTGAACTAAACAGGTCCTCAGCACCCAGTGAAAAACCAGAGATAAAAGAGTTATGTGAGGCAGCCTGCTGTAATGGGAGTTTGGGGTCTGGTCAGAGCTCGATTATTAACTGGATTTTGAGAAGATCTCTTAGGTCTCCCTTAGCTCTAAAACAAATGTAATGTTTACTTATATGGAACCAGCTGAAGTGGCCATTCTAATGACTGACAAGACTAGGCCACCATTTCTATGAAGAATAGAAATTTTCTTCTTTCCCATTTCTTTTCTCTGCTGTTTTTTAAAAATCTGTTTTGCTTCAAGTGTTTGCCTCCCTTACTTTTTTTTTTTTTTTTTGGTTAAAAAAATTAAGTGAAGTAAACTTCATGACTTAAAAGAAGGAGGAATGTAGCCAAACAAGAAATCAAAACCCCCAAATTTCCTCTTTGTCCCAAGCCTTGTGATACTCTGGAGTTTTCCTTTTAGCAAAAATTACAATTTGATTGGATAGGTATAGTCCAACTTTGCTAAGAGTGGACAAAAGAACTGACGAACTACAGACATGATTCTTCCAGATTTCCTAGTTTCAATTTATTAGCATCTTTTTCTTTCTGCAACCTGACCTAGGTCCAAATCTCTCTGTATCTTTTTCACTATCTATTCTAACTAAATTATTATTAGTTTCATTAATATGTTCTATATTAATATTGTTCTATATGCAAATGAACTGAAATAAAGATTAGTATAATATACCTACCCACTAATACCACACATATGCCCCCCTACCTCAGAGACATAGATAGAAAGATACACAAACAGATAGATAAGACATATATTAAGCATATATGGAAAATGATTTAATGGACAATTTCTTGAAGATATTGTTAAGGAAAATGTTAATGTTATGTCTAAGCACGTATCTTCTCTAATAGGACATATGAACATCTAGTCATCTGCAGGAATTCGCTGAACCCTTCTTAGGAGAGAGGGTAGAAGGTGCAGCAGAAGTTTGCCATCCATAGAAATGCCTTTTGCCTAGCTTTAGAATCATGAGAATTCAGTCCAGTTGGATTTGTGGGAGTCATCCAACTTTGACAGTCCCACTTGATACATTTGTACAGCAACATTAAAAGGCAACATGAGCTAGGAAAAACCATATTCATTCGTTCAATGAACAAGCAATGAACTGCTCAGAGTACAAGGGAGATACAAAGATATACAAGGTATGGTCCTTGTTTTTTTGAGAGGGCAGTTGGTCTAACTTGCTTTTCATTTATTGACCTTTTGCCTTCTGTCACATGCATGCTCATTTCATCTCACTTTGTATCGTTCATATCTCATGAGCATTAATATTTCCGCAGAGAATCTCAGAATAACAACTTCATAGATTCATGTTAAGCACGGATGATCTGATGGAGGCAGAAAAAGTCCAAAAGAAGGCTGACTCGAAGACATAGCTGAATGACACCCAAACAGAAGGTCTAGAGGGGTGAGAAATGCTCTTACTGGGGCAAGGAATACTACAATCTGAGCCTACATAAGAGGATTCCAACTAATCTATCACGGACAAGAAAATAATGCAAACCCAATTAAGTTCAACAAACATTTGTTAAGCACCATTAGGGTATTTAACAGAGCACTGTGCAGATGCTAAGAAAGACAAATTTTGGAGTTAAACTAATTTTACTTTTCCATTTCTGAGTTAAATTATAAGCTTCCATTTTAAAAAAATGGTAGACCGTGAAATACTGTCCTTTTTGTCTTAATGAACATCACAGTTTGGTTAGTTCTGCTTGGCCTCAGGTCCTCTACATGAATCAATCCTGAACTGTCAGACCATCTGTGACAAGGACCTGATGTTTTAGAAGCCATTCGATCTGATTCTCCTGTTAGCTTTTTATGGCATCAGATAAAATGACATCTTGCCTATACCACTCATTTTGATCAGTCTTAAATCAATTTCTCTATCACAGTTGACTATTTCACATGTTTATGTCTACTCCCTACAATTATAAATAAATCAAGGGTGGGAAAAATGTTTTTGGTCTTTTCCCCATCTCCCCACAGCACCAAGAATAGTCCTAGTACAAAGTAGATATTCACTAAATATTCAGTTAAAGGAGTAAGTGAAACTACACTAAATGAGTTCTCTAAACAGGGCTTTATGGCCCGACTTTTAAAAAAGAAAACATTATTCTACCTATACTCAGAATTTGAGAAATAATGAGTGTGATGCCTATAGGAGTTGCTTCTCCATAACCATTTTTGAGCAGCTCTTCCAATTTATTGAATACCACTGAAAACCTGGCTTAACCAGTTAGGCTGCTTAAACTTTCAAATGCTCTTCAGTGAGAAATCCTAAGAAAAACAGCAGTAACTTTGCGTTTGCTTGGAAAGAATGTCCTGAGATTATATGGATTGTTTTTCCTCGGGTTCATTTATTACATCTTTGCTGATTCACTCAGGCATGTAATTCACTAAAGTGCATAATCACGCTTCTACCTAAATTTTCATTTGGATTGATCTTTTTGGAATTGATACCATCCAATGATAATGCTTGATTTCATCTACAAAGTAAGCCAGAAATCCAGATGAATTGTGTTACTTTTCATATCAAAAAGGGGAGGATAAACCAGATCAAGAAACATGAACAGTTGCCTAGCTAATAAATTATCTAACTGGATGAGCAGGTTGCCTGGTGTAGTGAAAGGATCACTGCATTTAAGTCAGAGGACCCAGTCCATTCTCCGTTCTTTCATTGAAAAGTCCTAAAAATGAACACCAAATAACACTGCTGAGCTAAACAGCTTTGATGTCTCTAACAAGTTTTATGTGGGATCATTAAATAAATACTTCTTCCATGTGACTGATCTAATTAAAAGATTTTATTCCAACAAACCTTTGTTTGCAAAGGCAAGGAAGTTAAGAGGATTAGGTGTTTCCCTGTTAGTCAGACTAGGATACAGAGATGCTGCCATTCATTTAAAAATATGCTAACCAGTTGGTGTGGAATGAAAATAATCTGCTAAAAGAAAAAATATACTTTTCTTTTAGCTAAACCCCATGGTATCCCTTTTTTTTCACAACTGATAAAGATAACAAAATTTACTCTATTTTGACTAATCATTATGCTTTATAAGGCATTACATAATTGTAGCAAGGAAGCAACTAAAATATCACACACATGTACATTCAACTACATGATTTTAACTTCCTTTGGACTTTGACAAAGAATCTTGATTTTTTAAAAAGAATATATAAAATATAATGACATATACATCAGGTAACTAAAGTCTCCTTACCTGGTCCCATGAATAAAGGAGCAGCCTTGATTTTCAGGAGAAAGCAAATGCTGGTGTGCCTGTTTCAGAGCAAAACTCCAACCTGTTTCAGATTTTGTATTTTTCAACGAAAATTAAAACAACACCCAAGCAACTTCATAAAACTTAGGTGGTTTCAGCACATGATCAAATATAACAAAGGTGCTCCTAATATCATCAACAGAGATCATGAAAAGTTTACACAATAGTTATCGGTAGCTCATACCTACTTAGAACAGTGTAAGGTCATTAATTCTGCTGAACAAGGACAGAGCAGGCATTGCTCCACATTCTTACAACAGCTGGGAGAGGCCCTGACCCACTGGAAATAAGTGCTTTGAGATCATTACTCTACACTATCAAACCACCGTGTGTTCGTCCTTCATTGCCAAAGAAGACCATGCCATCAGAGAAATAATGACATGACTTGTTTTGAGTGTTTTGAGTTTGCCTCACTTCTCCTCCTGAGCCATCTGAATCCAGTGACCAGATATTTATCGGGATGACTGGAGATGATCCAGGATGAGGCAACTGGGGTTAAGTGACTTGCCCAAGGTCACACAACTAGTGAGTGTCAAAGTGTCTGAGGTGACATTTGAACTCAGGTCCTTCTGACTCCTGTACTAGTGCTCTATCCACTGCGTCACCTAGTTGCCCCACTATGCAAGTCATGACATCACCTTCTCAATGTCACAGTCCTCTTCGAGGACAAAAAAACAAACAGTTATTATCTATTTCTCTTTTTTCCCTCAATTTATACACTTTTTCAAAGAAAGATATGTAGAAAAAAAAATCACTGGTTCTGAGTTCAAAGACTGCCTCTAATGCTAAGTACCTGTGTGACCTTGCAAACCACTTAAGACTGCAAAATGAGATCATTAGACTAGATAATCTGAGATCCCTTCCCAGCTCTAAATCTATGACTCTGTGAATTCAACTCTTCTTAAGTCCAGTCATTTCTATCCTCAGCACAAACTGCATTAGACCTTTAGGTGATACAAGACACCTGGTACAATGTCCTGAGCTAACATAGTTTCTGGTGCAGGTTGGCAGAAGTACACAGGTGAAACTGATTAGAATGAGGCACTCTATAATCTACTGCTACATAGGTGCAGCTACGTGGATCAATGGATAGGGCACTAGGCCTGGAGTTAAGGAAGACCAGAGTTCAGATATTTACTAACTGCATGACCCTGGGCAAGTTACCTAACTCAGTTTCCTCCTACGTAAAATGGGGGTAATAGCACATATCACAAGGTACTTAACAATTACAAAATGCTTAGCACAGAGTCTGGCATGTAGTAATGCTGTATAAATGTTCATTATTATTACATCATATGGTATAGCCTTAAGTGTTGAGTGAGAGTTAAGAAAGAAATGAACGTGCTGAGATGGTCGTGGAGGACTCACAAATCTCTGCTCTTGTAACTAAAGTTGGGTCCTGTTGTTTATCTTTAGGAGATGTCCAATGACACCATTCAAAACCCTTTTCAGGCTCCTCAAAACCGCCTCCCTCTGAAGGAGACCACCTCCTTCTTTACTGAAAATTTCAAATCTGCCATGCAAGATTTCTCAACTCTCCCTTCTCGTTACCTCTGCATTTCTTTCTCTTCATCTTTACTCATCCTTTCCTCTTTCCTTGCTGTTTCTGAGAAGTATCCCTCTCTCCTTTCCACAGCTACCCTCTTCACTTGAGTCATCCATTCCATTCCATCTTGCTCCCCCAAGACTACGTTCCATTTGCTATCTACCCATTTCTTGGTATCTGCTCTCCATTGCTATCTACCCATTTCTTTGTATCTGCTCTCCATCCCTCTCCACTACTGGATCCTTTTATTGTGCTTACAACATCCTCCTATTAAATCCTTCTCCATCACACTCTTAAGCTACTTCATGACTCCATATCTTCACTATCCATTTGCTCTCAATCCTTCACACTGTCATTTTTCTAACAGGTAGCAGAGCTGAGATGTGAACCCTAGGTCCTGAATCTACTTCCTAATTTCATATTATCCAAGTAATAATCATTTTTGAAAATGTGAATGAGTGGTTTATGCTACTTAGATACTTAATAGCTCTGGGATTTGGGGAAAGTTGTTTACTCTATTACTGAGTCTAGATTTCCACTTCTCCAAAATGGAGATAACTACAAATTTCTAATCTAAGAACATAAACTGAACATATGCGTATGGAGGGGCAGAGTAAATAGCAGGGTAGCCAATATTTGGTCTTTCAATTTGGAAAACCAGGGTTCAAGTGGGTTTGGAAAACCCACTCTTCTTTTCTCTCTCTGTCTCTATGACTGCCCTGAAGTAACTATTAATATTAGGTCATCAGTTATAGCTCAGCATTGGGAGTTTCCATTTGAAGAGTTCCCTAGAGAAAATTCTGTGACATTGGAGAGAATTTTTAAGAAGTTGTATAGATATTAGCTATTATGGTTATTATCACATATGAAGAGTAGGAACTATATTTTACTTTTCTTCATATCCCTATCACTTAGCACACAGTCTCTGGCACAGAGTAAGTGCTTGATTGATTGGCTGATTGAATGACTTATCTTTTCTACTGAGAAGCCCCTGGAATAAACCTTAGAATCATGTAATTGTGGGTTCAAATTCCACCTCTGATCCTGTAGCCTCTGGGAAGTCATTTAGTTTCTCCCTGACCCAAGAAGCTCTCGAAAACTAAAAATGTCACAGCAGGTATAGCTCCTCACAAGGAGAGACGAGTTCTCCCCATGAGCAACAGGTCCAGTTATGGAAGCTGACCTACATTTGTAGAGGTTGGTTTTCTCTTTCCTTATTTAAATGAAATGACAGGTCCAAGCCCTATTCTTACTAGTCTCTATTTCTATTAGACAGAAATTAGGTCATTCTTTCCATTTCTTTTCTTTGTTACTCTCTCTCACTATCCATCCACCTGGGGCAGCGGATACAGGAGTCAAGAAGACCTAAGCTACCCTCCTCCCCACCACAAAAAAAAACCCAAAACATCCCAAACCAGAGCACCTCAGTTAAAACCTGGTTGAAGACATTACTAGTCATACAAACCTGGGCAAGTCACTTAAATTTTCTGCTTCAGTTTCCCCACATTTAAAAATGGGGATAATAGCATCCACCTCCCCGAGTGGTTATGAGGTTCAAATGAGATAACATTTGTTAAGCACTTAGCACAGCACCTGGTAAAAGGAGGCAGCTAATAAGTACTTGGTTCTTTTTTTTTAAGTGTCTAACAAAATGCCCTGAATTGAGGAACTACTCAATAAGTATTAAAAGAAGAAGTACAGAGCTTTTCTGCTGTTCAGTCATTTTTGAATCATGTCTGTTTCTTCATGACACCATTTTGAGTTTTCTCGGCAGAGATACTCTAGTATTAGAGTGGTTTTGCCATTTCCTTCTCCAGGTCATTTTACAGATGAGGAAACTAAGGCAAACAAGATTTGAACTCAGGTCTTCCTGGCTCCAATTCTGCCACTCTATCCACTGCATTGCCTAGCTGCTCTAAATAGCACTTTAGGCCAACATATTCAAAGGTTATGATGTATCAACTGAAGCTATGTTATGCAAAATATTACTATGACTGGGCAGTGACTAAGAGTTTTTTATACTGATTTCAGAGAGGCAAAACTAATGGGAGGAAGTAGTTTCCAGGTGGTGTTAAAATCAACCTATACCACCGCACCACAACCACCTACCCTCCCCTGCTTACACATGTCAAGCCACCCTTTTGGTGAGTACAAATAACAGGGAGGAAAGTTAGGAATGGGCGTGTTGTGGGTGGGGCACAAAAGCTAATAAATTCTGGTTTTGGATGTGTTGAATTTAAGATGTCTATAAGAAATCTGGAACACAAAAAAATTTTTACATGATGTCAAAAATTGTTTTTACATGTAATTGGGGGAAAATATAATAAATAAAATTATAAATTAAAAAATATTAATTTTAAAAGATCTCTATGGAACATTCAGTTCTAGATGTCCAAGAAACAATTGATGAGTGAGATGTTCTTGATACATACATCTGGATGGAGTATCTTATAGAGCTGGTCCATCAATATCACATAATTTGAATAGAATATTACAGACAGGCAGTGAAATTGGCCAGGATTAGGCAGAAAGGAGAGGCTGGACTGCCTTTATGAAATTGTAGTGTTTTTAATAATCTAAAACTTATCCCTAAAATGGAGGCCGATCTGCTCAATCTCAACATTCCCCTTGCCTGCATGGTATTCTAACGTGAACAACTCCACCTTCTCTGGTATCTTTTCATTTGAGGGATGTGAAAAGTAGGTTGGATGAGGAAATTGAGGCCCAGAGAACTGTAGTAACTTGGTTATGACGGAACAGACAATTAGAAGCAAAAGTGTGCCACAATAAGAATACTGGACTTATTAAACAATTTGCATTTTAGCATTTGCCTCAACACTGCATGACCTTCTTTCAGCAACAACCTTCATTTCTTTGGGTCTCAGGACTAGAAGATCTCTCCAGTCCCCTTGCAGGTCTAAATCTAAGATCCTACTAATGAAGATGAAAACCCTGGTTTCCTGCTTTTCAGGCCCGTATTGTTTCTTTTACATCATGAAGATTCAGAACACAGTTTAGCAAAATAATCCTTACCACTTGCTGGTATGTAGAAATATTTGCCATATATTCTGTGACTTTCATACAGTTTATGTATGTGTAATACGCAAAATTACAAGGGGGATATAGCCCCATATTTTTCTTACTAGCTATGCTAATGATTCTATCTCTGCAGTGCAACATCTGTTTGACTGGGAAGTAGCAGTGCAACATCTGTTTGACTGGGAAGTAGTCTCAGACCCTTATCTGAAAACCAGCAAGTCTAATAAGAAAGGGGCATAGCCAAGAAAGGGAATGCCAAGAAAGGCCAAGGTCAGGTCTCAGGTAAATAGGCCAGGACCACAAAACTCAACTTGGGGTGTGGCTAGAAGGAAAAATCAAATAACCAAAAAGGGTTGGTCAACAGGCTTAGTTCAAAAAAAAAAAAAAAAAAGACTCATACTTCCTTGAGCCAGATTAAAGGAGATCCAAAGCATTTATCACACAGGCAGCTTCCTAACTTCAACCTCAAATCTTCCCTCACCCACACATGATTTATTTCCTGGGTTACCTTGCACAATTTAAGATGTCATAGCTCGAAGCCCAATTATAATGGTGACCTTTCTTTGTATTCTCAGCACTTAACAGAGTGCCTAGCATAATGGCAGGGATAATATTAATTAATAATAAAAGCTAACATTTATACAGTGCTTACTATATGCTAGGTACTGTGTGCTAAAGACTTTATAATTACAACCACCCTATAAGGCACGTGTTATTACTATCCCTATTTTACAGATGAGGAAACTGAAGCAAATAGAAGTGTTTTAGGCTGGATTTGAACTCAGGTCTTCCAGACAGGTAGGGACAGCCCACCCAGCTGCACAGATATTAAGCCCTTAATATTTAGACTGACCAAAAAAAAGGAAGGGGAAGAAAAAGCTCTCATAGTCAATTATACCACTAAGTCAGATTCACAAAGTACTTATTCTCCCAAACAGTGAGTAAGGGCAATCAGTTATTATTCTGTTTTTAATACAGAGAAAGCAGAATCATAAAACAAATTCCAGAACAGAAGTAGAACATAATGAGAATTTCTTGGTTTTCAGAGAAAGGCAGTGGTGGTGGTGATGGTGGTGGTGGTGGTGATGGTGTTGGTGGTGGTGGTTGGTGGTAATGGTAGAAGGGCAGTCTCAAAATGGATCTTCCTTTATCAATTGTAATTATTTACATTACTGTGCCCCTCTCTTTACACACATAAAATACTACCCTTTTAAGGCCCAGTTCAATTTTCACTCTCTACTATGAAGACTTGATTTCTTCAGGTGGCTTCCAGTAGTAGAAAATGCACTAAGTATAGATGCGGGCTCTGCTCTTGAGCACCTGTGTGACCTTGAGGGGCTACAGAGTAGAGGGCTGGACTTAGGGACCCCAGGCAAGTGGCTCTTTTAGTTCTTCATCTATAAAATGACATCGTTGGATTCCATTGTCCCTAAGGTTTCTTCCAACTCTAAAAATGACCCATGACTTCTTGACATGTTCAGTTCCAGAGGCAAGATTTGAACCCAGGCTTTCTTTATTACAAGTCCAACTTTATCCACTTTTTCCAAGTTTTTTTGTTTTTTACAAAGTGTCAGTCATAGCAAAGCCTAAATTTATGCTCCTGAGGAACTTTATAATTCATAAATGTCTTACTCTGCCCTCCTGGAAATATGTATGCTTACTTTGCTGACTCACACTTAGCTTGTGTCCTATTAGGACCTCCAGATTTTGTTCTGACTGTACTTAGGAAATGTGTTTACACTCTCCTAGTGCAGTGATTCTTAACTTAGGGTCTGAGTTGTTTTTCTTTAATTGATAACTGTTTCAATGATTGTTTTGTAATCCTATGTATTTTCTTTTGGGCACTGAAAAATATTATTGAGAAAGGAAATGTCAGTTTCAAAAGGCCAACGAGGTCTGACACCAAAAATGAAGAACCCCGGTATTAGTGAACCTTCCCATTTTTATTGACTTCTTCCTTTTATACAACTTTTGGGGTTACATTTTAAATCTAAATTAGGTTCACCAAAGACCTAGTAAACTTGGCATCATCTGGCAAACTTAAGAAGTACACCTCACAATGTTTCAGTATTTCAAAAATATGTGATTTTGTGGGTGTGGTCAATTCCTCCAAGAATGCAGATCCCAATCCCTCAGTGACCAAAAAAGTCATTAGCCTGAGGCCAATCTGATGATGAGCCTCTCTTGAATTTCAGTAGGCTGGTCTTCAGAAGACAGACATGATCCATCACTGGGCCTAACTCAGAGATTTTTCAGCCTGGTAAGACCTGCCAGAGCTTGTACTCTCCTGGCATAGTCTTTGAGAACATTAAATAGTTGTTATCCAATGAGTATACTTCATGAACAAACACATTAAATAGTGTCTGGCCTGAGACCCACTGAGCTTCATTTGATAGATAGCTCCAGGCCGAAGTGAAATACTGAAAGCTTCACTCAATCCTTTGTGTATTCTTGTGAAAATCCAAATTTTTTATAATTCAAAACGTGAACAATACTTCTGCCAGAAAATCTCCTCTTTTGACAGAAGTACATAATAGAAGAGGAAGGAAGGTCAACATGTTCTGCTCTAGTCGGTGATGTTACTCTTGACTGAAAGATGATTATGGAGATCAGGGCAGTTGCCTAACACGTCTCCATTTGGCTTGTTCTCAGTAGTACCAAAAATGGCATATTCCATCATCTAGTTCAGCTTTCCTACTGATTTATCATTAGTGTGGAGGTGACATTGGGATGAAGTGAAAGAAGCCAGCCAGACTCACCATTTATGAAAAGTACTCTAGTGCCTCTAATCAGAAAGATGAATGTAAAATCAAGAGATAATTTTGCTCAATCCTAATGTGCTCAACAAATATATCTAGAGCCATGTTCACAGTATTGTGGGGAAGAAAAAGTATTCCGCGATCTACAGAACTTTACAATCTAGTGGGAGAGCTAACTGGGCAGCTAGATGGATTCCGAACTTGGAGTCAGGAAGACCTGAGTTCAAATTCAGCTTTAGACCCTTACTAGAACTGTGTGACCCAGGACAAATTACTTAACCTCTGCTTGCCTCAGTTTCTCCATCTGTAAAATAAGGATAATAATAGCACCTACCTCCCAGGGCCATTACGAGGTTAAGTAAGATAGCTGTAAAAACTTTGTAACCCTTAAAGTGTTAGCTATTATTATTACTATCATACATGTAACAGGCTGAATAAAATAATATAAAAAATACAGTATGATAAACTACCTCAAGGTAATATGATTATGTGCCAAATACATACAGATGTATATATATATATATATATATGTATATATCTTTAAACAAGAAATCTAAGTCCAATTCAAAAGGGAAACTGTAAAACCGATTATTTTTATTCTAACTCCAATTCAACCACCCACAAACTATGTGAGCCAAGGCTAACTCAAATCACTTCTCAATAATCCCAAAGTTAATAATTAGAATCCTTGAAGGGAATGTTTCTTTATCACCAGTTACATTTTGTTGGGGGCAGCTAGGTGGCATAGTGGATAGAGCACTGGCACTGGAGTTAGAGAGAACTGAATTCAAATCTAGCCTTAGATACTTTACTAACTGTGTGACCCTGGGCAAGTCACTTAACCCTGTTTGCCTTAGTTTCCTCATCTGTAAAATGAGCTGGAGAAGGAAACAGCAAACCACCCCAAAACAAACTCCAAATGAATTTACAAAGAATTGGACACAAATAACTAACAACATTTTGCTGGTATTCAATCAATATTCTCTATCTGTATCAGGATTATTCCGCATCACTTTCACCTTTCATCCACCTCTGTAAAATTCATAAAGAATTACAGACAGCTATGCCTCTAATCATAATAACAATATATATTACTTCGGGACACAAGATCATACCTAAAATCAGTTTGGATATTAATACTGTTCTTGGTACAAAAAAATGTGATATATGAAAGATAACAAAAGAGGTTGAAAAGTCACCTGGAGAAGAGAACTTCTCTGCTTAATATTTATTTAATGCCTCTCCTAATCTGGCTTCAGTGTGTTTAGCCCTATTTCCCCTACATTCTACAATGCCAAGGGGGTCTATGACACCAGAATCATGGCCTTTATATTCCCTTATGAACTTCGCACTCTGAGAATTCTTAGCTTCTTTTAGGCTCAGTTTAGAGACCACTTCCTGCATGAAGCTTGCCATGATTATCTTCTAGCTTGTTAGTGTTACCTCCTTCCTCAGATTACCTTATATTTATTTATCTGGGTACATGCTGTATTTTCCTACCCAACCGTCCATGAAATAAACTTACGTGAGGGAAAGGACTCTGAATTCTTTATAGGTATTCCAAGTATCCAATACAGAATATTTTATATAATTAGTGTTCTTTCCTATAATAGCAAAACAACTTATCTGCAAACCTTTGTAATATAAGCCTCTCCACAGAATTTTGTTGAAATTAAATCAATGTATGATTTAGAGTTTTTGCAAATATTCCATCCTATTTTTCTAGAAACCAATGAATTTTTGAGGATTTTCATTAAACTTCACTTTGCTTCTACTGAAACCTGCTAAATAGAAACAATTAAAGGTAGTGTCTTTTTATCTCTTTCTGCTAATAGGCTAGGTATTTGATCCTATAACAGATTTTTACTGGACCTTCTTTCACTGTCTCACTATCTTCCCTATCTCACTCCCCACAGAGGCTATTCTCAACCTTCCCTTCCTTATTTAAGCATCCCACAGCCCTGCCTTCCCCCCCCCCCCCCCCAATCTCAGATGAGGACCTGGTCTCTTGACTGAGAAAAACTAAGGCTATTCAAAGGGAGCTCCCTTTGATCTCACCTTCTCACTTCAAACCCCTCCTCGACATCACTCATTCTTCTTCCATCCTCCAGTGGCTGAAAATGAAGTTACTCTTTTTCACTCCACAGGTGCCTTTGATATGGAGATACATCTTCTCCTGTAAACTGACATACCCCCCCAGCCCCCATTATCCTTTCTCATCTTCAGTCTCTCCTTCACCACTGCATTTAAATACACCCAAGTCACCTCCAGCCTTAAAAACTTTTCATTCCCTCAAGGCTATCCCCCTATATCTCTCCTCCCTTTCTCAGAAAAACTTGAAAAAGCGGTCTACACTTCATCCTCTCACTCTTTTACCCCTTACAATTTAGCTTCTGATCTCACTAAACTGAAAACTATTCTCTCCAAAGTTACCCGATTTGCTGAGTCTCTTGAGTTTTCCCCCCTCTGTCCTCATCTTTCTTGAGCTCTTTGCTGTGTTTGACACTGTTGACCATCCTCTCCTCTTGTTTTTGTGATCCTACTTTCTGGTTTCTCCTCCTGTCTGATCATTCCTCCCTCCTCTACTTTGCTGGTTCGTTGTCCATATCATTAGGACAGCTAGGTGGTGAAGTGGATAGAGTGCTGGACCTATCGGCAGTAAGATTCACCTTCCTGAGATCAGACACTTATTAGATGTCTATCCCTGGACAAGTCAGTTTCCTCATCTGTAGAATGAGCTGGAGAAAGAAATGGCAAACCACTCCAGTCTCAGCCAAGAAAATCTCAAATGGGGTCACAAAAAGTCAGACATGCCTGAAAAACAATGGTGGGTGATCCCCAGGATTCTATTCCCCTTTCTTCCCTCTGTCTCTTCACTTTCTCCCTTGGTAACTTCACCAGCTCCCATGGATTTAATTATCTCATAATATATCTCATATAATAACTCATAGATCCATAGCTCTAAACTCAATGTCCCTTCCTTGAGCCTCAGTCCTGAATCACCAGTGCCTTTTCTATATTTCAAACTAGATGTGGTGACAATATCAAATTTAGTATGACCAAAGCAGAATTCATAATGTTCCTCTCTCCTTCCTCTTCACCTCATACAGTCACTACCTTCTATCACCTCTGGACTAAACTGCTGAAGTCTCTGATTGTCCTATTTGTCTACAATACTCCCATCCATCCTCCTCCATCTAACTGCCAAAGTGATTTTTCCCTAAGTGAAGACATCACTTCCCCATTCAATAATTTCTCCACTGGCTGCCAGGAGGTATTTTTTTTTTTTTTTTGCTTTATGTATTTTTCAGGGAATTAGGGGCAGATTTATACAAAACATCTCAATTTCCAGCCTTTTGCTTAATTCTTTTTTACTATTATATTTGATAACAAACTTATATAGCACTTTAAAGTTTCCAACCTTATAACAAGTCTATGAAATAGGTAATAGAAGTATTATCCACATTATACAGATAAGGAAAGTGAGTTGTGACTTGCCCAATGATCACATAGCTAATAAGGATCTGTGGTAGCACAAGAACTGAGGTTTCCTGATTCCAAGTCCAGTACTTCTACCCACGGTATCATGTCACCTCTCTGAAGTACCACCACCTTGATAATTATCCATTGATAATCACCCAATAAAGTAGTTATTTAATCTTTGCTGAAAAGCACAAGAGTATACCCAAAAGACCAAATGTGTGATTGAGCTGTGATATCGCAAGGAAAAACGATAATATTTCAGCTCCTAAATAATGCATTATCTATATTTCAAAAGTAAAGGGACTCAAAGATTGCAAAGGCCATTCATGTGGGCATAGTTTCAGTCTAATAAGGATAACTTAAACAAAAACTCACCAATTCTATATCTATGCTACATGTAAACACCTAAATTGAAATTGACAAATAATAGAGAAAAATTTGAAAAGAAATTGTAGAAAAACTATTTTGGCTTTTGGAGGCGTGAATGAATGCAGATTTATACTGATCATTTTAAAGATTATTTAAAGATAATTTTAATTTAATAATTTAATTTAATTTAATTAATAATTTAAAGATAATTTAAAGATAAAGATTATTTAAAAGATAATTCGCCCTATGTGTAAGCAGAATGAAAGAGGAATAGATTCTAAGATACTCCCCCCAAATGGTGAAAACAAAGACAGGGAGGTGTGTGTACATATGTATTTACATATGTATGTACATATGTATGTATATGTGTATGTATGCATGTACATGCCTGTTGGTTCAAGATCCTTTAAGGCAAGGCGTGCCAAGGAAAGCTCAAGCTTTGATTTCTGTTAAAGGATACGGAGTTTTCTAAAGGAAGGCTGAAAGAGAGAGAGAGCAAGGAAAAAGAGGAAGAACAAGACGAAAAGACGCTGAAAGTGGAGCATGAGTTCCCTGGTCAGCTATTCTGAGGATATGAAAAAAAGGGAAAGAAAAAACCCAAGTCTTGAAGGGTTTTCAATTTGCTTGGTTCTTACCCCTCGTCTCAGAGTGAAAAGAAAAACCCCACAATGAATGCTTATTTATTTTTGCAGACTTAGTTCTAAAATCAGAATTTACAGTAAATAGCTAATACCACCAAAAGTTTGTCCAAGAAAAGCCTGGTTTGTTTTCTCTTTTTTACCTAGAAATAATTTGTCCCCAAATGTTTCCATGATTTCATTAACCAAGAGCTAGGAAATTTGAGAAAACGAGGATTAATGTCTATCACCTAAAGCAGAGTAACAAGAGGCAGGTCCATGAAGCCGGTGGCACGTTGCTGAGTGACACCTCAGCCAAACTGAAATGGAATTGGGGAATATTTAACAAATAAATTAATATGTTGCCAGCAGCGATCCTTAGATGTTCAGATCAATGGCCTCCAGTTTCTATCTGAGTTTGATATCACCAATGTAAAGCACTTCTGAATTCTTCTATGTGTTTAAGCATTTTCAGTCTCTTGATTTATCAGTGATTCTCCATTAACTTTATGATCAAAGAGCTGTCGTGGACTCCAGACAATGTGGGCTCTTTTTTTTTCTCTTTCTTTTTTTTTAAGGCAGGAGCTGCATTAAGTCCCCAGCCTTTGCTTTGTGGAAATTCTTTAGTGTATTACTGCAGAGCAGAATGGTGTGACAAGGATAAAGAGATTAAAAATAATTTCAGTTAACTCCTTCAAGCTAAAGTAGGCAAAAAACAACTCAATTAAAGGCTGCCATAGTTCTTTATGGAAAGTTCAATACATACAGGAGATTTATAGTATACAAAAATAAAAGGAATTAAAATTATATTTGGGGATTTTTAAAGATAAATTTATATTAACAGCTTGTTTTTATATTACCTAAATTCCCCTTCTATATCCTTCTTTCCCTCTCCCAGTGATACATTCTATACCATTAAAATAAGAGAAGAGAAAAGAAGGAGCAAAACCAATTAATATACCAAAAAAACCTGACAATATATTTAATGTTTCACATTCATGGACTTCCTATCTCTGTCAAGTCTTGGGGTCAGGGGGACATTTCTTTTTCACATCTCTTCCCCAGGACTGAGTTTTTTTTCTTTTTAATTTTACAACATTCATTTCTGATTATTCTTTCTCCAAAAATGATGTTTTTAAAAAACAAAGAGGTAAATGGAGATAACTTTGTGAATTAGCAAAAACGAAAACAATGAGAACAATGAGACAAGAAATTAAGGCTTGAAATGTTATTCAGCAATTGTTTCTGGGGTATTGGGGTCTTTTAGGGCATCTCTACTCCCTCATTTATGTTTCTCAAAGCCTTCCCTAGTCTCTCATCCTCCTTAATATGTACAGGCATTCTTTAGGCTACGAATTAGGGACTACTCAGTTGCAGTTGTCAATCTACCTAGTTCAGTGTCTGGACTATAACAGTAATATGCTTATTATCATCATTAACAATATCAAATAATTAGTGCTGTGCTGTATAACTCAATGACTCATTATAAGAAGAATTTCATAGAGTAGGTGGATAATTGTCCATCCTCATACGGTGCTTTTTTTAATGGAGACACACACAAAGATGGATAAAATGACATGGTTGGCTTTCAAATTCTGGTAACTCAAAACCTCCTTTAACCCAAGAAAGTTGTTACCAGCTTATGCTGACTATAGGAGGAAGTGACTGTGGTTTTCAAAGATCTTGAGAGCTGTCATGTGAAAGAGGGAGTAAACTGATTCCGGGATGCTCCAGAGTGGAAGTTAAGAGCAAAGTCATCACAAGGGGCATCATCCTGCATTAAACCACTCTTCCTATCAATGGAAATGTTCAAGATGAGGCAGGCTGAAGGACTAAGGGACTACCCTTATAAGGAATTAATGCATGAAATTCAGGAGGCTGATTGGTCCTAATGACCTACTCAAAGACTCTCATCATCCATATGTGTCCATGCAAAAGCTTTATATTACAGGAGTTATCTATTCATCTGAGTTATCCATCAAACCAATTATAATAAGCCAAAGTTCTACAAAAAAATAGGACAAGATTTTAAATGGCAGAAACAAGCTTTCTTTTTCCCTATGAACTCTTGTAGAACAATTAATGTTCTTTCAACTTTCTTTAGCGTAATTTCGACTTTCTTAATAAATGCTAGTTGAGTGATTTAGTTTTGTTTTCCATTAATTTTACTTCTTTAGCTAAAGAGAGATCTTCAGGCTTAGTTGGAAGAGGCAAAATGAAATATCTTTTTTTGTTAAATTTAGCATAATTAAGTTGTAATAGTGACAATGGGTAACATTGTAATTTTACAAAGTGTTTTTGTTTTATCCAGGTAGGTTACTTATTATTTACCAACATTTCTTTCACAAATGAGGAACCAGGTTTAGAGAAAATACAAATATTCCTACGGCCTCACCTAGTACTGACAGTAGACTCAAACCAACTCTTCTGATTCCAAGCTATTCCCATTACTCCAGTCTGCCTTGAAAAGTTTTTGAAACTACTAATCAAAAAAACTTCTGTTTAACCTACAGTTTTAGAGCATTTTTTTATTGTATTATCAACAAATATTTCAATATACAAAGAAGAACAAAAAAAAACTTGTATATGAAACTGAACTGTTTCATTTTATAAGAATATAAGTTTCTATCATAGTAACAAAATTGCTTTTTCTGTCCCCTTTCAAAATTTGTTTTATTTGCATTACCTAAAGAATTTTTATTACTTTTTACTCACAAATTTGCTCGTGTTACTGCCTTCTGTTCACTGATATTAGCAGGTTAAAGTGTCCCTTGGAACCATGTGAACAAAATACATACTGTAATTTCTGAAGACATAATTAACTGCATAAAAACTAAGGACAAGGGGAATAGGAGGATAGTATATTAACTATCATTAGCCTCAATGATTGAGTTTTATTAGCAAAGCTACATAATCTCTTCAGTAATTGGTATTTTGTTATTTTTTACAGTTACAATAACGATAATAACAACCCTAATAACCGCTGATGTTTGCACATTCGTTGTTCCAAGGTTTGCAAAGGCTTCATGCCCATTAGATGTTCACAATAGCCCTGTACAACTATTATCCCAACTTTATAGACAGAGAAACCTCAACTCAAGAAAGGTTCAATAACTTGCCTAACGTGCAGAGCTCCTAAGATTCTGAGGCAGAATTTAAACTCAGATCATCCTGCCAAAAAAAAAGTCATCGTTCTTGGTCACCACGTCACACTGACTCTCACAGGGGTAGCTGAGGACCACAACTGTTGGTCCTAGAGAAGTAGGTTTGAGAAGTACTTCATTCATTCCTGGATTTATGATTTAATCAATGATCTGCTTATCACAATAGACCCACACCCTAGCTCCAAGAAATAATCAAGTCCGATAAGGAAAGACTAGATGCTTCTGCTCAATGGCCAAACCCTTGTTTAGTGTGAGCCCACAGCAACCTCATAGACCACAATGAGCAGGCTAGGCCCTTCCAACCAGAGGGTCTCATCTTCTCATGCCATGTCTTCTGGCATTTTAATACTGTCCAAGGGGTTTTCTTAGCAAAGATACTAGAATGGTTTGCCATTTCCTTCTCCAGTTGTATACAGGCAGTGGTTTTAAGTGATCTGCCCAGCTAGTAAGTGTCTGAGGTTAAATTTAAACTCCAGTCTTTCTGACTGACTTTCTGACTATCCACTGAGTCACCTACGATTAATATTAGTCTACAAAACAGCATGAAAAGTCCATTCTTTTGCTATTCAACTGAAAACAAGATTATAGACTTGGGGTTTTTTTCTACTGTCAAATAGACTAGTTCATGCCAGACAAGCATGCAAATCCTCAACATTAGAGGTTGTTGGAACACTAATTATTCTAACTCTGAAAATCAGCTCTTTGCCAAGCCATGCGTTGTTAGGAGAACTGTTAACATCTAAAGACTCAAATTCCTGCCTGGGGTTTTGGTAAGGGCATGTTATATAATGACTAAAAGTAACATACAGCCCACAAGTGTAGACAAACTTAAAAAAAAACCTTGTACATTCCTCAGAACTATATCTTACTCTCATTCTGTAGGATCAGTAGCCATGAATAAATTAGAAGACTTAGAAAAATAAAATGATGTAAAACAAAATGAGCCATGCGTAGAATTTGACTTCCCTTTCTATGATTCATCTACTTCCTTTCTGCTATGGCAAGCAGATGGAGAAAAATTGAAATCATTAATTAAAAATTATATGTACGTTGAGTTCTAATTCTCAGCATTATTATTTTTCATTTCATTTGTTTAATTAAACTGAGTCACATAAATGTGTTGCTTTTTGGTCATTTCCGTCATGCCCAACTCTACATGACCCCATTTGGGGCTTTCTTGGCAAAGATACTGGAGTAGTTTGCCATTTCTTTCTCCAGTTCATTTTATACATGAGAACAAGGAGGCAAACAGGATTAAGTGACTGGCCCAGGGTCACCTAGCTAGTAGTAAGTGAGGCCAAATTTGAACTCAGTTCTTTCTGACTCCAGCTCCAGCACCCTATCCACTGTACCACGTTGATGCCCAGGTCACATAAATTAGAACAAAGTCTGAATTTGTAATCATTCCGATGGTAGGCTGAAATTTGCTCTTGCATTACATGGGTGTATGTATTGGCTATGCAAATAAAACTATGTAATGTAAATGCACACACACTCAATTCAACAAACATTTGTTATCAACATTATTAAGTACCTACTATGTAAAAAGGACTGTGCTGGGTCCTAGGGACACAAAAGACAAAACAGAAATATTTCCTTTCTTAGATATATATGAAACAATCCCACCCTTAGGCAGCTTAATATTCTACCTAGGGAAAGATCCAACATAATCTGTGTGTATGTGTATATGTATATACAATCTTTCCTAGGATGCTTTGATATATCTTCCTGGTGTGGACATGACTGTTCTTTGAGACTATGCCAACAAAAAAGAAGACACAGAAAGCAGCTGAATTTTAACAGACCAGAAAAGAGACACAAAACAGAAACATATTTCCTTGTTTATTTTTTGAGAATTTTTTTAAAGACAGTACTAATAAGTAGGGAGATCAAGAAAGGATTCTCCTAGGATTTATTAGCTTGGGAATCTGTGAAGTTAAAAGTTTTTTTGATAACTGCATTTCAGCATAATTATTTTTAAATTTTACATATTTTATGCACTTAAAAACACTATTCTGAGAATGGGTCCATAGGTTTTGCTGTACTACCAAAGGGGTCCTTGACAGAAAAAAAGGTTAAGAACTGTCCTGGAAGGTGGCACAAGGATGGAACCTTGAAGGAAACCAGGACTGCAGCCTAGCCTTTATCCAAAACAATGGTGCAAATCCAGCAATACTTCCAGCAGTCGTCATCTCTCAAAAAAGACATAACTGAGCCACAAAAGATTTTTAAGAGAAGGATAATTAAAATGATTTGGTATATGTAGGGGCTTTCATATTAAGGCAATTTTTAAAAATTAAACTACAGCATGGCAAGATACTGAGATGAAACAGGATCAAAACTTTAAAACTATGAAGCTAAGAGGCTAATAACACTTGGATCTTCAAAGAAATTTCAGAACAGAAGGGTACCACCAGTTTGCACAAGAGATAATATAATTAAGGAAATTTTCACTCAAAAGACATACAGGATAAAAGTATAGATAGATCCAATTAAGGTTTTAATAAATTCACTAAGTGTTCTGTAATAGGTAGAAAAGTAAAATGCCTAACTTACCTGCCTTCAGTGACTGCTGAAGGGTGCAGTGAATGGACAGTGGTACATGGAGTCAGGAAGATTTGCATTTCAATCCTGTCTCAGATGCTTACTTGCTATATGACGCTGGGCAAATTATATGGCCATTTAACAGCCCAGGGCCTCATTTTTCTCCTCTGTAAAATTAGGGTGTAGATTTAAGGGACACCAAGGTCTAGTTTTCATTAAATGTCCATATTTTCCACAAAAAGTCCCTTGATATCTATAGGGCTGGATGGATGATTATTCTAGATTTATTTGTAATGTTATTCACAGAACATATTATTAATAAATATAAATTATAATATTAAATATCATTTATAATATTATTCTGATTTAAATTATTCTATGGTTTTAATCACAGTTGAGTCTGATTTGGGTGGCAACTACAAAAGAATAAAAACCTTTCCCTTCTCTAGCTTATTAATCAGTAACTATTAATTCATTATAAGAATTAAGTAAATTTATGCCTTCCTTCCTCCCTGTTAAGATTCCCTAGCTTCCTGCAGGACTCAACTCAAGAGAAGTTTGTCCAAAATAGTAGTGCTCATTTCCTTCTGAAATTACCTGTCAATTACGTTATACCTTCTTCTCCTTTCCTTCTCCCATAAAGGGTCAGCTTCTTGAGGGTATAAGTTTTCATTTTATCTCGGTGTGCCCAGTACAGTGTTTTACATAATAAACATTTGTTGGATTAGTCCTCAACAAATTGGCCAGTCTCCTGGTACACCTTGCTTTTTCTATCTATGTGCATCTATGGACACTCAGTTGTACCCATAATCCAATGACTTGTTCCATTTACCAGTTTCTCCAAGTTGTTGCCAATATCCACAGAACAGAGATGTCAAATTAGCTTTGTTTTGGTTTTTATAGCACTTTTCTCTAAGGGGGTACAATGCCCTGTTTAGGTATTCTAAGTAAACCTAATAAACAGAACTGATCAAGTACAGAACTCCCCATTCTACGGGATCTTTCATTTCAGTTTTGAAAGCTTCCTGTGTTGAGCTGAGGAAGGTCTCCAGCAGTGTTCCATAGGGCTCTATTCTTGAGCTGGTTCCATTTCATAGTTCCTTGTTTGTTTAGTCTTTGTTTTGAGGTAATAGGTGTTAAGTGTCTTGCCCAGGATCACATAGCTAGTAAGTGTCTAAAGTCAGATTTTGAACTTAGATCTTCCTAACTCCAGGGCCAGTGCTCTATCCACTGCACCACCTAGCTGTCTCCCTATTTAATATTTCAATGAGTGATATGGAGAAAGGTATTGATAAAATAGCAGATAACTGCAGTGGATGGCAGATTAGAAACCCAACAGATCTCAGGCAAGCTAGAAAGATGGGTCAAACAAAAAAAAACTTAATTACACAAATACGAGGTAGCTGAGACATGGCTTAACAACCCACAGAAAAAAAGACAGAGGTTTTCATTATCAGGAAATGAATAGAATTGCGAAAATGGAGTAAAAAACAGTCACACCACACCAACTACCCATATACATCTGCTAAAACAGGTAACAGAGTATACCCTGTATCATTGGATTATAGGTTCTGAGTAGGGTAGGACTTGAGAGGCCATTGAGTCCAACCTCTCATTTTAAATATGGGGAAACTGAGGCCCAAGGAGGTCAGGTGACTTGCCTAGTCACAAAACTCCTACATACCGAAGGCAGGATTTGAAGTCAGATATTGCTAACTTAAGACTTCCTGGTTCTTTCTAATCTCAGGGTCCAAACACCCTCTTCACTCTTCCTTGGGAGTGTGACAGCCACAGAGGGATAGAGAATATAGGAATTAGACCTGTGGTTTCAGGAGTAATGGGAACTGCCTAGGTGAGGAAACTCTACCAATACAGGTGAGCACCTTCTCTGCAGCTTAGAATCTTTAGGAGCTGTCTCAAGCAATTGAGAGCATCAGGGACTCATCTTGGGCCACTGAGAGAGGTCAGACACTTCTCTACCTGCTATTCTCATTGTAGAGTTCATTATTTGAGCAAGTATCCAGAGTGAAGATCCAGTTTGGGATTCCTGAGTTGGAATGTGGAATTGCTTATAAAGCCACATAAATTAACGTTCCCTCCTTATCCTTGGGACCTTGGCCATTTCTTCCCACTTGGGACAACGTCTAAGTAATAGACAGATATTAACCAAACTTCTGTGCCCCCACTGTACAAACATCTTCCGAAGTTAAGGGGCTTAGAACAGAGTTTGAGATGACCTGATAGATCACAGCAAGAAGGGCCCTGGAGGACTGATATCTTCTCAAACCACCTCATTTTGCAGATGAAGAAACCAAGGCCTAGAGAGACAACGTAGTTACTAGTCCAGGGTTATGTATACAGCAATGTTGCCAAAGAAGAGGCATTTGGGTTCCTGGCTCAGAGCTCTCTTCCACTGAAAACACGGCCTAAATTATTTACTATTTCACCTTAAGAATTCAATATGAGGATAACTACACATTCAAAAGAAAGTTCAACAGTCATTTAGTCACAGACACACCTTTCTTGGCTTTTCCAAGCAGCGCTTGGATTCTTACAAAACAATATGTAGTCACGTCCCTAGTCACCAAAGTATCCACCTTCCTAAAAATAGAGGCTTAATTTTGTTGTCTCCAGGGCCCACAAATACTTTGGGAAACAAACTGTTTATACACAAAACCAGAATGAACCTCACTCATCATTCAGTCCGATTAAACAATTTCTTTACACCTTTGAGGTTCTATTGACCTAAACAGATCAGTAAAAAATCTAAGTTGGATAGCTATATTTATCAGGTTATATTTATAAACTATTTTCCAGTGAAACTACCCTGCTTACTCAGCACTGCAGCATGCTCCCATTCACTGAAAATCACTTCTTTAAAGCTAAATGTTTCCATTTTGTCTATTCAAAGTCCATTCCCCGCCCCTTGCCAAATGGGGAAAAATGTTTTTAATTGTTTTTGAGTATAAGCGCAGAAAATTGAAAGGTGACTATACGTAACATTTTAAGATAAATTTAGAGTGGTTCTCCTTTGAAAACTCAAGCTTTGCATGAAAATTCTCTTTTCGGGGAAAGTCCCCATTTGGTTAACTGCAAGGACAGGGCGTAGGCTGGTGGGGTTCATTGTCATCTTTAATATGCCAGTGGAAATTTTTCCTAACCTCTTGAGTATATCCTTTTTTTTTTTTTAATTTTGAGGCAATCAGAGTTAAGAGACTTGCTCAGGGTCACACAGCCAGTAAGAGTAGGAGGCTCGATTTGAACTCAAGCCCTCCTGACTCCAGGGCCAATACTCTATGCATTGTGCCACCTAGCTATCTGCTCTGGAGTGCAGCTCGATTGACTTAGTGGCCAGGCTTGGAAGGCTTTGAAAGTGAACAGTTTAAATCAAGTTTGCTACTTAACACAAAGGAGATTTTTTAACACATTTTTCAAAAAGTAAATTTTAAGTAAGGACACACCTATATAAAGTATAGACATTCAGAGAAAAATATATGCGAAGATATACAAATAGGTATAGACAGTAAAGAAAGCTTCAACCCATTTTAGAAGTATATATGTAGACACATACACGTGTATGTATATACACACACATACACAGACTATGTAGACACTAGCTGGGTAACCCTAAGCAAGTCACTTAACCTCATTTACCACCAAAAAAACCCAAAAGAACATTATTAAGCATATGTGTTAAACCACTCAGCACGTAGTAACACCATTAAATGAACTGTTTTTTTTTAATTTATAATGCTTACAGAGGATTAAAGTACATTCTTTTCCTTTCTTTTTTTACAATTTTCTTCTCTCTTAGAACACTATATTCAGGAGTCACACACACAGAAATATATACATACACATATTCAATTCTACTTTAGATACACATGGGATTTATAGGAAATCCAAGTTTTTTAGTACATAAAAAATTAATCCTTAAAATACTGCTGTATATACATGACATTTTCATAAAATATATAATTTAATTTTATATATTATGTATAATATATTAAAAATCAATATATACATAATTTAATTATATATGATCTAATAATGTAATAATTATTATATATTATTTTAGCTGAGTACTTTTATAAGCAATACATTCCACTTACATTATTTTCCATTTCATAATATACCGGAATAGCTATTATAGCTTGCTATTGTGGGATTTCTACAAGGGACTTTTACTATATACACACAAATATGCAAAGAAGCAAGAAAAAAAATGAAATGTGAAATGCTCTTGGTCTTCAGCTGTCAATCCTGCTTGCCCAGCATGAAAATGAAATGGAGTACAATTGACAGGAACAGCAAGTTCTTTCTGTACCTAATATGAACCAATTTACTTGGTGCAAAATTCTCTTTTTCAGATTGTACCCAGTTCATTTAGTAAATTTTTCTGCCTCCTGAGTTTCACGAGGAGGTTTTCCCCATGAAAAATAGATGACTAATCTAAAACTTGTAAAATGTGCAAAGTGCTTTTCATACACAACCTTATTAATTACTTGAAACTACATAGATACTGCAGATACTTTTATCCCCATTTTATAGATGGGGAAACAGGTTTTTTGAAAAATTAAGTCACTTGCCTGTGAAGACATAGCTAATCTGTAGCTGAGGCAGGAATCAGAGCTGTCTTTTAGATTCCCTAATATTGTATTCTAAAATAAAGAGAAAAAATTTAGAAAAAGAAAAGGAAAGTATTTCAACTCCTCTGTAAACATTATAAAATTTTAAAAAACAATTCACTTAATGGTGTTATAACATGCTGAGTGGTATCACAAATACTCAATAGTGTTCATTTGTTTTTAGAGGCAATTGAAGGCAAGCGACTTACCCAGGGTATTAAGTACCTACCGTGAGACTGGATTTGAACTCAGATCTTATCTTTCTGACTGAAGGGCTAATGCTCTATCCATTGTGCTGCCTAGCTGCCCTGAAGATGTTCATGTTAAATAGCTCACAGTACATAGAGTAGGATGCCATAAACACTATAGCAGTGGAGCACAAGAAATTGTTTACTGCCACACTGAGGTCTTAGTTCCTTGGTGGAAAAAATATTGGAGAGAGTCAAGAAGATCTGTATTCATATCCTAGGTCCGACACTTAATTCACTGTGAGATTGTAATTATCATGTGATTGTCATTTTTCTTGTTGGAGTGAATAGACTGGAGAATCTGGACTAGATGGTCGCTACGGTCATTTTCAGTTCTAAGTTCTCCTGTGAACTCTTCAGAGATTGATGAAGCAGTCCACTGACTCTCAATGTGATAACAGCTGCCATCTTTTTAGGAGCCACTAACAAACCAAATAATTTTGCATGAACAGTCACGTGTGAACAAAACCAAGGCCAGTCTGTGGCAAGCTGGATGATGAATGACTTTCCCTATAAATGACTTACTGTTTTTCAGTCATTTCAGTCACGTCTGACTCTTTGTGATGCCATTTTGGGGTTTTCTTGGCAAAGGCACTGGAGTAGTTTGCCATTTCCTTCTACAGCTCATTTTACAGATGAAGAAACCGAGGCAAACAGGGTGAAATGACTTGCACTGGGCCACACATCTAGTAAGTGTCTGAGAAAGGATTTGAACCAACTTAGGTCTATTGTGACTCTGGGTCCAGCACTCTATCCACTGAGTCACCTAGCTACCCCTATACATGTGCCCACTGTGCATAATATGCTCAGCTAGAAGCAGAAATGTTTATGTACGGTAGTTACTTCTTGAGCTTTGTGGACTCTTTACTCATTTGTGAAAACAGTTCTACCAAATGTTACATTAACTAAGCTACTGCCAATTCTGAGCTTATAAAGAAACTGGAAGTATTCATAAAGAGCCTCTACTTCTATTATAACCCTGGAAAGCCAGTGATGACAAATTGAAGTTTCCAAATTGAGAAAGGGAGTCCAGGGTTAGAGTGTGGGCAAGATAGAGTGAAGTATTATTTTGCAATTCAGGAAAGGTTTAGAAAAAAAAACAGTTCCAGGGAAATACTCAGATACCATAAAACCAGCAATTGCATTTCATTACAGGCCAAGGCAAAAGAGCTATGTGTAATGGAGAGAAATTCAGAGGAATTCCTCCAGTAACACAGTTGGCATTTGGCAAATCCTCAAAGGTCGGAAGAAGACACTAATGAAACAACAAACTTGTCTTGACAGTTACTTTCATGACAACCATTAATTCTAATTGAATTATAATGGAAAAAGTCATAAACAATATAGTAACATGAGTTACTGAAGTTTAATCATCTTTAGGGCATGCAATACGCAGGACTGATTCAAAATGGAGTGTTGTAGGGTTCAGATCAAAATTGTTAAAAGATTGCAAAAGATGAAGCTTTGATTTAGAAACAGGAAAGTGCTGAAATGATTACAACATCTGTCCTTCCAGCATAGTATGATGCCTCATTAATCATTTAACCTCCATCAAGGACCATGTGGCAAACTGAAAAAAAATGAAATCACATGTAATATGGAAGCTGGATTATAGCTCTTGGAAAGTGATACCCCCATTTGTCTGCACATCAGAAAAAAATTGTTCTTCAACTCCAACTGCAGAAACATACACAACCTAATGTGTGTGAACGTGCAGTCATAACTATCTGAAGGGTATAACGTTAGAAGCTGTCATTCCTATCTGTACACATAAATTTGTTTTACTGTAAAGTTAAAATAAAAACTTTAAAATATTGTATTTATTATACAAATATTACATGTTATATAAGACTTACGTAACATAACATATATTTTATATATGCATATAGTCACTGCACTCATAATTCAGTTCAATTCAGTTCAGCCAACACTGGAACATGTGCAGACCAAGAAGCAGCAGTAAGTAAAAGGAGGGTCCATTTTGGAACCAGGAAGTCTTGACTTCAAGTCCCATCTCTTGACACAAATTGGCTGTGCCACCTTGGGCAAGGTTCTAAACATCTCCGGGCTCTAGGCACTAATTGTAATTAAGATTACATATAAGTTTCTAAGAAGGTATTAATCTGTACTTGTAAATGAAGTTTTTCACTGCAAATTCCCTATACCTGTGAAATCACAGGGCTAGGGTTGAGGGAAAAAATAAATCACTCACCCTTCAAGAAACTTAATATACTGAAAATTACTGCTATCACTGACACTTTCATGCTTAGAACTACACTCATGTATTTAGTCAACTGAGAAAATCCATTTTCAACTCATAATCTGTGAATTGGGAAGATCCTTGAACCTTAATTAGAACATAGGAAGACAAAGCTATTGCCTTTTCACTTTTACTCTCTATATAATGAATGCCTACAAATAATCATGAATAAATACCGTTTGGATTATCCTAGCACTTTTGGAAATTAAAGCCCAATATCCAACTTCAAGACAAACTTGTAAGCTTCTATCCTCCAGTTTGCATTAGAGAAATCACTCAATTACATTTCCACAGTTATCCAGTGCCAGTTAGATTAACAGGCACAGGGCTAGGCACTGGGGATATAAAGGAAAAAATGAAAAAAGTTCTTGCCCTCAAGGAGCTTACCTTCTATGGAGAAGGGATCAATGTGTACATATAAAAAATGAAAGATGAAATAATGCACATTCTAGGAAGGAGACAGAACCTTAGCTGAATTTTGAAGGATAATGGAAATCATTACAAGTTGAAGATGAGAAACGAATACATTCCAGGCTGGGGGAATTGTCGATGCCTATGAGTAACTGGAAAGATGGTGACAGCCACATAAAAAGGCAGGAAAAAGGTTTTACAATGGAAGGGAAGAGGGGGCTGATGGGAAGGAATGAGTGAACCTTGCGCTCATCGGATTTCATAGGGAATAACATACACACTCAGTTGGGTATCTTACCCGACGGAAAAATAGGAAGGAAGGGAATAAGGGGGTGGGGAGGGAGGAGATGATAGAAGGGTGGGCAGATTGGGGGAAGGGGTAGTCAGAAGCAAACACTTTAGAAAAAGGACAGGGTCAAAGGAGAAAACAGAATAATTGGGGGGCGGAATAGGATGGAGGGAAATATAGTTAGTCTTTCACAACATGGCTATTATGGAGGAGTTCTGCATAACTACACTTTATAACTTATATCAATTGCTTGCCTCCTCAGTGAGGGTGCGTGGGGAGGGAAGAAGGAAGAGAATTTAGAACTCAAAGTTTTAAAAACAAATGTTAAAAAATTGTTTTTACATGCAGCTGGGAAATAAGATATACAGGCAATGGGGTATAGAAATCTATCTTGCCCTTCAAGAAAGTAAAGGGGATGGCGATAAGAGGGGGGATGATAAAAGGGCAAGCAGACCTGGGGGAAGGGTAATCAGAATACATGCCATCTTGGGGTGTGGGAAGAGGAAAATAGGGAGAAAATCTGGAACTCAGAATCTTGTGGAAATGGATGTTGAAAACTAAAAACAAATATATTTTTTAAAAAAAATATGGTCATAAGAAATAAAACTATTAGAAGTATATTTGGGGGAAATAATAAGTTTTGTTTTAGACATGCTGAATTTGAGATTGCCACAAGTCATCCCACTGGAGACATCCAGTAGGCAGCTGGTGATGATTTCAGCAGTTTGAGGTAGAATATAAAAATCTAAAGATCATCCTCATAGCTGTTGATAGTTGAGATCACCAAAAAAGAAAGGTAAAGAAGACTCAATACACAGTCTGGAGAAAGTCTGAGGGTCCTACAAAAGAAACTGAGGAAGAGTCAAAATAGGAAGAAAAAATGTCATGAAAACTGAAGGATCAGAAAGCATCTAAAACAAAATGTTTAATAATGTCACCTGCTCTACAGAGATCAAGAAGGGTAAAGACTCAGAAAAAAAAATGTTGGATTTGGCAACTAATATATATCTATCATTGATAACCTTGAGAAAGTCATTTCAGGTGAAAATTAAGCTAATGGAGCTTATGAGAAAACTGAGTTCAGGTATGAAAGGGAAGAAATATTGGATGGTACAATGACAGCAAAATTCATTTAGAAGAACAAAACATCAACAATAACAAAGGAATTAATAAAAAAAAGGTAAAGGAAGGAGGTCTTGTAATACCAGATCTTAAACTGTATTATAAGGTGGTCATTATCAAAACTAGCTATTTCTAAGAAATAGAAAGGTGGATCAGTAGAACAGAGTAGACATTTAATACACAGTAGTAAATGATTATAATTGTGTTTGACAAATGTGACGGTTTAAGTTTTGGGGATAAGAATTCATTATTTGGTAAAAATTACTGGGAAAATTGGAAAGCAGTCTGGCAAAAATTAGTTGAAGACCTCTATTTTACACCATTTGCAAAGATATGGTCAAAATGGATGCATAATCTAGACATAGACATAAGTAAATTAGAATATGGAACATATTCAAGTATCAGATTTATGGACAGGAAAAAGGATTTATGAATAAACAAGAGACAGAGAGAATTGTGATATATAAAATAGTTTTGATCACACTAAACTGAAAAGGTTTTGTACAAATAAAAATCAATGTAGTTATGATTCAAAGGAAAGCAGAAAACTGAGAAAAATATTTGTATAGTTTCTTAAAGGTCTCATCACATCTTAAATGTACAGAGAACTTTGTCAAATTTGTAAGAATGTGAATCATTCCCCAATTGATAAATGGTCAAAGGATATGAATAGGCAATTTTTCAGTGAAGAAATCAAAGCTGTATATGGTCATATAAAGAAATGTTCTAAGTCACAGCAAAACTTATTTGTCCCAAACTTATTTTTCCCACCATCATCTAAAAAAAATTACTCAGTACCCCATTGGAAATCTACTTAAATCATTTGATGCATTTTTCCTTTTGAAATTTCAAAACTAATACTGCCCCTGCCCTGCATCATTCCAGAGTGGAACCCCCACCCTCCAGGGAGTGGTATGGCCCACTTTGTGAACCTCTATAAAATCATTGATTAGAGAAATATAAATTAAAACAACTTTGAGATAACATTGCATACCTATCCAGATTGGCTAAAATGACAAGAGGGGAAAATAACAAATGTTGGAGGGGATGTGGAAAAATTGAGAGGTTAATATGCTATTGGTGAAACTGTGAACTGCTCCAACCTTTTTGAAGAACAATCTGGAATTACACCCAAAGCGTTATAAAAATATACTTAACCTTTGACCACCAATACCATGTTTAGGTTCATTTCCAAAGGTTGTTGGGGGAAAGGAAAGAACCTATATGTTCTAAAATATTTATAGCAGCTCTCTTTATGATGGCAAAGAACTGGAAAATGAAGGATGCCTTTTGTGGTATATGATTGTGATGGGATACTACTGCGCTGTGAGAAAGGATGAGCAGGCTGATGCTTAAAAAACATGGAAAGACTTGCATGAAATAATGAAGAACATTTGGAAAACCAAGAGAACATCGTACACAGTAACAGCAATATCGTTTGAAGGATAACTGTGAGCAGCTAAGGTATTCTATTATAAATATTCAAATAAACAACAAAGGAACTCTGAAGGAATATGCTATCAACCTCCAGAGAAAGAAGTGGGGAAGGTGGAAGGGAGGGAAAAGAGACAGCTCGGAAATTAAAATGTAAAAAAATTAATTAAAATTTTAAAAAAGCAAAAATATAGGAAGGTACACTGAAGGGATGGTAGGATCAAGTGCCAGTTTTTGTTTTTCTAAAGGATGAGGGAGATCTGGGAATGTTTGTAAATAGGAGGGGTAAGGAGGGATTGAAAGTTACAGAGTACAGTAAGAAATGACAAAAAGGATAGTTTTACAGAAATTGGGAAGATGAGTATGAATTGATACAGAATGGAGTAGAAATAGGAAAATATTTTATAGAATCACACTGTAGAACTTTGATCAATGCAATGACCAACAGCGACTCCAGAGGTCCAATGAGGAAGCATGCTACCACTTCTGATATGATGGCCTCAAAATACAGAATCAGAAGTAATTTGTAGACATGGCCAGTGCAGAAATTTGTTTTACCTGACTACATATGTTGGTTACAAGGCTTTAGTTTTTCTGTTTTCTCAGTGGAGTGAAAATGGGAGGGCAAGAAAATAAACGCTTGTTAACTAAAAAAGAATTAAATTTTTTTTTTTTTTGAAGTTGGAGAAGGGGATGAACTCCTACAGATAATCAAACACAGGGTCAAGGGCATAAGTAGAGGGTTGGCTTCTGCAAGGAGAATTACTTCTTTTAAGTGCAGGTCAGAGGGAGAAATCTCAGTGGATGGACTCAGTTTTTTCAATGAAGTATTTGTGAAGTCCTCTACTGTCACGGAATAGCTAAAGGGTGGTACTGGTGGCTTGAGAGGTTAGAGACAACTGCAGATCATGGATACTTCCACGTACCCTGGAGAGCTACCTTGGATGGTGTCAGCCTAAAGTAGCACTGCTATATTTCATACCCAGGGAATGTTTCCACTCCTAGGGAATGAATGGATGACTTCTAATAAGGAGCTAATTCCAAGATAAAAGGAACAAATTCTAATGGTCCATCTTATTTGAGCTGTCAATTTTTGTTTACTCTATGAAAAACTTAAATATATCTTAAGGAGAATTATGAAGGCCTCCAAACTAGTCCAAAGTGATATGCAGTAAAAATCAGGGAGGTTAAGTCGAACTGTGGTTTACATTTAAGTAAGAAGGGCTAAACCACCAGCAGTTCTAAAAGTGTGGTCTGGGAACCTCTAGGGCTCCCCAAGATCTTTTCAGTACCTTCTCTAGGTAAAAACTATCTTTATAATTATACTAAGACATAACTTACCTATTAAAATATTTCTCCCTTTTCCAGCTTTGTGAGGCCAAATTTTCTTCATATACTTCAGCCAAAACAACATGAGAATCTGTTTAATATTAAGCCAGATATTAAAGATATTTGCACAAATATGTAAAGTAAGGCATTCTTCTAATTTTTTTTGTTTTGGAATAGTTATTTTTCATTAAGTGCCATGTTAACATTTAATGTTAACATTAATCTTTTAAAATGAATTAATATATTTTAAAATTTGCCAGTTTTAATTTCTAATATGGTAAATATCAATAGATATAATCCACGTAAACAAAAGGTCTTTGGAGCCTTCAATAATTCTTAAGTGTATAAATGGGTCCTAAGACTTAAAAGTTTGAGAACTCCCAAGTTCAACTGATTGCATTTTCATTTGCATCCTCAAAGAGGATTTTACTTGCCCTCATCTTGTTCACTATCTCTCCTCCATACCTTATGTCCTGTGAAAAATTAACTCCCAAAGTAAAATACTGCTATAAACAATACCATATGTTCACAAATTTCTGTTAATAATGTATTTACTTAATTGTCTTTCTTCTCCAAACTGTATTTCTTTCTCATCTCACCATTTCTAAATAAGAAATGAAAGTGTTTCCCCTCACCTGTTAATAACTCCCTCCCCTCTCCCCCATCATCACCTCCCTAATAGGTATCCTGAATCTCAACATGCTTGGTAAGAAGAGTGCTGGTTATGTGTGTTGAAAGTAAAATGAGAAAAAATTCACAGCTCTTTAAATGTTCTTACCATATCTTCATAAATTCTACTTTGAAACTGACCCTGGCTGTAACTTCTGCTAGGGTTCGCCACTGTCCCTATATATCATTTCTTCTTGAACAAATTTACCAGGAAAAGGGGACAGAAGATGAGAGAGAACTCCTATGAGTAAGCAGTCAGTGTCTTCTATCTTTTTGATAGAAATGTATAGTATCTGTTTTTTTGAGATAAGTATGTAAAAGGGTTGTAGCTTTACTGTATATTAGGGACTGTGACTTTCCTTTATAATAAATATTACCTAATATTTGCTCTAGATAGCTTCAGGTATTTGGCAGCATAAAGAATTTGATTGCTGCCTAGGACAGTTGAGATTACCAGAGTCACACAGACAGAACTAGGATGTGAATCCAGACCCTCTTAACACTCAACCCAATATTCATTATACAGCAGAAAGCTAGAAAGTGCAAGCCCTCATTCAGTTTAACTTAAAGCTGAGACTTTTTATTTGAGAGATAAACTAGAAAAGACTCTCATTTTCAGGGTTTCATATCAGTGTTGGTTTTTTTCTGATAAAAAAAAAAATCAACTGAATTTAGGTATTCAGTGATTTGTCCATCTAGAATAAAGCTTCCCAATAAGTAATATAACCCAGAAACAAAACCAAAAGTAATTCTATAAAAATAACGGTTGACTCTTTCAGTAGCAAAGATCACTTAATCAGAGCCAAGGCTTGTTATAAGAGATCTGTGCTTGTATCACCAGATTAGGCCCAAATGAGTTGCATCCTTTAGCATGGAGCAAAATTACAAGATAAAATCCCAAACAGTAAAACTTTGAACATTATCAGTAGTTTGAATTTAATTGATACATTCATCCTCATCTCCAAATTCTTCATTTCTAATATAGTTAATGTTCATCTTTTTCTCCCCAGAGGACCAGATTCTACTGCTTGTCATCAGGCCAAACTCCCACCAATTTAAGGATTGGGCAAGGATAGCCTAATCGTGTCTTCAGTCCTAGCATACTACTGCTTTTGTCTTTAACTACCTAACTGGGGTCAAAGGTGAATATGCAAGCACTGCATTCTTCAGTGTGAAAGTTATATTCTAAAATAATAAAGTCATCTGTGTTGAGAAAGAACTCAATCATGGATTTTAGCCGATAAAATGTAAAAACATCAGGCCATTGAGTTTTCAGTTAATAATAAGTTGTTGTGCTTCATTGAGTTTTCTGTGTCACCAAACCCTCCCAGTCACAGCTAACAAAGCCTACATTGTCTTAAGAAGGCTACTGAGAAGATGTGCCTAATCTTGGCAGGAGCTTGGTGTACCCAGAACCATGTTATTTTTTTAATAATAAAAAGAAATATCCTTTAAATTGTCTTGTTGTCAAATATAAGTAGCAGTGTCTTTCCCATTTTTAAAGGTACAAAAATTTTATCTGAAACTGGAATTCAAATCATAACCTAAGTTTGAAAATTGTGTATCCAATTATTTTAAAACCACTTTGGGATAAGTTCATTTTATTTTTATACAAAACTTTTCCCCCGTGGGAAGTGCTATGTAAAACATTTTATCCAATTCTCAGGACTCTGAGAAAAAGAGTACATTTAAAGTACATTTTTAGAGGTTCACATTTCCTAGGTCGGGTAAGTGTAGCCTATTCCAGTTTTCTTCTCTTTCACAATACTTTTGTATGCTTTTACATGCCCACTGGCATGCAGTCGGTGCAAATAATTCACTGTTATCCCAGTGGAGACAGTCAATGTTGTGCATTGAAAAGACAGCTGGACCAAACCAGTTCTAATCCTGGCTCCAACACTACCTGACCAGAGGCAATTTGCTTACCTCTGAGAACCTGTTTCCTTCTGTCAAATGGGCATAATAGTACTAGCATAAATACCAGCAGATTTAGAGTTGGAAGGATTTAATAGGTCATCCAGTCCAACTCTTTTACTATAAAGAGGATATAGAAACTGAGGGAGTCAGGCTCAAGGTCACACAAATAAGTTGTAGAGCCGAATTTGAACCCAGATTCCCTCCACTGCACCAAACTGGAAAATTATTTAGAGGTCAGCTAGTCCAACCCTTTTGTTAGAAATGAAAAGAGGTCCAGTCTGAAAGCACTATAAAAATGAATCATTATTACACAAAATGATTTTACTCCTCATCTGACATTTCTGTCACTAAGCATGCCTGAACCCCTCTTCTCCAAATATGCAAAAGATGAATAAAATGTCGTATCAGTCTAATTTATAATTAGAAATGATAGGTGTCCAGCCCCTACCTTTCCCAACTCTCTCCAAAATAACAGAACAAAAATGTCAACTGATCCTCTAGATCTCAGTTACTGTATTTGGTCACAGGAGGATGGGCCTCTATAGACTCTAAAACCCCTTCCAGTGTTTAATCTATAACCTCATAACACAGATTATATTCTAAAGTCAAATTGCAAAATTAAGAGAATTCTTGGGAATAATTGGCCTTTCTTCCCTTAACTCACCATTCTATATGACTGAGTGAATTATATTTTTTAAATATAGATTTTAAAGAACCAAGTATGGAGAGCCAAAATGTAATCTAAAAAAACAACTTCCTGGAAAGTAAATACTTTTAATTTTGATTTAATTTTAAAACAGTCAATTTTAAAATCACTGGATACTTTCATCAAAAGAACAACTATTGTAACTGTATTTTATTTTACATATATATGTATATAGCAAAGAACCTAAAGTTACCTTTAAGAACTAAACTGAGATAATAAGTGACATTGGCTCCCTGGCTGTTCTTCTAATAAGATATTCTATCGCTCAGCTCCAGATGTTTTCTCTGACTGTACCCCTTGCCTGGAATGCTCTCCTTCTTCATCCGGCCTTCTTTTAAGTCCCATCTAAAATCCCACCTTCTAAAGGAAACCTTCGCTAACCCTGGCCTTCCTTCTGTTAATTATCTCTTATTTATCCTGTATATAGCTTGCTTTGTATACCTATTAGATTCTAAGCTCTTTGAGGACAGGGACTGTTTTTTGCCTCTTTTTTTGTAACTCCAGCACTTAGCACAATGCTTGATCTATAGTAGGTGTTTAATAAATGTATACTGATTGACTGATTGATCCAATTTTGATCTTTACATAAATAAGTAATCCTGTGGGGTCGGTAGTAAGGGTATTGTTATCCATCATTTTATAGATGAGGTAACTCAGGTCTGTGAGGTTAAATGGTCATTCAGCTTCTAAATGTCAGAGACAGGATTTGAACCGAAGACATCCGGATCTAAAGCTAGGTTCTTTTTATTTCAGCACAGCTGCCTCCCAGACAGTCTTCCAGAAGGATTGCTAGTCGCACATATGTAAATAAATTATACAAAATAATAACAGATAGTAATTCAGTGTTTTCATAGTATACATATACCTTGCTTGATATGGTAAAAGTCAAACAGAAGAGGGACAGAAAAAAAAAGCAGAATAGGGGGAGTGAAAGGGCTGGGGCCTTTAGTAATCAGTTTATTTTGGATAGACAGAAGATAACATCTTCAATTCATTCAAATTGCAGAATCCAAAGCAGAACACTAGGAGAATTTGAATTACAAAAGGAGGTTAAACCTTGCATTAGGCAGTAGAGTGGCTTTATCAATCCTTCCCAGTAGTAGGAAAGCATTTATAACCTCCACAAGAGCTACTAGGAAGTTGTACACCCCGTATTTCAAACCTGCTTTGGAACCTGCTTGTTTCTAGGTTGGACTACATCACAGCCTTCTACTTCCATTCGAAAAGAAGCCAAGAACCCCAACTTTCTGCCAGATTACACTTAGAAACTTTAATAGTAAGGCTACCTAATTCTCCTTTTCATACTACCTTGGTGAAACTAAATCCTGGCACAAATCAGGTGAACTGAAACCACACCAGTAGGATTTTAAAAGCAAAAATAAAAAGTGGTTATGACTCTATGTCTATTCCCTTCAAACAAGATTCCGTTTATGACAATTTGTAAGGTGAAAATAAAACAAGTACTCGATCAGTCCTATGATAATTCACTCAGAAAATTTCAAAAGCACATTATCTTTGTAACCCAAGCCAACATTATTTGAATATTACTGAAAATCTTTTCCTTCAAACCACTGGTTATTTCAGCTAACAATCTACAACTATTATTAAATCAGGAAATCATCTTTTTTATTGAAAATGAAAATCCTTAACAGACCAATATTAGCAATTTTCCAGTGAAATTTTTGGTTGAGGATCATTTTGACAGGCAGCTGGGCAAAACTTCAGTAATGGAACCCTGAATTCAGGGCAAACAAAGCTTTCCTGGTTTCTCAACTTTGTTGTGAATCCCAAACTTGAGTATTACTAAAAGAGGGGTTCCCCAAGCTTCCCATGTTCTCTTCATGAACTTTGGCGTTTCAAGTAAGCCTCTGTTGAGTTTGGGATAAACCCTTTAACTAGCCTGTGAAGTGAGATAAGGGACTTAAAAACCTTGGGTGGAAACTATGTGCGGTTTCACCATTTCTCTTTAAAAATAGTCAAAGTTCCATGCTTTGCATCGTTTCATTTTTAAATTTTTAAAGTCAAATCTGACAAGCAAATTTAACCACTAGTAGGAAAGTAAATTCAACTGTACGGTCTCACACCTTAAATTTTTGTCATTACAAGCCCACTAACCTTGTCATTTTTGTCAAGTCCCTAAAAGTCAACTGAGTCTTTAAACAAAAAGAATCTCTTCCCCCCCCATACACTCATCCAGTTTTAATGTTTGTACAATCAAAGAAAACACCATTAACATTAAAGAGTAAAATGGGTCCAAAATTTATACAATTTCCTTGCCTCCTCCCATTCTTTCAACCGCAGTTCTACAAGCTAGTTTTACAAACTGTACTACAGAACTACAGAACTCTTCTCAGAAGAACTAATGAGAAAGACATAGATTATAAACGTGCTCCTCTCCCTAAATCCCATTTTAAAGTGTTCTGGGCAAAGTGATATTTCAGTATCAGTCCAACATACATCTGCAATCTCAGTGCTCAGGGAAATGATGAGAAAAAATAATTAACACTTCTCTGATTAAAATATGTTCACATGGCATTTAAAAAAAAAAAACAATTCAAGAGAGCTCTTACAATATAATGGCTAACTAATGTCCAGAAATAGTTTAGGGAGGCACAGAATTCTAACATCAGTAGAATAGAGCCATAGTTCTAAGTCGTGCGTGTTTGGGGTAACTGACTTTTCCAGTCTCATTTTAAAATTCTAGCAGTGAAATCAAGATTGTGTTGGCTGTGTCACCAGTGTTCATCCACTAGTATATTTAGTAAAACATAGACCGATTACGTGTATCTAAGAGGGAAGAAAGTAAGGGTAAATATAAAAGAAGTGGAAAAAATTTTTTAAAAATGTTCCACTCTTTCTCTCTTCCTCCTTCCCTTTATAAACCTCCAGTTTCATTTGCCTGTTATCTTATGTATTGTGAACTTTATTAATAATTCAAAGCTGTATTGTTTTAAGACAAACTACAAAAAAATACTACCCTATTTTCCTTTTTTTTGTTAGGCTGTGTTGCCTTAAGTTTTTTTTTCTCATGCCAGGCTCAGCTTGATACCACCCCATGACCTTTCACCTTTCAGATCTGGCACCTGCAATTCTCCAATGTGCTTAGCACAATTGCCAGCACACTGGTATTTGTGGTCTGGATTGTAGCTATTTCAACATACTTGTGCCCACTGGTGAAAAGCTTCTCCCCCCTCCCTCCTTCCTTAAAATCACGTGAGTTTGGCTTTAAAAGAATACATTGTCACTCTAAGTTATTCTTCAAGAAAACAGTGATTCATAAAAAAATGCGAATGAAAGTGACTGGGTTATTGTTTCGCATAGGTAATGTATTTCTTGAGGACGATACCTTCCTACCAAGTTGCTATGTCCTAGAAGCAAGGTCATACCCAAAAATGTCTCGGGGGGGAGGGGAGGGCTGTCCAGAATTAAATAAAGAAAATCAGTTCTCTTAAAAAAAAATCTTCTCTTTGATTTATTTTCATTGACCTGTCAGCAATCAGTTCATTTATAATAGTGTATGTTTGCTGGCCACCAAATCTTTCTGTTTGAAACAATAAAACCCATCTACTTGAAACTAAGGTGACCTCAGAGGTAAGTTAGTTGCTCCTGAGAATGGTCTGATTCTGGACGGGCAAATATTTAAACATAACTCTAGAGTTATTCATGTTGCTACAATCTCAGTTTAATTATCTAATTTTATTCACCTGTGCCTTTTGACAGTTTCAATCAAGTCTTTTTCACGCATGAAAACATTTGACTTCTTTCCTTGGAAACAATTTCTCATCACAGGAAAAGTGATTTCTTTGCAGAGTCTAGGACTTTCTGGGTTTTCTAAAAGCTGTCGTTTTTAAATGCTTTCCTAACAGTTTACTTCCTCCTAAGGGCCGATCATCATAGCTGGGGGAGGGGGGTGTTGTAGGAAGGGGGGGGGGGAAGATGAGGAATCCTAAGGAGTAAAAGAAAAGGGCTGGAAAGGTGGGGGGAGAAGTGTTAAGAGAAAAAAAATAAACCTCAAGAAAAGGAAAACAAATAAGATGAAAGAAAGCAAAATGATCTCCCCCCAAAACCCTCCGGAATAAAACACCCACCTACCTGTAAGAAGGGCTTGAAGTCAATCACTCCAGAAAGTAACAGCATTCACAGCAGAGAGCAAAATACGCGACTGGGAAGGAACCTAGAGCGGCATCCTCCCTCCCTCCCTCCCTCCCTCTCTCTTTTTTCTAATGTAAAATCAAAATAAGGAGTGTCAGGCTACTCCTCCGGTGCCTGCTTAAAGCAACAGATCTTTTTCAGGATTAGCTAGCTCCCTGGCTAGCGTGTGCGGAAGTTTTTTGAGTCCCCAGGAATGCCGAAGACCTGCAGAAAGTCCGGCCGGAGCAGACGCAGGGGAAGTTCATTCAGCCCCCCGCTTTTCCCTGACTTAAGCCGCACATTCCAGCGTTAAACAGGAGCGCTAATCAGAGAAGGCAACTCTCACACCAAATTCCTGCCTGGGCACAAAACGTAGAAAAGTCCAGCGATTACACTCTCCGAGTCTCAGATCCCTCCTGCCCACCAGCCTGGGAAGCCGTGGGAACACTCAGGAGTCCAGCCTAAAGCCCACGGATGTGAAGAGGGGAGTGTTTAGCGTCCCATCTCTGTCTTCTTTTCCCCGGCCCCACTCTCCCCCCCCCCCACCCCGCCCCCTTTTCTGGTTCTCTCGCTTCACAGTAGCAAGGTTGTCTCTTGTATACTCCCTTCCCTTAAACTCACCAAACCAGATTTTTACTCCCCTAACACCAGCAACTTCCCGTAAATCTGAACTGAAATTTTATCCTGTTCACTGAGCCCGCTGCTGGCTGAAGGCCAGTGCACATTCCGGTTGTTTTAGGAGCGCAGATACCTTTGCTGAAGGTTGTCCTTCTTTTAATACATAAATAAACTGGCTTGGATGGAAAGGCTGGGTCCATACAAGAAAACTTAGGAATTTTGCAAAGTCTGCTCAGCACGCTTGACCTTGACAAACTTCTACTCTCCCCACCCAAACACCCCTTATGAATCAAACACACAGCAAACGGGGATAATTGAAGCTTATGTACAGAAAAAAAATTTTTTTTAATGGAAATAACTGGTACTAGTTGATTACAAAAGCACCTGTCTCACCTGCTAACAGTGTCCATCTCTCTCTGTGTCTGTCTCTCTGTGTCTGTCTGTCTGTCTGTCTGTCTGTCTGTCTCTCTCTCGGTCTCTCTCTCGCTACCTCTCTCCCTCCCTCCCTCTCTCTCTTCTGAGAAACCAAACCAGAAGCACATTAGAGGAATAAGGAACCAGCTACTGAGCAGTCGGAGGTCAGATCCAACAGCACGCCTCTCCCCTCTCCACACCCCCAGCCCCTTCGAAAATAAAGAATTTCAATTCTCATTCTGGCCTATGTCTGATGAAGGGACAGAAAAACAGAAACCTGACTCACCTGAGGCATAGTATGTCTTGAAGCCATGCAGGAAGGTGCGTCACTGGGAGAAATCCATGACCTTTACTGATCCATTGTCAGCCAGGCATTGGTGAGGCTCACAGAAGTGGAGCTTCATTTTAGCGGGTTCTGACCTAAGTTACATCTGGTTTCTAGAAAGGGAACAAAAAAAGTCATCAAAAAACGAGTCAGACCCTCTCCACCTCTCCTTTTTTCTGGTCTGATCAGGCTTTTGCCCCCACCCCCACCATCCCAAAGAAACAATGAAACCAGACTATAAATAAAAGGTCTCCCCTTTTACATTACCTGTTTATTCAAAGGGTAAGGAGTCTGATGTGCTTAAACAACCATTAAGTCTGTTTATTGTCAATAGGATTAGCCAACAGGAATCTCATTTGGTACTTGAGACCTGACTAGTTGGAAGAGGAAGCAGGCAACATCAGAAACCTAAAAAAGAATCTTGATTTCTGGTTACAATGTCATGGAATTGAAAGAATTATAGTTTTTTTTAACATAGGAGGGGAGAAATTATCCTTTAATAAAAGATAACTTCAATAATTTGCTGGGGGAAGGGGGAGTAATAGATCTCAAGTCTGGGAATTTTGAGACAAAGATCATAATTAGATCACAGCTCTAGACCTAGCAGGGAGCCTTGGAAATCATCTAGCCCAATCCCCTTGTTTTACAAAAGGAGAAACAGAGACTCTGGGGGGAACAGTCATTCTGTTTGTTAATAAACATTTACTAAAGAGCTACTGGGTACTAAGCACTATGCAAAGCCCTAGAGATATAAAGAAAGGCAAAAAGCAGACCCTGTTCTCCAGGAGTTCACAACCTAATGGAGGGGATACCAACAAAGAAATACACACACACACACACACACACACGCACGCACGCACGTACGCACACACATATAACAAACTCTATCTAGGATAATTTAGAAATATTCAACAGCGGAATACACTAGAATTAAGAGGAATTAAGAAAGGTTTCTAACAGAAGGTGAGATTTTTAGATGAGACTTGAAGGAAGCTTGGAGGCAGATAGGGACCAAGAGCATTCCAGGCATAGGGTCAAGCTGATAGGAATGCCAGGAGCCTAGAGATGGATGTCAAGTTTACTGAACTACAAGGAAGCCAGTGTCGCTGAGTCAAAGTGACTTGTCCAAGGTCATTCAGGTTGCAAGCCTTCCAACAGGAATTTAAAGCAAAGTCCTGTCACTCTGTATCCAGTATTCTTTACTGTGCACCACCCTTCTCTAGTCTTGCTTCTGGCCACTACCTGTATGACCCTGGGAATTTACCCCTCCTGGTCCCCAGTTTCCCTCATCCGTAAAATGAAGAGATTGAATTATATCCCTTTTATATCTTCCACAATAGAACCTAAACTGCTTGCCAGGAGGGATTTTTCATTCTTTGTATTCCACAGCCTACCATAGTACCTTGCACAGAGTAGGTGCATAATAATTGCTTGTTGATGGATTTACCCTACAATTTACGGGTAATCACTTAACCAGTCACTTTACCCATTATAAAAAGTTTGAATGTGATTGTAAGGTAAGCCTTATTAACTGACCTGCCCATTTAAGATTAAAAAGAATACTAAGCATCTGTAAATTCACTAATCTTTGTTTGGCACACAAAAGGTGAAGAAAACAAATAAATAATAAATAAACAAATGACAATTTATTAAGCGCCGACTATGTACTAGGCACTGTGCAGGCTTTGGGGATACAAAAATACAAATGAAAGAGCCCCTTTCCTCAGGGATCTAGGGTGGAGGCGAGGAGATATTTACATATATAGGCATACCTAGAGGACTGTGTTGGAACCAGCTCTAAGTAAGAGAGCCCATTGCTAAATTTTCAACATGAGCATTTATATTTCAGAAATCCTGGCTACAAATCAGAACTTGACTTATTGTTTAGTTGATTGTCTAGACTTACAAAAGTGTTAATAATGCAAATCAAACTTAAAAGTGCTTGTATGCAATCTGTAATGAATCAATAAACATCTATGCCAACTAAGTACCAGGCATTGAGCTAAGCACTCCTGGATACAGAAAGAGGCAAAAAACAGTTCCTGCCCTGAAGAAATTTACAAAATAATTTACAAAAAAAGCAACATATAAAAAATATACACACATAAGCTATATGACGGATAAACAGAAAATAATTCATACAGGGAAGGCACTAGAATTAACTGAGGTAGAAAAAGACTTCCTGGAGAACGTGAAATTTAGTTGGGACTTAAAAGAAACTAAGAAAGTCAGTAGGCAGATTTGTGGAGGGAGAACAGTCCAAGAAAATGCCTAGGGCCAAGAGATGAGTGTCTTGTTTTCTGGTGTCTTGTTTGGCCAGAAGGCCAGTGCCACTGAATCCAACAGAACATGGCAGGGAGTATGATACAGGAAGACTGGAAGGATAAAGAAGGGGTAGGTTATGAACTGCTTTGACTGCCACACAGAGGACTTGTATTTGATCCTGGTGGCAATAGGGAGCCACTGGAGTCTATTGAATAAAGGTAACATGTTCAGACCTGCATTTTAGGAAAATCTCTTTAGTGTCTGAATGGAGAATGGATTGGAAAGTGGAGAGACATGAGGCAGACAGTTCTATTAGCAGCCTATTACAATAGTCCAGCAGCGAAGTAATGAAGATTGCCTAGAAAGGTAGTAGAGGCAGAGAAGAGGAGTCATATTCAGGAGATGGTGTGAAGGTGAAGTCAGTTGCACTTGGTAACATCCTGGATATACAGATGAGGATGAAGACATAGTGAGGAGTCCAGGATGACACCTAGGTTGTGAGTCTGAGGGAGTGGGAAGATGGGGATGTTCTCTACAGTAATAGGGAAGGTAGTAGGGTTCAGGAAGAAAGGTAAGTTTTGTTTGGTACATGTTGAGTTTAAGATGCCTACTTGACATTTACTTCAAGATATATGAAAAGTAGTATAGAAAGAGAAGAGAATAGGGTCCAGGACAGAACCCTGAGGGACACCTATGGCTACAAGGTATAATCTGGATGAGGATCAACATAGCAGACTGAGAAGGAGCAATCAGACAGGTAGGAGAATCATGAGAGAGTAGTATCCCAAAAACCAAGGAGAGTGAAGAGTGAGAAAAGGTCATTAGATCTGACAACTAAGGGATCATTGACAACTTTGGAGAGAGCAGTTTTGGTGGAATGATAAAGCTGGAAGTTGGATTGTAACTGTTTAAGAAGAGAATGAGAGAAGAGAAAATTGGAGCAGCTGTTGTAGATGGCTGCTTTCTAAGTAGATTAACTATGAAAAGCACAAGAGAAATAGGATCAAAATTAGCAGGGATGGAAGGATCAAGTAAGAGGGTTGTTTTTTTCCAGGATGAAGGAGAGACATGGTCAAGTTTGTAGGCTGTAGGATATGAGCCAACAGACAGGGAGAGATTGAAAGTAAATGATCAAATGGAGATAACAGATAGGACAACCTGTTGGAGGAGAGGGGATGGAATAGGGAATACTTGAAGAGGTAGAAGGGGTTAGCCTTGGTAAGGAGGAAAGCCACCTGATCAAAGAAGAAACAGTGATGGAGGGGATCCCAGTGGTTGGAGATGAAGAGAGAAGAAGGAGCTCACTGTGATATATTTATCAGTACCTCTGCCTCTGTATTATTCTACAAACATTGCTTAAGCTCAGTAGGAGTATAGTATAAGGTTCAGAGAAGTCTATAGGCTGATTATGATGATGACACCTGGCATTTACACAGCACTTTAAGGTTTGCATATTTCTTTACATCCATGACCTCATTTGAGATTTCAACACAATATTCCTGAGGATATTCAGAACAGATACTAAATTATGGGGTTAAAGGAAATCAGGAAAGATTTCACATCTAAAAAGTGGGTTCCCTTTAAGATTAGCTTTGAAAGAAGTCAGGCATTCTGAGAAGCAAATATGAGGAGGAAGTAAATTCCAGGCTTAGGAAGCAGCCAATTCAAAGTCAGGAAATGGAGTGTCATGCAAGAGGAACAGCTAGAATGCCAATCTGTTTGAAACAAAATATATGCTAAGGGAAGTAATGTGTAATAAGGCTGGAGAGCTAGGTTGGGACTAAATTGTGAATGACTTTAATGCAAAAATGGAAGAGTTTGTTTGATCTTGAAGTAGAAAGGAGTTTAAGTAGAAAATGGTGACATCTGTACTTTAGGAAAATCGTTTTTGCCTGGAGAATAGGAATGAAGTGGAGAGAGTTGAGGCAGGGATATTGAATAAAGGATCATTGTAATAGTCCTGTGAAGAGGCTATGAAGAGGGCCACCTCATCATCAGAGACTAGAATGAAAGAGACAGTGGGAGAAGATGTAAGTGAGATATAAGATAGGAGGGAAGAAGAGGGAGCTCATGGTTGATAACCTCAATTTTTTTCCAGGAAGTATGAGATAAGATCTACAGTGGGGGGGGGGGGAGGTAGTGGCAAAGAAGCTTGAGGAAAGAAGAAAAAGTTTGAAATCACTGCTCTAGTGGGTGGGGTAAGGAATCAGTGAAAAAATGCTAAGATTACCTTTCTGTAGGGATGGTTCAGTTGAATTTCTCCAGCAAAATCTGTGGTGATCCTAGTTGAGACAAGTTCATATTTTCCTCCAGTTCCAATCAGCAACAGGTAGAATTAAAGGAGGCAGATGGTGGAAATAATCTACCCCAGGATTTAGTTTAGGTAAAGTGTGATTAGGAAAGGACAAAGGAACAAGAATAAAGGATTCAATAGGGAACTGCCCAGGCTTCCCTGAGTGGTTGAGATTGAAAAGGAAGGAAAGTATATCCAGAGCAGGGGTGAGGGCTTAAGAGAGAAAGTATGGAGAAAGAAGAAAAGAGAGGCTAGCACAGAGCCTTGGGGTACTTGTCATATAGTATTCAATTCAAATTTGAGTCTAGACCCTCAACTTGATCTTTTCATCCCTTCTAGCTATCATCCTATATCTCTTCTGCCTTTTTGGCTAAACTTCTTGAGAAGACTGTGTATAATGGTTGCTTTCACTGTCTTTTCTTCCACTCTCTTCTTAAGTCAATACAGTCAGGATTCCCACCTCATCATTTAATCAAAAGTATTTTCTCCATGGTTACCATAGATCTCTTAATTACCAAATCCAATGGCCCTTTCTCAATCCTAATTCTTCATGACTTTTCTGCAGTTTCTGACATTGACAATCACCCTCTTCTCTTTAGGTTTTTGGGACATCAAAGTGTCACTGCTAAAGTGATTTTTTTCTAAAGCAGAGGTTCATCCAACTATATTCTTATCCTACTCAAATTCCAGTAGCTCCCTATCACCTCCAGAATTAAAAATAAAATCCTCTGTTTGACATTCAAAGCATCTCATAACTTACATCTCCCAATTTTTAAAAATTTCCTTTATACCTTACACCATGCTCCTCAAAGAAGATTCTTCAGCCCAGTGACACTGGTGTCCTTGCTGTTCTACAAATAAAACACACCATCTGTGTTGGGCTATCCCCTATGCCTGGCATGCTCTCCCTTCTCATCTCTGCATCTTGGCTTCCTTTAAATCCCACCTAAAATCCCACCTACAGGAAGCCTTTCCCAACTCTTAATTCTAGTGCCTTCTTCTGTTGATTATTTCCTTTTGTACAGTATTTATATAACTTGTTTGTATGCAGTTGTGTGTGTGTTGTCTCCACAATCAAACTGTGAGCTGCTCCAGGGCAGGAACTGGGTTTTTTGCCTTACTTTGTATCCTCATCACTTAACACAGTGCCTGGTACATAACAGGCATATAATAAAATACTTATTGACTGATTGACTGAATGACTGCCTTTTTTTGGTTGTTCTATGACTCTTTGACAGTTACATATTTTCTTGTCAGTTATTGGTAGCAAACTACTGTGCAAATATTATTCAATACCAGGCGACTCCTCCTCTTACAGAAGCCTTCTTTGGTGTCTTTCCCAACCCTATCTTAGGCAAAAATTCTCTTCTTCAAATTGTCCCAGACAATCTCAAATAATTGAAAATATTTTATTGTATTTAAATGTAGTGCTTGCCACTTTTATGGAAAGGAGTAATATTTAAATGTATACCAGATTTTGGCAGTTTTATAATATAATGCATGTTTCAGTAATGAACTCTGAAATGGGAGTTGCTTTTCATTTTTTGGCTTTCTGGCATAAAAGGTCTTCTGACTTTTCTTGTTAGACTGGATATAACACATGTTAATTTAGCATTTTTTTAAGTCTCTATATTTAATTTTAAATTTTGCCTGTATAAGTCATAGTGAACTGTTCATTTACAATGCAAAAAATTTCAAAATATCAATACTAAAGTAATTCATTCAAAAACATTTATTCAAAGCATACCAGGGACCATTGATTGTATGGGGCACTAGGACAAAAATATGAAAAGAAAATAACTCCTATCATCAAGGAATTTATATTTCGTTGGGAGAAATAACATATATAAACCATATACTAAAGATAAAAAATTCCATACTCTGGGAAGGAAAATTAAAGTAATTTTTTTAAAGTTTTGGATAATGTGTGAGAGTGTGTATAAGCATATGTGTATTTTGAAAGAGAGAGAAAAGGATTCAGATTGTGATCATTTAAAAATTAATTTTGGAGCAGAGCCAAGATGGCAGAGTGGAAGGACACACATACACTAGCTCTTCCCTCATAGCCCATAAAATACCTGTAAAGAAAGACTCTCAACAAATTCTAGAGCAGCAGAAGCCACAGAACAACAGAGTGGAGATTTCCAGCCCAGGGTGACCTGAAAGGCCAATGGAAAAGGTCTGTCACACCAGACATAGAGCAGAGCTCAGCCCAGCCTTGGCAGTGCGACACAGCACCAGGAGGAAGACCCCTGAGCAGGCCTCAGGAGCAGAATCCCCAGCAGTAGTAGTGGCAGTTTGCAGATCCATCAACCCACAGGCGCCAAAGGTCAGTGAGAGGGTTTTTTCAGCTGACCAAGAAGGGAACAGAGTCTCCCCATGGCTCCAGCCTCAGGCAGCAGCAGCAGAGGCCTCATCAGGCAGCAGCAGCTCCCACAACAGCCTGCATCCATTGTTGAATCTTAAAGCCCCTGGGGGAACTGAGCAGCTGATCCTTACCTCAGCCCTGTGTTGTGGTCCTGCCCCTACCTAACGCTTCTGGGGGAATTGACCAGCTGATCTTTGTTTCACATTGAATGGTGGCCCTGCCCCTGCCTAAAGACCCTCTGGGAATTGATCAGCTTATCTGAATCTCAGCCCCCAGTGCTGGCTTGATGGAACTAGAGGCCAGGTGGTTGTGGAGAGGAAAGCACTACTCACAGATTCTGGGCACAAAAGTTTCTTGTTGCTCCCAGACCAATGTACATGCTTGATTGTATCACCTTGGAGGAACTGAGATCTTACAGATCCCCAAAGTATACCCTACTCTTGACAAAGGACCTAAAAGTCAAGTAACTGGTGGGAAAATGCTCAAAAAGGGGGAAAAAATAAGATTATAGAAGGTTACTTTCTTGGTGAACAGATATCTTCTCCCATCCTTTTGGATGAGGAAGAACAATGCTTACCATCAAGGAAAGACATAAAAGTCAAGGTTTCTGTATCCCAAACATCCAAAACAAATATTCAATGGTCTCAGGCCATGGAAGAGCTCAAAAAGGATGTTGAAAATCAAGTAAGAGAGGTGGAGGAAAAATTGTGAAGAGAAATGAGAGAGACACAAGAAAATCATGAAAAGTGAGTCAACAACTTGCTGAAGGAGACCCAAAAAAATGCTGAAGGAAATAATACTTTTAAAAATAGGCTAACTCAATTGGCAAAAGAGGTTCAAAAAGTCAATGAGGAGAAGAATGCTTTAAAAAGCAGAATTAGCCAAATGGAAAAGGAGGTTCAAAAGCTCACTGAAGAAAATAGTTCTTTCAAAATTAGAATGGAACAGATGGAGGCTAGAAACCAAGAAATCACAAAACAAAACCAAAAGAATGAAAAAGTGGAAGATAATGTGAAATATCTCATTGGAAAAACAACTGACCTGGAAAATAGATCCAGGAGAGACAATTTAAAAATTATGGGACTATCTGAAAGCCATGACCAGAAAAAGAGCCTAGACATCATCTTTCATGAAATTATCAAGGAAAATTGCCCTCATATTCTAGAACAAGAGGGCAAAATAAATATTGAAAGAATCCACCAATCACCTCCTGAAAGAGATCCAAAAAGAGAAATTCCTAGAAACATTGTGGCCAAATTTCAGAGTTAACAGGTCAAGGAGAAAATATTGCAAGTAGCTAGAAAGAAACAATTTGAGTATTGTGGAAATACAATCAGGGTAACACAAGACCTAGCAGCTTCTACATTAAGGGATCAAGGGATGTGGAATATGATATTCCAGAAGTCAAAGGAACTAGGACTAAAAACAAGAAGCAACTACCCAGCAAAACTGAGTATATTACTTCAGGGGAAAAAATGGTCTTTCAATGAAATTGAGGACTTTCAAGCATTCTTGATGAAAAGACCGGAGCTGAAAAGGAAATTTGACTTTCAAACACAAGAATCAAGAGAAGCATGAAAAGGTAAACAGGAAAGAAAAATCATAAGGGATTTACTAAAGTTGAACTGTCTACATTCCTACATAGAAAGACAATATTTGTAACTCTTGAAACTTTTTTCAGTATCTGGGTAGTTGGTGGGATTATACACACACAAACACACACACATAGAGAGAGAGGAAGACAGAGAGAGAGAGAGAGAGAGAGAGAGAGAGAGAGCATAGGGTGAGTTGAATAGGAAGGGATCATATCTAGAAAAATAAAATAAAGGGGTGAGACAGGAATATATTAGGAAGAGAAAGGGAGAAATGGAATGGGACAAATTATCTCTCATAAAAGAGGCAAGAAAAAGACTTTTCAATGGAGGGAGAAAGGGGGAAGATGAGAAGGAAAGTGTAAAGCTTAGTCTCACCACATTTGACTCAAGGAAGGAATAAAATGCACATTCATTTTGGTATGAAGATCTATCTTACAATACAGGAAAGTGGGGGACAAGAGGATAAGCAGGGTGAGGGGTATGATGGAAGGGAGGGCAATGGGAGGAGGGAGCAATTAGAAGTCAACATTCTTGGGGAGAGACAAGGTGAAAAGAGAGAATAGAAGAAATGCGGGGCATGATAGGACGGAGGGAAATGTAGTTAGTCTTACACAACATGACTTATGGAAGTCACTTGCAAAACTACACATATGTAACCTATATTGAATTGCTTGCCTTCCCAATGGGGATGCATGGGAAGGGAGGAAAGAAGAGAAGTTGAAACTCAAAGTTTTAGGAACAACTATTGAGTATTGTTCTTGCATACAACTGGGAAATAAGAAATACAAGTAATGGGGCATAGAAATTTATCTTGCCCTCCAGGACAAAAGATAAGATGAGGATAAGGGAAGACAGGAATGTTAGAAGGTAGGGCAGATTAGTGATCAGGGTAATTAAAATGCTTGGTGTTTTGGGGTGGGGGAAGGGGAGAGATGGGGAGAAAATTTGGAACTCAAAATTTTGTGGAAATGAATGTTGAAAACAAAAATAAATAAATAAATATTTTAAAAAATTGATTTTATCAATTTTATAAATCTCAAAATAATGTAGACCAGTAGATTTTTGAACTGAGTACAAACATGTAGGTAAAATATTTATGGCACTTTCTGAACAGGACCATTAAAAGCACCACATGGCACTTTTACAAAAATGGACTATGTATTAAGGCAAAGAATAATTGCAAAAATCATAATATTAATTATTATACATACTTATGTTATATAATATATGTAATATTATGTAATACTAAGTAAAAAAGAAATACTAAATATGTCTTTTACAATCCACAACAAAATTAAAATACGAATCAGTTTAGGAAGCAAATTGAAGGTACATAGATCTAAGTGAAGATTTAATAATGAAACCCAAAATTATGAGAGGGTCAAAGAGCAAATCATAAAAAAATGGATAACTACACAAAGGACAATGCTAATGATAAGAAAACATATCAGAATTTTGGGAATAATCAGTATTAAAAGGGTTTTAGAAAGATGAGCATACTAACATATTTCTAGTGGTACAGCTCTGAAATGGCATAATTATTCTGGAAAGCAATTTAGAGTTATGGAAATAAAGTCACTAAAATGTCCCTATCTTTGGACACAGAGATTCCAATGTTAGACATATGTTCCAAAGAAGCCAGTGACCCAAAAAAAAAAAAAAAGACCAAAAATATTTGTAGCAGCATTTTTTGTAGTGACAAAGAACTAGAAACAAGGTGCTCACTGACTGGGCAATTACAAAATGTGGTGCATAAACATAATGAGTAATAATTGTATTTTAAGAAAGGATGAATGTGATGAATACAAAAAAACAAGGAAAAACATAGGAACAGATGCAAAATGAATTCAATAAAACCAGAAAACAATTATTACCAATCACACGATGTAGTCATAAACAACAACCACAAAACAATCCAAGCTGAATGTTTTGAATTTAAAATAACCAATCTCGATTCCAGAGAAGATGAAGCTCCCTTTGCTTCTTTGCAAAAGTAGGGGAAGAGGGTTAAGTGGGAGGAATCACAAGTGTGGAATATTGAATATAATATCTGACTTTTTTGATAAGTTGTTGTAGTTTTATATAATTTTTTTTCCTTTCTTCCATTTTGTTTCCTTTTATTTTCTTTCTTTTTTGAGAGATTTTAGGCAATGATATAATGGAAAGTATAGAGGAAAGCAAAGTGAAGGATGACAAAATTTCTTTAAAATATTGGTAGCCATGTCACACTTTTGAGCTCATAGTTCACTAAAATGAACTGATTTTTTTTCACATGAATACTTATCTAACTATGCCTTCCCCATGTTGTACTTCTGCAGTTTTTTTAAACAGAAAAGTCACATTTAATATTTATCACTGTTACATTCCATCTTCTTTGATTCAAGTCCATCAACCTAAACTTTTAAAATCTTTGGGCATCCTGATTGTCATATTTTCACCTCCCTTTCCCCTAGAGTTGTAGAATTTTCAAATTTGATAAGCATGCCATTTTTGCCTTCAAGTCATTGATTGATAAAAATGTCCAATAGCAGAACAGATCTTAAGGTCACTAAAGACCTTCCTCCAAGTAAACATTAGTCCATTAATAAGTACCCTTTGGGTTCTTATTATTAAATCACTTTTAAATTGAATCACTTTTTTTTTTAGTCCACATCTTTCCATCTTGCTCATAGGAAGACTTTGTCTAAAGCTTTGCTAAAACCCAGATATGCTATGCCTGAGCTAATCACTGGATCTACTAGTCTAGTAACCCTGTCAAAAAAAAGAAATGAGGTTAATCTGGCTTGACTTGTTCTTAATAAAACCATGCTGGTCTTAGGAAGAAAGATAGATGTGTTCAATTCAGATTTATTTCAGACCCTCATCACCTCTTGCCTAGACTGCCATTAATAGCCAACAGGTCTCTTGGAATCTATTCTCTACTTTCTCCAATCCATTCCTCCCTCCACACTTCACTACTTAAGTAGATTTGTGATCTCATCAATGTGGGCATTCCCTGCATTAATGAAGATCACAGACCTTCTACATTATTAGATGCCTACCTGCTTAGCTATAATGTTGTGAGCATGATGACTGGTATCATCCACCCACCAACAGGTGTTGGAAACATGCCTGCTCAACCAGCCTTGCCAATATTGTAATTATCACCTGACTCCTTCTAGCTATTTGAAATGTCAGGGCATAATACCTGGTCCTTCCTCTGATCTGTTTCAGCCTGGAAAATAGTCTCTAATGAGTCATGATGACTGCATTGAGGAGAGAGCTGAAAACTGACTTCCTCCTTTGAGAAAGAGAGGCACCTCCACTGACCTCTCTGGCAGAGCTTGGAATGCAGAAGATGAGATGTTGTCTCTAGCTCTCATAGGTGAGCGCTGAGGAAAAGACAAGGAGATATGTTTCTAGGAGCATGTTCTCAGACAGAACTACAGTAGGAAGACACTAGTCTTCTGCTCTCTATTCTTCCACTATCTTTTCTTTCCTTCCATTTGAAAAGGAGACCTGGAATTTGGCTCTACTCTTTTCCCACCTTCTCTTCTTGATTTCCCTTTACTCTTCTCCAGTGATTTCATAGTAAACCCTATTGAGTCTAGGCTACAAACCAGTTAGTTAGTAACCCATTGCCATCCTTTCTTTAGGAATACCTATACATCTCAGAACTTTGTAGTTACTATTAAGAATTCTATTCCCATTATAAATGAAGTATGTTTGCTAGATTTGCATGTTTCACTGAGTTAATCCTTTCCTTCAATATTCACTAGCCTACCATGCATCTCTCTAGTGCCATTTGGTTCACCCACAGCTGGAATTATTCTGCCATAATGGTTTTCCAAAGACCTGTAACTATATAGCTAGGGAAATATTTGGGTTGAAAATATTTTTTTTCCAGTTTGGAATTATTAAAAGCACTGTAAAGTTTCCTAAATGCAATTCAATTCACTTTCTTCTTCTTTCTTAGTTCTGAGAGCTATTATCTATCCATTTTCTATTTGGATGCCTCTCTCAAAGGTACTTTCTTAATATTAGAAGTACAATCTACTATATGGCATGATCTAAAAACAGTCACATTTTTTTCACCCATTTTATTTTTTCCTATGTGGATTGTTGGACTGATCTTTTTTGAATAATCATAAAGACATAGTGGTTAAGTAGAAGAAACAATGGATTTGGAGTCAAAGAACCTGAGTGCAAATCCGGGTATTACATTATTTCTCTGGGACTCAGTTTCATTATCTGTAAAATGAAAGGGATTGTACCAAATTACTTCAGAGGTGTATTCCAGTTCTAAATTTATGATGTGATGACTATGGAACTAACTGAGAAAGATGTGTGATAATCTGCAGCTCCGTATAATTAGTTTCATGTTATCCACATATAGAAGTAGAAGACTACCACTTAGAGAGACTCTTTCCTATTTGGACCTTACACAAAGATATTCTCCATAAGAGATGAAAATATATTTGTCAGGCATATATCTCTATATTTCACACCTCCCTTCACATTAGTAATCAGAGCGTCATTACATAAAGTTATTCTGGGATTGCATTATCAAGGAATCTTGTGTAATATTGATATATGCATGAGAGATTTCTTGTTAGAGAAAAGCTTTTAAAGGTGTAATTTGTGCTAGCTGGCCAGATGCTTGTGTGTGTGTGTGTGTGTGTGTGTGTGTGTGTGTGTGTGTGTGGGTGGGTGGGTGGGTGTGGGTGTGGGTGTATGTGTGCGTGCGTGCACATGTGTGTAGGTTATCAAAAAATAATGAACACATCAGGATCTTGTTGTATTTGTTCCACTGAGAAGAAGCAGTGTGCTAAGGCAGATAGAGAAACTGCCTTGGAGTTAAGAGATTATGGGTTCAAGTTCTGCCAGTCATACGTACAGGTTCTGGGGAAGTTGCTTAACTTCTCAGTGACCCACGCAACTCTCTAAAACTCAGAGTTGCAGAACAATTGCCAGTCTGCATTGAGAGTAGGCGTTTCCTTTCTAAGACTTCTCTCTACCAATGAAATAATAGGTAATAGGTTAAACACCCAAAATATACAAAACAAAAAAAACATTGACAAATTCATTCCATTTTTCTATTGATTATTTTCTTGCCATTTTCACACATGAACCTTCATGAGATGAGTCTCCTGTGAAGCATTTTGTTGGCTTTTCTTCATACTGCTTTAGCTATTTTGCAAGATGATAATGCTTATAAACCCTGGACCATTCTCCTCTGTAGTATTTTACAAATTAGTTTGTATTCTAAATCTGTGTTATCACTGACTGTCATCTCACTTTGCTTGGCAAGGACTTCAGGTGTTTGCTGGCTAAATCAGTTAATGGGCTCTTTAAGCCACCTCATTGTGGTGACTGTTTTATATCAGTAAAACTTTTGCAAGGAATGGTGAGAACTCATATCAGTATCCTTTATCTTTTTACATTTCCCACATCCTGGTATAGCCTTCTTAGAATGGGTCAGGTTGAAGCTATTGCCCTTATTTGCACTGTTTTCTCATTTTTAGGCTTTTTTCTAATTTGATGGTGATTTTGGTCTTTGTCTAAACTAGTCCAGGGATGGGAAACCTTCAGCTTCCAGGCCACAGATGGCCCTGCAGGTCCTCAGGTATGGCCCTTTGACTGAATCCAAACTTCACAGAACAAAGCCCCTTAATAAAAGAATTCATTTTGGATTCAGTCAAAAGGCTACATTTGAGGACCTAGAAGGCACCATGTGGCCTCAAGGCCACAGATTCCCCACTCATGAACTAGTCAGTGGCCTGACTATCTGGACAATTGATTTGTAAATGATTCATATTAATAACCAGTTGTTTCCTGTCTGTTAGGATACAGTCAGTTTCTTTCTTGAGTGTATGGGATGCTGTTTGATGTTTGCCATGTCCATTGTCTTCTGACTATTTTTTCCAAAGAAAATGTTCATGATACAGAGAATCTTTTAAGCAATTTATAAGTCTTGAACTTCTTTGATTTCTAAGACCTGAACTACATTCTCCAAAACAGGATCAGAGAAGCATAGACCTAAAAGTTGGAAGAACCTCAGAGGCTTCAGCCTAGCCTAACTCCTTATTTTATGAATGAGGAAATAGAAGTATCATAGGAGGGATTTAAACCCAGGTGGTATGACTCTAGAGCTGATGATTGTTCATTGTCCTGCACCGTCCACCATTTTTCTGTGCCAACCTTTACTTTGAAGGCACCAAGTATTAAAAATGTATGTTGATTTGATGTGAAGGACTCCCATCACGTTCATTGTAGAGTTACTAAATCTTCAATCTGGGCAACAGATATTGGCACATAAGCTTTAATTATCTTCATAGTGGGTTTTTTGTGTATACTTATCATGGGTACTTCATGTTGAGATGACCCATCCTTAACACAGACATCCAAATAATCTTCCTAACGCGCAAGTCTGACCATGTCAATTCATTGCTCACAAAGGCAAGGTGAGGAAACAAATATTAATTAAGTTCTTACTATGTAGCAGGCATTTTGCTAAAGGGGGTGGGAGAATATACACAAATAAGCAAAAAAAAAAAATGGTCCTTGCCCTCAAGCAGACAGCACACAAAAGGAAGTTGAAAAGGGTTGGGAGAGGAGGGGGAAAAATGTGGCTTTGAAATAGAGAAAGTCAGGAATGGGGCCAGGAGGAGAATGAAAACTCAGGCTGGCTATGTCCTTGCAAAAAAGGGAGGATCCATGAGGAACTCACCAATAGGAGTAGAGGGGTGAGTTTTGTCAAGAGATATTCCATGGCGAAATAACCACAGGGGATAGGATGTTTTCAAGACAAAGAAGTTCCTGGTACTCAGATGGCACGGGGGTGTGGCCAGCTTAGACACCTCCCCAAAATGCAAGTTCTGGGGAGGAACTCACCAGTGGGAAAAGGGGGCTAGAACTAAGGAGGAATATTCCAGGGTGAGGAGGCCCAAGGCATTGAGGGAAATTCTAGAGTGAGAGTTCTAGAGTGGCAGTTGAGACATAATAGTATAACTCAGAAAACCTTCAGAGATCCTCTGTTGACTCTTGGAAAAAAAGACAAACACCTTAGTACTTAACGTTTTCAAGGCATGCTACAATCTGAATCTAATCTACTTTATGCTTATTTCAAATAACTCCTCTTGTGTACTCTGTTTTCCAACCAAACTGGCCTAACAGGTGTTCTCTGATTTCTTTTGAACTCCTCCACCTCTGTGAATTCATGCATTCCATCCCCCAAGCCTGGGATGCATTCCCTTCTTATCTGTCTCTCTGTGTTGAAATCCTTCTTTCAAGACTGTTTCAGGAGCCACCTCTTCCACGAAGTCTCCTGCGTTTCCTCCAACTAAAGACAATAATTTTGCTCTCCAATTTTCCTAGAGCACTCTGTGTGGATCCTTCCTTCGCTCCCAACACATTCTATTTTGTATCATATTTATTTAGGCATTTATTTAGGCATATTTATTTCCATCCCCCAACCCCCTGCCTTTAGCTTGTACATGCCTTGAGGATAGGAATGGGGTGTTTTTTAAAACATGATGAACTTAATAAAAATTTGTTGACTGTGGTAGACTTAGCTCTTCTCAGCAATGCAATGATTCAAGACAATTCCAAAAGACTCATGTTATCCACATCCAGAGAAAGAACTCTGGAGTCTGAATGCAGATGGAAGCAGACTATTTGTATTTTCTTTGTTTCATGTCTTTTTTCCCCCTTTTGTTCTGTTTCTTCTTTCACAAAGTGACTAATGTGGAAATAAATCTAAAATAAATAAATAAAATTTTGTTGAATGAAATTGAGCATTACTACTCGTTTCTAACCCTTCAATTGTAGTAATTTCACTACACTGTAAGATCCATGAAGACAAGGACCATGTTTTATCTAAACTTTGGATATACTTTTGTGATTAGCACAGTAGTATGCACAAAGAAGGCACTTTGTAAACGGTTATTAAGTTGAATTTATTCATATCTATACCTTTCTATCAAAATGGAGGACTTCAAAGTAGCTAAGTTGTGTATTGTACAGAGTGTTGGGTCTGGAGTCAGGAATGACTGTGTTCAACTCTGGCCTCAGACACTAGCTGAGTGACCCTGGGCAAATCATTTAACCTCTGCCTGACTCAGTTTCTTGATATGTAAAATAGAAATAACAATAGCCCTAGCATCCCAGAATTATTGTGAGGATAGAATGAGAGAGTATTTGTAAAACACTTTATATGTCTTAAACCATTATATAAATGCTAGCTGTTGTTAACATGCTTCTTTTAAAGTTGCCCTAACCAAAGCTGCTTCATAATAATAATAATAGTACTAATATTAAAGCCTACTATGAAGTCATGAAAATATTCTGCAACATTGGAAAACTAGTCATCCATTATACATGTGCATGTGTCAGCTGACTGTCCGTTCAGAACAGGCTATCTTTATTCCATTGACTCTAAGACTTGTATAGATACACAAGTCTACGTTAATTACATATAAGACATACATTAATAGGGTCTGTTTCAAATGATTATAGGTCATAATCTGGGTTCTCCCTTTCCAAGCTCATTTCCCATTATTTTCTACCCACCCACCCCCCCCCATTCCAGGTAGACTTGGCTACTTACTTCCTTTAAAGGTTCTATGATAACTCTCCACTTGACATCGTTTCCGTTCTTCCTTTAGCTTTTGAATAGACTTTCCCTTTTTACTTACCTAAATTCTTTTCATTTTCCAAGATTTAACTCAAGTCATACCTTCTTCATGTTGTCTTTCTCGGACTGTGTCAGCTCATAGTGTCATCTCTGTCTTATGAATTCTTTTTACACTTATATTTAGTATCCTGGTTTAAAATTTGATTGTGGTATTGCTTGATGGATTGTAAATCTCTGTAGGGTAGTGTTAACACTTTAAGACTTACAAGCACTTTATGTATATTATTTCATCTAATCTTCTTAATAAACCTTTGAGATAGGTGCTATAGTTATTCCCATTTTATAGATCAGAAGTGAGTCTGGGACAGAATAAGTAACTTTCCCACAGTCACCTAGCAAACAAGGAACTGAGACAGGATTTGAAATCAGGTTTCTCTGATTCCATATCCAGTCTCCTGTCAGCTGGCTTAAAGTCAGAAAGACCTAGGCTCAAGTCCTTCTTAAGATACATTAACTGTATGGCCTTGGTCAAGTCTCTTATTAACTTAGTTTCCCTAGGCAACTCTCTAAAGTAAATTTCAGATGAGTTGCTGAAACTACATTGGTAGAGACAAACTGTACACTGGAAATTTTCAATACCAGCAGAATCTCAGGTCCAGACAATCCCTCTATTTACCCCATCACAAAGGAATCCCCAAAACAAAACAGAAAAAAAAAAACCTTCCCCTACTTCATAGGGTGGTTGTGAGGAAAGTAAGTTCTTTGTAGAATGTTAGCTAAAATACTATAGAAATGGGGGAGCAACTAGAAGGTGCAGTGAATAGAGCACCAGCCCTGGAATCAGGAGGATCTGAGTTCAAGACACTTGACACTTACTAGCTATATATATATATATGTATGTGTGTGTGTGTTTGTCCTTTGTTGCTAAAGAAGACCATGCCATCAGAGAAATGATGATATGACTTGCACTTGACTTTGTTTTGAGTGCAGGAGGGCTATGCAGCTCACCAGCCTCACTTCTCCTCCAGAACCATCTGGATCCAGTGACCACATATTTATCATGATGACTGGAGATGACCCAGGATGAGGCAATTGGGGTTAAGTGACTTGCCCAAGGTCACACAGCTAGTGAGTGTCAAGTGTCTGAGGTGAGATTTGAACTCAGGTCCTCCTGACTCCTGCACTGGTGCTCTATCCACTGCACCACCTAGCTGCCCCAACTACATATATATATATATTATATATATATATACACACACATACACACACACACATATATACACACATATACATATATACATATACATATTATATACATATATAATCACTTAGCCCCAATTGCTTTACCTTTCCCTGTCTAAAAAAAGAAAAGAAAGTGAATTATTACTAGTAGCAACAGTAAAAACAATTATTATCATCACTGCTGTTAGGGATAATAAATTTGTATTCCCTAACTCATAGAATAGGTTGAATGTAATAAGATGAAATTTAATTGGAATAAATATACAACCCTATGCTTGGCTTCAAAAATCCAACTAAACAAGTACAGGATGCCAGATGCATGGTTCATAGGAAAAAGAACAAGAGGTCTTAGTGGAATACAAGCCCAAAGAATCAACAATTCCATTCAATAAGCACTCAGTGAAGCCCTACTCTGAGCCAGTCACTTCGCTAGGTATCGGTGATACAAACACAAAAAAAATGGAACTCCTTCCATTGGATGCTGTTACACAATGTGATATGGTAACCAAAGAAACTAGTGAGGAAATTCTCTGTGCCAAAGCAGATCTACAATTATTTCACAACTTTTCATCTGAGATAGTCGCCTGAGGAACCAAGAATTTAAAATGATTTGTCCAGAGTGACACAGTCAGCATGTGCCATAGGCATTAAGCCTTCCAGACTGTGTGGCTGGTTTTCTGCTTACCACACCAAGCTGCCTCTCTATTAGATTAGGCTGTATTAGTAGACCTAGTCTAGGTCTAACATGGTTATAGTCAATCAATTAATTTCATCAACAAGAATTTATTAAACTGCTATATGCTAGGTACTGGAGTTACAATGATAAAGAATAAGAAAAATCCCTACTTAAACTCTGTTGTCCTCTGCCCTAGTCAGACAGCTTCTAGAGCATGAGGTTTACTTCTGAGCGCCACATTTTAAGAAGGACGTTGGCACGCTGGAAATCATCCAAAAGCAGTGTTTGGACTCAAAACCATGTCATGCAAAGATAAGATGAAGGAATTAGGGATATTTGGAATGTTTCTAGGGTTGATATACAGAAGAGGAATTAAACTCTGCTTGGCCCCCAGGGTAGAAATAGGAAAAATGGGTAGAAGTTGTAGTGAGGGAAAGGGAAAGGAACGGGATATAAGTATTTATTTAGGGCCTACTATGTGCCATCTTATGCTAAATGATTTACAAATATTTGATGCACACCACAACCCTGTGAGTGGGTGACTCTCAATTTATAGTTAAGGAAACAGTCAAGTCTAATCATGTCTCTTCTTTACTCAATAGACTCCAATGGCTCTGAATTGTTTCTAGAATCAAAAATAAGCTGCTCTGGCCCCAACCTCCTTTTCAAGCGTTATACATTATTACTACCTGTCAGTACTCTACTGTCCAGTCAAACTATCTCCCCTGCTGTTACTTACATATGATAGCCTAACTCTTATTTCTACACCTATCCTGGGTTCTGTGCCAAGAAGACAGCAACATCTTGATTAGTCTGAACCATGAATACTAGGAAATGGTCACATATAGTCAAATTTGCCCTATTCAAAGTTATGATTATGTAAAATAGGGTCATTGGTTTTTGTCCAGGGAAACATGCAGTAAGAATTCTAATAATGCCATCAGTTAATCAGATTCATTATTTGAACTAACTGGAACCTAGATATGACCTCTCCTCATTAGTACCTTTCAGAATCCCATGTTTTCTTCAATACTGTACAAATAAACCCTTCTACATGAAGCCTTTCCTCATCCCCCCTCAGAGACTTAAGCCCTCCCCAATCCAAAAAAAAAAAATGGTTGCCTGGTACCTATTTTGTATATACTTTTGTATAGAGGCAACAAACTCTAGAGAGTAGCCAGGAAGGTCTGAGTTCCAGTCCTGTCCTTGCCATATGCTGGCTATCAGTCCTCAGACAAATCACTTAACCTCTCAGAACTCTATTGTCTCCCTAAGACAATGAATTACTAAGATGTCAACTTGTGTTAGTAGAGGGAGTTCTCTATATCAATGACATCAGAAGTCCAATTTCTATTCCTGTATTTCGTATGTGTTATTCATGTGCAAGTTGTACAAGTTAAACTCCTTGAGGGCAAGAATGGTTTCATTTTTGTTTTTGTATTTCCAGCACCCAGCACAACTCCCAGTACACGATAGGCACTTAGTTGATTCTTTTCTGTCACAATGACAAATGTCAGCTGATTGACATACAGAGAAAACCTCCTGACAATTAAAGCTATCCAAAAATGGAAATGAAAAATAGCCCAGATACGGGAACTTCAGACTGAGGGCAGGTATCCACTTGTTGAATTTCTGTTTAGATACAACTTGGACCAGATGACCTCCATGACATCAAAATGAGTAAAAGTATGAAAATGATAAGGAGAGTTATGGAAAGGAACCAGAGCTGTGTCTATGGAAGAGGCTACCTAAGGTGAATAGGTGTTCACCTTAGCCATCCAGGAAAGAAAGTGATCTCATCTGGCCAGAGTCAGTTATTTTCTCTTGCCTTATCATGGACCTCCACTCATCCACTGAGATGTTCACTTGGCCAGGATCTCTTAAATAAACACACATCTTAAAGTTTTTTCAATGGAAGAGAAAAGGGGGGGAGGTGAGAGGGAAAAAGTGAAACTTACTCTCATCATATTTGGCTTAAGGAGGGAATAACATGCACACTCAATTTAGTATGAAAATCTACCTTACACCACAGGAAAGTAGGAGAGAAGGGGATAAATGGGGTGGGGGGATGATAGAAGGGAGAGCAAATGGGAGGAAGGAATAATTAGAAGTTAACACTTTTACAAAGGGACAAGGTCAAAAGAGAGAATAGAATAAATGGAGGGCAGGATAGGATGGAGGGAAATATAGTTAGTCTTACACAACATGACTATTATGGAAGTCTTTTCCAAAACTACACATATATAGACTATATTGAATTACTTGCCTTCTCAGTGGAGATGGGTGGGGAGGGAGGAAAGGAGAGAAGTTGGAACTCAAAGTTTTAGGAATGAATGTTGAGAATTGTTTTTGCATGCAGCTGGGAAATAAGAAATACAGGTAATGGGGTATAGAAATCTATCTTGCTCTACAAGAAAAGAGAGAAGATGGGAATAAGGGAAGGGAGAGGTGTGATAGAAGGGAGGGCAAATTGGGGAAGGGGTAATCAGAATGCACAGCATTTTGCGGTGTGGGAAGGGGAGAGATGGGGAGAAAATTTGGAATTAAAAATTTTGTGGAAATGAATGTTGAAAACTAAAACTAAAAAAAAATAAGCACACTTCTTATCCTTATGAACCTCCCAAGATCTAAATGAAAACAAGTCAGGGAACATGAGCGACTGGACTCCAGTGCTTTAGAAGAAAAGAATCATGCACATGCAAAATATTATGATGGTCATCAGGGACGCCTTTGTTATAGACTTTGACCTCTAGCATTCTTTTCCATTTCAAACTCCTTAAACTGTGCCTACTTCAGTATTCTAGACAACTCACTTTCTCTCTTCCCAAGTAGCTAAAAGCACCTTCTGTTGCAGATCTATAACTGGTCCTACTCTGATAGCTAATAGTGGCAGGGCTGACGTGCTATTAGATTCCAGAAAACTTTACCAGCAGAAGATAGAGCCTGCTAAGCTGGGAAGCTCAAGGAGGTTCATCACCTCTCATCAGAGAGGTTATATCTAGCTATTCATGAAGATTCTCTTTTAGAATGTAGAGGAGTTGTAATCTGCCTAAGTGGGAGAGAGGGGAATCCCCACACCAATGATCCTTGAGATTTCAAAGGTCATATGCAATAGTATCTCCTCCAGTAATTCTATCTTCAGTAAGTGGGGGCAGAGTGTGGACTTTTGCAAGGCACAACCAACAGACCTTTATGTCATTGTTCTAAAATCTTGAAATAACAACAATAAGTCCCACAAAAATAAAAGCAAAACAAAACAAAAAAACCCCAAAGAAACATAAAAAGAATAATTTTAGCATTCTCCATCTCAGATTCTGAGAATGTGGTTTGGAATGTTCCCAGCTATTATGGTCTATCTCAACTGCATGCTCAAATGAGAACCATAATCTATAGGCACTGATTCTTCCTCTACCCTTATACACTCCTAGAGAGCCAGGATTAAGGATTCCTCAAACCACTCTGACAAACCGGGTTTACTGGGGGTGCAGCAGCTTAAGTAACACTAAATGATGAGACCAACTTTTTATGGGTACACTTTTCAATTTAGAAGCATGGAAATACAGGTAGAATTGAACTATGGTGGCAACATTTCTTTCCCTCCCCTTCATACTTCAATGATTGTGGTGGAAAGATGCCATTTTCTATGAGTTAGAGCTGCCCTGTCACTTGGAAATCTAATTACATATGGCTGACTGCCCATTGTTACTAACTTCATAAAAGAGAAGCAGTGTAGCTGAAAGACATTGGATTTAAAACAAGAAGACCCAGGTTTTAAGGGTAACCCTTATCCTTACAATATTGTGGGACCTAAGAAGTCATTTAATCCCTCTGTTTTGTTTTATTAATCTGTTAAACAGAGAAAATAATACCATTACTACCTACAATGATATATATCATCTAGAATGCTGAAATTTGAGGCAGGAAGATTTGGGTTCAAGCTCCGTCTCTGACAATAACTATGATCTTGATCAATTGCACTTAACCTGTTTCAATTTCCTCATCTGTAAAATAGTCTCACAGGATTGTTGTGAGGATCAAATGAGATGCTGTGTATAAAAAGCACCTTATGAAGTCCTTTGCATTCATTGCAACCTCAAGTGCTTTAAATAAGAGTGATTACTGGTCATAATAATGGATCTACAGCACAGGATTATTTAAGGAAAGGGCTGGTATTTGAAGCAGTGAAGAGGTATTTAAATGAAAGTTGTTAGCTATGTCATAGAGTTGTGGTGAATAAACAGCTTTGTAAAGCACTACAGAAATACAAGGTCTTATTATTAGAGATCTTCCTTGAGGACAGACATTATTTTTAACTGATAACTAAATGTGACTGATATTCTGCTTAGACATGAATGTCACACTTCATGGAATATAAATGCATTTTCAGGAGACCTTTAATGGAAAGGTATTGTAAAGATGGCTAAATGGTTTTCTGAACTTAGTTGTCTCTGCCACCTACACATCACTAAAAGCCAACAATCAACAGGGGAATATAGCTTTAATATATAGCTCATAAAGGCATTTTTCATCTGCTGTAGAATGTATAGTTGTGGAATGTCAATGGTAGACTTGCATTTCCTATTTAGCTGTGGGATTATTATGGGTAAAGAGTAATTAAGTAATGATGAACCATTTGTTAACAAATTCCCTTTACCTTTGGCTCTTCTTTATGTTGTTTTCTAGTGGACATAATAGAACCCAAATTTCATATTTTAGTGGAAGCACAAAAAATTTTTTTAAACTGAACAAAGTAAGTGATTTGGAATGAAAGTTTCCATGGAGACTGGTGGGGTTTTGAGGGTGGTTTAAATACGAAACAGACCACTTTATTTGATTTGAGAAATAGTAGATTTGAAACAGGGACCTAAAAAGAAAGCAAGAGTCAGAGAAGTGATAAGGGCCTATACAAAGGCAGTGGCAATGTGAGTGGAAGCAAGGAAATATACAGGAGAGGTGTTATGAGAGTGGAAACAAGACTTGTCAACAGATTGTATATGTGGAGTAAATGGGAATAAAGAGTCAAGGATGACACCAAGTTTGTGAGGCTGGCTGAATGGGTGGATGGTGGGACCTTCAATAATAGAGGGAAAGGACAATGGAGTAAAAGCAGAGACTCACATGAGTTCTCCCAAATTCCCCTCCAAACATTGTTAAAATAATTCCTCAAAATGAATTCTGGAGTGACAGAACCAACAAAAGGATCTGATAGAATGATTTTCCAACTCAAGACAACTTAGAAGACTGGAAGGAAATATCTGTCTCACTGAGGTGAGAGTACAGAACTTAAAACCACTGAAACAGTCACTTAACCCCAATTGCCTCAAAAAAGAAAGAAAGGAAGGAAGAAAGAAAGAAAGGAAACCATTCAACTAATAAATAAAACTGGGAGCTGGTTTTGCAAAAAACTCACAATCATATAGATAAACTTTTGGTTAATTTGACTTAAAAAAATAAAGATGAAATTCAAATTATCAGTATTAAAAATTAAAAGGGTAAATTCACCAATAATGAAGATTAAATTAAAGCAATTATTAGGAGCTATTTTGCCTAATCACTTGCCAATAAATCTAACAATCTAAGTTGATTGAATATTTACTGAAATAGAAATTGAACAGATTAACAGAAGAAATGATTCTATTTTAGAAAAAGAAATTGAACAAATCATTAATGAGCTCCCTAAGAAAAAATTACCAGGACCAGATAGACTCACAAGAGAGTCCTATCAAAAGTTTAAAGGGCAATTAATCTCAATGCTATATAAAGTATTTTGAAAAATAGGCAAAGAAGAAGTCCTAACAAATTCCTCTTATGACACAAATATTGTGCTGATAATAAACCAAGAAGAATAAAAATAGAGAAAGAACTTTTGGGACAAGGACTCACTATTTGACAAAAACCATGATACCATAAGCCAATTAGGGGGCATGGAATAATTCACCTGTTAGATCTATGGATAAGGGAAGAATTTATGACTAAAAGAGAGACAGACAGCTTTATGGGATGTAAAAAAAGATAATTTGTTTACATTAAATTTTAAAAGGTTTTGCATAAACAAAACCAATGCAGTCAAGGTTAGAAGGAAATCAGAAAACACGGGGGAGGGGAGGGAATTTTATACCAAATTTCTCTGATAATGCATTTCTCAAATATATAGAGTACTGAGTCAAATTTATAAGAATATGATTCATTCTCCACTTGATAAATGGTCAAAGCATATGAACAGGTAGTTTTCAAATGAAGAAATCTATAGTCAAATCAAAAAAAAATTCTCTATTAGAGAAATGCAAATCAAAACAACTTTGAGGCACCATATCACACCTATCAGATTGGCTAACATGATAAAACAGGAAAATGATAAATGCTGGAGAAGATGTAGGAAAACTGAAACACTAATACATTGTTGATGGAGTTGTGAGCTGATTCAACCAGTCTGGAGAGCAATTTGGAACTATGCCCAAAAGGCTATAAATATGTGCATATCTTTTGACCCACCAATACCACTTCTAGGTCTGTATTCCAAAGAGATTATAAACATGGGAAAGGGTCCTGTATGTACAAAAATATTTATAGTAGCTCTCTTTGTGGTGGCCAAAAACTGGAAATCAAGGGGATATCCATCAATTGGGGAATGGTTGAACAAATTGTGGTATGTGAATGTAATGGAATACTATTGTGCTATGAGAATTGATGAACAGGAAGACTTCAGAGAGGCCTGGAAGGACTTATATGACCTGATGCTGAGTGAAAGGAGCAGAACCAGGAGAACTTTGTACACAGCAACAACCACAGTGTATGAGGAATTTTTCTGGTTGACTTAGTCGTCCACAACAATGCAGGGACCTAAAAAATTCCCAATGGATTCAAGGCAAAACACCTTCCACATCCAGAGAAAAAACTGTGGAACTGGATCACAGAATAAAGTAGACCATTTTCTTTTGTATTATGTTTTGTTTTGTTTTATGGTTTCTCCCATTCATTTTAATATTTTTATTCAACATGACTAAGGTGAAAATGTATTTAACAGGAATGTATGTGTAGAACCTATATAAGATTGCGTATTGTCTGGGGGAGGGAGTAGGGAGGAAGGGAGGAAGCAGGGGAAGGGAGGGGAAAAATCTAAGACACATGGAAGTGAAAGCAAATAAAATAATTTAAAAAAAAAAGAAATGATGAACAGGCAGAATTCAGAAAAACCTGGAAAGACTTGCATGAACTGATACTGAGTGAAGCAAGAGAACATTATGCATAGTAACAGTTACGTTGTGTAGTAACTAACTTTGATAGACTTAGCTCTTCTTGGCAATGCAAGGATCTAAGACAACCCTGTTCGGCCTAGGGGCCGATGGGCTACCTGAGTCTTACCTTTCACCTTCGCAGGTCTTCGGTGGCCAACTGGATAAACGTATTGAGAGAAGAGACTTTCCAGAGTCGAACAAGGGTTAGGCTTTATTCAGGGTCTTGGTTACATGTGCAGGGTGAATTCTTCCTCAGGAGAGAGGAATCCTCCTCCTCCCCAGGAGGCAAAGATCGTACAGCAAGAGGTTGGGAGCGGGAGAGGGGAGGGACCCTCTGCCCTCTAAGGGCCCCTCAGCGCAAAGAGCTCCTTCAGGCTTTCCTGACCCTACTTAAGCTCTCCCGCCGCATAGTTTGCATGTGAATACCGGGTGTGCTCTCAGCCTTTAGCTAGTCAACAACAGGTGTGCTCAGACCCCGGGCCAGTCTCAAGGGTGGGATGCTCTCCCCAGCACGTATCCCACAGAGAAGAGGCGGAGATGCACAAGATAGCCCATGTCTCACGTCTCAGTTCCCAGCTATTCCCTGGGGGGCCTCATGAGAACTCTAAGGTTTAGAAGTCCTCACCTTTACCTGCCCGAGACTGTCCACGTGAAACTGAGCTTACACCCCCAACACAACCCCAAAAGACTCATGATGGGAAATGACATCCACATCCATAGAAAGAGCTATGGAGTCTGAAAGCAGATGGAAGCACACAATTTGATTTCTCTTTTATTGTTGTTATTTCGTTTCTTCTTTCTTGTGGTTCCTCCCATTGGTTCTAATTCTTTTTCACATCATGACTTATGTGAAAATATGTTTAATATGAGAGTATATGTAGAATCTATATCAGATTGCATGCCATCTTAGTGGCATGATGGAAGGGGAGGGAGGGGGAGAAAATTTAGAACCTAAAATCTTATGGAAGTGAATGTTTAAAACTAAAAACAAATAAACCATTTTCTTAAAAAATTGCTTGAATTTAGTGTGGATTAGAGAAATGCAAATTAAAACAACTCTGAGGTATTACCTCACCTCTCTCAGATTGGCTAACATGACAGAAAATGAAAATGATAAACGTTGGAAGGGATGTGGGAAAATTGGGACACTAAAGCATTGCTGGTGGAGTTGTGAATTGATCCAACCATTCTGGAGAGCAATTGGGAACTATGCCCAAAGGGCTATAATATAGTGCCTACCCTTCAATTCAGTGCATATCTCTTTGACCTATACATTACTAGGCTTGTATCCCAAAGAAATTTTTAAAAAAGGAAAAGGATCCATCCATACAAAAATATTTATAGCAGCCTTTTGTGGTGGCAAAGAACTGAAAACTGCAGGGATGCCCACCTATTAGGGAATGACTAAACAAATTGTGGTATATGATTGTGACAGAATACTATTGTACTATGAGAAATGACAAGCAGGATGGTTTCAGAAAATCTGGAAAGTCTTAATATATGAATTGATGCAGAGTGAAGTGAGCAGAGCTAGGAGAAAACTGTACCCAGTAACAACAATATTGCACAATCATCAGCTGTGAATCACTTAGCTAATCTCAGCAATACAATGATCTAAGGCAGTTCTGAAGAACTCGTGATGAAAAGTGATACCCACTTCCAGAGAAAAAACTAATGGAATCTGAATGCAGATGGAAGCATATTTGTTTAAACTTTAATTCTGGATTTTTTGTCTGTGTTTTCTTTTACAACATGACTAATATGAAAATGTTTTGCATGACTGCATATGTATAGCCTATATGAAATTGCTTGATTTATCATAGCGGGGGAGGAGGGACAGAGAGAATTTGGAACTCAAAGTTCTAAAAGACAAATATTAAAAATTGCCTTTGCATTGAGTGGAAAAAATAAAATATGAAAGAAACAATAGAGGGAAAGTTAGGAAGAGGGGAAGGTTTATGGGAAAACATAATGAATTCTGTTGATGCCTACAAGACATCTGGTCTTAGCTGTCCATTGCTGACATGGCATTAGAACTTGAGAGAGGCTGAGCTACACACATGCATGCATGCATATGCACACATGCATATGTATGTACATATATCTGGAAATGATTTGCATAGAAATGATAATTGAACCCATAAGAACCAATGAGATCAAACTGGGTAGTGTAGAAGAGAAAAGTTCCCAGAGTTCTGGGAGGCACCCATGGTTAGTGAGTATGACACATAGTGGACTGAAAACTCAATCCAATTCAATAGTATGACTTGATAATCAAAAAAGTTAATGTAATTTTAGACTGAATAGAGAGAAACAGAATTTAAAAGATGGTAGCTCTGCTGAATTCTACTCTGGGCAGAACACATGTGGAATATTGTGTTTAGTTTTGGGTGCCACATTTTAGAAATGATATCCACAAACTGGACTTCTATAACCAGAAGGAGTCAATCAGGTTGGGAGAAGGAGTAGGGACTATGCTACACAAGGATCATTAAACACTAAATTTATTATGTCACAGAGAAAAGTGAGCTTGGAGATCATTGATTCCAGACCTCTCTGGCCCATGCTCGCATTTCTTCACTGCTGGCAGACAATCCTACTATATCTCCCATATCAACTCACTGTCCCATTCTACACAGCAATTCTAAACCTTTTCATCCCCTCATGACTCCCACTCCTCACACCCTCTCAACTTAGATCCTTGCCTCAGATTTTACTGAAAAAATTGAGGCCATTCATTATGAATTCCCTCTTCTCCCCCCTTCCTTATCTCCTATCACTCAGATGCCTTGGGCTACCATCTCTTCCTTGACCTCTGTCTCACATGATGAAGAGGTCTTCCTCCTTAACAAGGCCAGCTCTTTTTCTACCAGTTGAATCAATCCCATTCTATTCCATCTCCTCCAATAGACTGCCCCATCTGTCATCCCCATTCTATCACTTACTTTCAAGTACTTACTTACTCTCCATGTCCAACTGCCTACAAACATGCTTATGTATCTTCATTTTGTAACTGTCCCCCATGCCTAGAATGCTCTCCTTCCTCCACTCTAACTACTGACTTCCCTCACCTGGTCTTTCTGTCTCCCACTAGCTATTGTCCTAGATCTCTTCTATCTTTTGAGCTAGAATACTAGAAAACGGTTTTCTACAATAGGTCTCTCTACTTTTTTTCCTCTCACGCTCTTAACCCATTACAAATCTTGCTTCTGACCTTATCATCCCACTGGAAGTGCTCCCTTCAAAGTTACTGATGATCTCTTAGTTGTGACCTTTTCTTAGTCCTCATTCTCCTTGGCCTCTCTGCAGCCTTTGACACTATCGATTACCCTCTCCTTCTTGATACTCTGTTCTCTCTAGGTTTTTGGGACCCCACTCTCTCCTGGTTTTCCTCCTACCTATTTGACTGCTCTTTCTCAGTCTTGTTTGCTGGGTCCTCATCCAGGTAACACCCTCTAACCATAGGTGTCCTTTGGGGTTCTGTTCTGAGTTCTCTTCTCCTTCTATATTTCTTTACTTGGTGATCTCATCAGCTTCAATGATTTTAATTGCCATCTTAGCACAGGCTAAGGATTTTCAAATCTACTTATCCTGTCCCAACACCTCTGCTGACATCAAAGCTGGCATCTCCACCTGCCTTTCAGACATCTTAAACTGAATGTCCAGTAGATATTTTAAACTCAACATGTTGAAAACAGAACTCTTTAGTTTTTCCCCAATGCTTCCCTCTCCTATCTTTCCTGTTAGAGCACAATACTATCCTCCCAGTCCCTCAGGCTGGCAACCTAAGAGTTAGCCTTGACTCTTCCCTATCTCCAGCCTCCCTCATATTTAATCTGTTGCCAGTGTCTATCAATTTCACCTTTGCAGAATCTCTTAAATATACCTCCTTCTCTCCTCTGACAGTGTCATCCTTCTAGTACAGGCCCTCAGCACCTCATGCCTAGACTATTGCAACAGCCTGTTGATGGGTCTGTTTGCCTCAAATCTCTCCCTACCCCAAACCATCTTCCATTCAGTCACCAAAGTGATTTTCCCAAAGCACATGTCCAATCATGTCATCCCCCTACTCAATAGACTCCAGTGGCTCCCTATTGTCTCCAGGATCAAATACAAGCCTTCTCTTTGGTACTCAGAACCCTTTATAAATTAGCCATCTCCTACTTTTTCAGTCTTTTTATATCATACTCTCTTTAATCCAGTACACTGGCCTCCTGGGACACTATTTCTTGGCTGTGGACATATTCTGTAACTATCTCCCATGCCTAGAATGCTCTCCTTTCTCTACTCTGACTACTGACTTCCCTACCTTCCTTTAAGTCCCAACTAAAAACCTACTTTCTAGAGGAAACCCTTTCTAATTCCTCTTAATTTCAGAGCATTCCCCTGGTTAATTGTCTTTTCTTTATTCTGTACGTAGTTTGCTTTGTACATATTTGTTTGCATGTTGTCTCCACTGTCGGATTGTAAACTCCTTGAGAACAGGGACTTCTTTTTGTCTCTTTTTGTACGTCCAGTGATTAGCAGCATCCGACTCACAGTAGTTCACTTAATAAATGTTTGTTGACCAATTGATTTCTTAGTTTTATGTTAGCTTTTGACTTGAATCTCGTGACTTTTTAAGTGAAATTCTTGTTTGTTCTTTCTGGACCAGATTTTTACTCACTCCGCTTGACTTTGCCTCAATCTTTGGTCTGCCTCTCTGCTATTAACTTTCCACCTGGCCTCTCAAATACTTCTAAGAATGAACCAGTCCTTATTCATCTCCTTCCTCAGGCTTGCTTAGGCTTTCTATATGTAGACTCCAATTTATCCTTCCTTTGGACCTCTCAGTGACTTTATAGCCTGTGGTTTGGTTGTTTTTCAGCTCTACTGTTATAAGGCTGCCTTCTAGTATCCTCTGGAAGCAAACCCTGAAAGTTAGAAGCCTATCCTCACCCAGATTGAACCCTGTAAGTCCCATATTCCAGTTCAAGATATGATACTCACACTAACCAGTGGAGTCAGGGTAGAGACATCTCATAGTGTTTTCTTTTGTTTTTCTTTTTATCTTATTTTTCCTTTTCTAACTCCAAAGATCAGGAACTGATTTCTCAGATGTATCTTTCTCACTTTAAATTAGATTTTAAAAATATGTGAAATGAAGCAAAGTACAATGTGCAGAACCAGGAAAACAAGATCCATAATTTTGACAACAGTGTAAATAGAAAAAAGAACAAGAATATAAATTGAATGTTGTAACTGTAATGATCAAGGTTGACCTCAAAGAAGAGATAGGAGAATATATCTTTCTTCTTTGACAAGAAGGAAGAATGTGGGTATGGAGCACTGCATATGCTTGTAGGCCTTGGTTGATATATTGGTTAATTTTGCTGAATTTCTTTTTTCCTCTGTTTTTCCTTTTTTGTTATAAGGGGTTCTCCAGATAGGTGATGGATGGAGAGCATATTGGAAATAAAGGTGATTCAAGCAAAAAGTACATAAACAAAAGTTTTTATTATAAAAATTAAAAAAGTAAATTAGTTAAGATATAAGGTTTGTTAGATCCTGGGAAGTTGTGGAATTTCCGTTCTTGAAAAAAATTTAAAGATTAGTCAAAAGTAAATGATTCCGCCAATTTGATCTGTGGACCCCCTTTCTACAACCACCTTCTCAATACATATACACACCAACCGGATGTCTTTAGGCTAAGATTCCATTCTTTCTACCATTTTTTTTATTCATCCATTATTGAAATCACCAAGAATTAGAAGTCTGTTCTTGGAATGGTTCTAGCATGTGAGCTGTTTCTGTTTTTCCCTTGTTTGCCATCAGGATATTAAGTGGGTACTTCATATGAGGGTTTCTGCAAAGGTCACATAGTGACTTCCAAAGACTGAACTCATCTTGGATGAAACATCCATTGCTTTGGCACCAGTCTCTTTCTCCGGTCTAAAACTAAGAGTAGCAGCTGGAACTAGGCAAAGCCAGGGAATTTGACAGCTTAGCTTGATTAAAAGGAAACTTGGCAAGAGGGAAAATCCAGTTTCCTTTGATAATTGCAATATTTCAGTAAAATTGTTTCCAAATAAGAAAATGAAGCAGAAGCTTCCTGACACCTTGTAGGAATTGCAAAGGTTGAACTCAGTTCCACAAAATGAAATTTAATTTAATTTAGTGAGTATTTCTTAATTGCCAGCTCTATGCAATGTACTCACTGGGCTAGCTGCTGAGTAGAAACATCTTGCTTCCCATATGAAATGACAGGAGTTAGAGTGCTGCTGATCAGCAAGAATTTTCTGGTTTATTTACTTTAAAAAATGGAAAAGATTGAGACTTTTGATCAAAACTAATTTTGATGTTGATTGCTTTATTTGTATGATTACACAGAAATTTTTTAGCAATATAAATCCAAAAAGGCTGGAGAAAGCAAAATGGTCAGCCTGGGCCAGGCCTGGAACTGTAGGCTAGTAGAGCTGAAGATTCCTGTAGGGATACCTATCCAGTACCTGGCAGAATTCTATTCAGCCAATAACAGTAAGGTTCATCAAAGTGACATACCCAACAGAGAAGTCCATACTAGCAGAATAACATGTTAGCCAGAAATTACTTGGACTGAAGTAACCATAAAACCAGTAGATTTCTCTGAAAAACTGGGAGAGACACCTCCCCAAGCTAGGATCAGGCCCAGAGGAACCAGAAGGCATCAAGAAAATTGTAGTGGTGGAGGGGTGAGATGCCCTTCCATTAGTATTGCCCTTTGGTTGATTCCTCATATGTGATTCTTGCGTGCGCACTTTCACCACTGAAGGTGTGTAGATTTATGGGAGAGTATACCTTAGTTTTATAGGAGAAATTCTATAGCAAATCTTGGACTAATTATATTCTCTGGCTGATTAGAAAAAAAAATACATTGGATGGAGATTTTTGCTTTGTGGTTGTGAGTCTCCTTGAATGTTGAATAGCTATTCTAGGGGGTCCACAGAAGTGGGAGCTGTCCCAGGTTCTACCTTTAAAATCACATAAAACAGTGAGCTCAAGAGATCACAGTAGAAGTGCTAGAAGAGCACTAGTTGGAGTCATAGGACCTTGGGTTCAACTACCATCTCTGAAGCTTATTGTATGACCTTGGGCAAGTAACTTAACTTCTCTGTGCCTTAGTTTACTCATCTGTAAAATGAGGGGGCTAGATTAGAGGAGGTTTTTCAGAACCACGATCCTATGACCCATTAGGCCAGTTACCAAAGCCACATAATGCTATATAGGAGAAATGGAAAAAGTGGTTATTCATGGAACCAAACACTGATAGATTGCCGTGGGGCAGGTAATGTATGCTCTGTGTGCTCTAATGAGTCATGTTTGTTATATATGCTTTCATGCCATGTAATGCTGCAAAATGTGTAGAATGTTTCTGCATACATATATATATATATGTGTGTGTATGTGTACGTAGTCACAGAATACAACTCAATTATGTGATAATACATGTTCCATGACCTTAGTTTAACATATGCTACGGAGTATATGCTATGCATTATATCTGTCACACGTACTAATGCACTGACTGTATGTAATTCTAGGGTGAATGCCATATATGTGCATTGTGCTATGCATCTGATTATCTGTTCATTTAGGTTGTTTTTAATGTATGTTTACTTGTATCTGGGTGATTTGCCTTGGGGATGGAAAATTTTCACTGAAGGACAATGTAAGAGGACTTAGGTTTTTCACTGGCCAAAATACTGAACCAAGGCAGAGAATCATACTTTACTGTTGACAGATATGCATAATGAAGATAAGAATGTGAGTGGGGGACACTGAATTTTCTTCTTTCAAAACTTTTGTCTTGACTAAAATTCATTTGCAAAGTATCAAAAATAGTATCTGACCCTGTTAGACAATTATCTATAACAGAAGACTTTGATCTTAATAAAAGACATGGTGGGGTGGATGGAGTGGAAAGGGAGAAGGCCTAATCTTAGCCCTGGAGCACTCTGTCTGCTGTTTGCTAGGTACAGGGGCTATGACTAAGGAATTGTAAGCCTAGTCTTATCAGGGAGAAACCCTAGTCACTCACCATACTTAGCTCACTGAAGATGAGATAGATAGCTTGGATGACCCCAAAGAGATGGGGCCAGAAAACAGTAGCAGAGAGCATTGCCCAGAAGAAATTACCTGCCCTGCAGCTGCCAGAATCCTGTTGAGCTGATAACAGTAGAGTCTATCGAAGTGACATATCCAGCAGAGAAGCCCATACTGGCAGATTGACATGGTAACAAGAGACTACTTGGACTGCAATCACCATAAATCCAGTGGACTCCTCTGTAAAATCAAGGGAGATACCACCCTTAGCTAGGAGCAGGCCCAGGGGCACCAGAAAGCATCGGAATATTGCAATGGGGGAAGGGGAAGGTTGCCCCTCCATGAGCATTTCCCATTGGTGGGTTACTTGTATGTCATCCCATGTGTAAATTTGTAAGAGAGTATGCCTTAGCTTTGCAGGGGAATGTTCAATAGCAAATCCTGGTGTGCTATTTAATTAAATGTCCTTTGCCTTGAGATAATTATTTTCTCTGACTGACCAGAGAAAAAAGGAAACACATAGTGGGGTGGGGCAGCTTTTGATTTATAGTTGCGAGTTGCTGTAGACATACAGAGTAACTTGAACCTAGAATGATTATTCTGGGAGTCCATGTATGAATGGAGGCTGTCCCAGGTCACACTTGTCTATAAGAATTATTCTTTGGTTTGATTTTGGATTGCAGAGATAGTGACTGTCAAAAAGCACCCATTTTTTGCCCTTGGAGGGAGTCTATTTGATCCTTTGTTCCAGGGGAATCACTGACTACTGTAGATTAAGAGGAAGGGTCCTCTGCTATTATTCTCCATTCCCCACCAAATTCAGTTTGTCAAAAGGCTGTGTGAGACTAAGGGTTAGCTAGGCTAGTGTACCTCAGCACTGTGAAATAACTGTGCCATTCGTCGATTTATTTCAACTGCCATTTAATTATTAAGTTCCTTCTATGTGCCATCTTCCTGAGTCCAAATTTGACCCCAGACACTTACTAGTTATATGACCCTGCACAAGTCACTTAACCCTGTTTGCCTCAGTTTCCTCATCTGTAGAATGAGCTGGAGAAAGAAATGGCAAACCACTCCAGTATCTCTACCAAGAAAACCCCAAAAGGGGTCATGAAGAGTTGGACATGACTGAAAAAAACTAAATACAACAACAAACCAACCTGATAGATCTAGAAAGGCTTTTTGTAGAAGTCACCTTAAATAGAACATCCAATTCCAAGGGCAAAAGTGAAAAGGGAGAGCATTCTAAGCAGGGGGAACAACCTATACAATAACATGGAGGTTGGAGACTGACTGACACATACAAAAAACAACCAGGCAAGGTTAGCTAGAACATAGGAAGCTAACTTAGAAAGGGGATCATGTGAAATCAGTCTCAAAAACTAAGTCAGATACCCATCATGAAAGTTCTGAAGTGATAACCAGAGAAGCTTGTGTTCGAATATAGTGGTAAGAGGGAGTCATGCAAAGTTCTAGAGACTCATTTGTTTGGAACTATACTTTTTGAATATTAGTTTGATAGCTGTGAGCAGGTGAAGCAGAAACTAGAAGAAGGAAATATGATAACTATCTTCAACATTTGAAGAGTTGTATATGGAAGAAAGATTAGATTTTCCCCCAAATTGGCAAAACCAGAAACACAGGGAAGATGTCATGGGGAGGTAGATTTAAGCTCAATATGAAGATAGAATTCCTAACAATTCTACTTGTCCATAAGTGCCATGGGCTGCCTGAGGACTTAGTGGAGTGAATTTCCCATTACTGGAGAATTTCCACTGTATGCTCTATGACCACATACTTGTCAGCAACACTAGAGAGCTTAGCATGGTACTTTGCACATAGTAGGTGCTTATTAATTATAATACCAACAGCTAACATTTCCATAGCACTTCTCAAGTGCCTAGAACCATGCTAAGTATTTTACAGTTATTATCTCATTTGATCCTCACAATAACCCTGGGAGGTGGGTGTTACTATCACCCCCATTTTACAGATAAGGAAGCTGAGGCAAACAGAAGTTAAATGACTTGCCTAGGGTCATGTTACTTACAGTTAGTAGATTTGAACTCAGATCTTCCTGACTACAGGCCAGGTTCTCTATCCACTGGACCACCTAGATGCCTCTAATAAATGATCACTGATTTACTGACCTACAGGACATTTCTGTTCAGATCCTATTAGACAATATGACCTCTGAGGTCTCTTTCAACCTGGAGATTCCATGATTCTGTGACCAGCTTCCCAGTAATAGCACTATTCTACTATGCTGATCTGCTCCAGAGCATAGTATTATTGGGAACATTTTGCTTCTAGTAACTGAGAATAATCAGGCAAGTATTACCTCAATTCTCTGCCCAGATGGTATGTCTTTTTTCTATTTCTTAGTCTTTTTATGCCTTTATGAAGAGAATTATGTATATTTTGGTCATGATAGGGAAAGAGAATAAACATTTATATAGCACCTACTATGTGCTAAGCACTTTTACAAATATCTCATCTGATTCATACAACAATCTTGTGAAGTAAGAGATATTATTATTCTCATTTTACAGTTGAGGAAATTGAGGCAAATAGAGGGTAAGGGTCTAGGCCAGGGTCACACAGCTAAGTGTCTGAGACTGGATTTGAATTGAGGTCTCCCTAACACTAGATTTGGTGTTCTATCTACTGTACTAACTAGCTGCCTTTAAGACAGAGATGAGAGAGGGATTAACGAATATTTCAGAAATTTTGGTTTAAAGTAATCTGACATTTGAATCACTTTCAAACCAGGATTTGGTAAAGTATGTGAAACTTTTAAAAAATGCTTGCATAGGATTTTAATTTTCACAGTTCCTAATATTGGTTAGAGTCAAAGGGGAAAATATTAGAACACTCTGGGAATGACGAGAATTGTGGTCCTTTCAACATTTCCAGAAGCAGAAAGTCTTAGGTATGTCATGAGAAAGCCTCTTATTATCACTGTAAGATTAGAACAATGAAAATCAGGAGGATATTCACATCATTGTAGCTGTGGTTTCCAAACACCCTCACAAGTCTTATGACTATTATAGCTCAAGCATCATGGTTGTACAAACCCTGATATTAAAAATGATCTTGTGAACTCATTTCTTTGTACTATGAAACCACCGTATGTTAAGTACTTTTGGGTTTTAAAAAAGTGGTTGACAAATGTGATACTCTTGGAATTAGAAGACCTGAATTCTAGGCTCAGCTCTGCCATCTGGGCCTCAATATTTTTACTTGTAAAATAAGGGACTTGGACAAGGTGATGCTTTAAGGTCCTTTTTAGATGTAAATTCTATAAGTATACAAAGAGAAGAAAGTAGAGAAGTGGCCACAGGTTTTCAGAGAGGAAGCTTAATATGCTTTGAGAATTTTAACAAAGTTTTTAAGAGCTAGATAGTCTAAGCAAAAATAGCTGACAATTCTATAGCTCCTTAAGGCTAGTAAAGTACTTCATGTTATTTGATTCTCATATCGATCTTGTCAGGCAGATACTGTAGGTATCACCGCACCTATTTTTACAGGTGAAGAAAATAAGACTTAGCAGCGTTCAGAGATTTATTAATGGTCACCCAGTTACGATGTGGCAAAGGTATTATTGGACCCAAATCTTTTCAGCGGACTCTCTGTTGTCTATGTTTTCTACTGTACCAAGTTGTCTCTCTAGATACAAGAAATGTGAGTGTTATAATTCTTTCAAATTCCTTAAATGAGTTCTGTGACAAGAAAGAAGAAGTAGAAAGTCAAGATAAGGGAAGAAAAAAATAAGTGAAATAGTGAAATTCTGTTTTTACTGAGAAATTTTTCTACCAAATGTGCTATTTGGCTATTGTTCAGTTATTTCAGTTGGGTCTAACTCTCTGTAACCCTATTTGGGGTTTTCTTGACAAAGATACTGGAGTGGTTTGCTATTTCCTTTTCCAGCTCATTTTACAGATGAGGAAACTGAGGCAAACAAGCTTAAGTGACTTGTCCAGGGTCACGCAGCTAGTAAGTGTCTGAGGCCAGATTGGAACTGAGGAAAATGAGACTTCCTGACTCCAGACTGGGCATTCTATTCGCTGCGCCACCTAGCTGCAATGCACATTGGAAAATCCACTAGAGACTAAGAGTCAATTACAAATTAATCATCAAAAATTAATGCAAGATCTCAGTAATCAATCAACTAACATTCATAAGTGCATCTACCATGTAGGTGATGGGGATACAGATACAAAAGAGGAAACAGTCCTTGACTTCAAATGTCTTACATTCTATCAGTAAATCAATAAGATGATATTGAATTGCCACCAGAATTCAGTAGGGGACAAAGAGCACTCAATTTGCAAAGCTGTCCACTTTTGCAAATGATGTTTGAAAAATAAGTTGGTGGAAAGAGCAAAGATTATGGGGCATCAGGGGAAGTAGTAATAGGTAGAGATTATCTAGTTCACCAGTTTGTAATACAAAAGATCAGGACTTTAATGGTAAATCTAGAAGGCTGTATCCCTTTCAGCAATGGTGGCAGTTTCCTAGGCATCTTTCCTTGCTTAGCAGAAAAAGATCTAAGATATTATACAAGAGCCCATCTTTTTATATAAGAATTTATTATGATTACATTCTCACAATGAAGATTTCATTTTTAAATGATATTGTAAGATAGTGTGTGTGCCCATGTAAGATATGTCCACACGAGTTGTCTATAATAGCACTCATGAGAGGCATTACAGATATTTCTGGAATGTTGCCCATTCTTTTCCAAGGGAGATTGTGATTATTGCCTTGAAGGGGACAAAGAAAGGGTCAGGTTGGGCACTTTTTTCTCCAGTCTCTGAGAGAGATACTAATCTAGAATGATTCTCTTGTTCTCTTGTTCCCCTCCTTTGCTCTGCCCCCCCACCACCACCGCTGGGCCTCATATTGCTAGTTTAGGGTTATGGCTGTTTTAGAGGTTTAAAATAAATGCCACTTCCCTGGTCACCAGCTTTTAAGGAGGAAGTGTAGTCCCAGCTTAGTCCCTTCCCCCCAAACACTGGTTACACAAAATATCATCACAAATGGCAAATAGCTAGTAAACCCATTTATCCAATCAAAATGGCAAACAGAAATTGAAAATTTTATACAGATTTGAATACACCAGAAAAATACACAGGAGTGAATGAATAGGATAAGATCTTGTCTCAAACCAAGAGAGAAAGAGACTCAGATCTCACCCCAGGGAGATTCTTTCTCCAGAGTCTCTAGGGAGAAATCAGGGACATGTTGAAGAGCTGGCTTCCCTTACATATCTGCAGCTTCCAAAGGCTGTTTGGCTCTCCACACCCCTTCCTACCCAGAGGCGGTCCCAATGAATGTCTGGAGCCATGTGTGTTCACCTCAAAGAATGTGCCTCCTCCTCGAAGCTGGCTCAAAGATATGGAATCAATTCTATATGCCATGATCCACAGCATAGTGTTAGCACTTTGTAGTCATGTCAAATGCCCAGTAGGATGAAAAATGCCCCAAGCTTCACTGGAAGCCTGTGTTACACTTTTATTAAAAGTATATATTTAGAGCACTTTGTTAGATCCTAGGAAAAATATAAAGTCTAGTTAAGATATAGTCTCACTTTTCATGGAGTTAATGGTCTAGTAGAGGGTTGACATATACATAGATAAATACAATAATCCACAAATGAATTAAAGAGTTACAAAGTACTCTGTGAGGTCAGAGGCAGAAGGTTTTTATCAGCGGAGAGAAAACATTAGGACCAATATCTGCCATATGCTCTATGCTATTTTTTTTTCTCCTTAAAAGACAGGGAAGATATCCCTGAAACTTGATTGTTCTAGTGGTACAAGACTTGAACCATTGACACAGCTTGCTGGTCACCTAGGGAATAAGAGTCCAGACAAGAAAGGTTGGTTTATAACCTTGAGATTTGATGGGGGTCCCTCCTGTGAGTTACCACATAAAGACATGGCAGCCCTCATGTACCTGAACCAGTATTGTATGGTTGGGTACCCTCTTTCCATGCTACAGCTAAGTAAACCTCTTTTAGCTAGCTATTGGCCTATAGGTTTCATTT